>NC_091822.1:207126830-207445441 GCF_038994185.2 Dermacentor albipictus | reverse complement strand
CGCTGACAAGCAATAGACTGAACATACACAAAAAGGAGAAGCAAAAATTCATGTGCATTTCCTGACAGGAAATGCATCCATTTCTAACGGAGGCCGTGCTGACAAGATTAACCCAGCATTTTTAGATCTACAGCTTCCGTAATTTCTCAAGGCAGCCGATCTGCACAGAATGCTAGCTTTTTCCTCTACAATGCACGCTCACATGTGGAGAGTGCCTTGTAGAGGAAGAAGCTAGCATTCTGTGGAGATCGGCTGCCTAGAAAAATTATGGATGCTGTAGATGCAAATACACTGGGAGAATCTTGTGTCAGCATGGCCGCTGTTACACTTTCAGAGATGGATACGTTTCCTGTTGGGATCTGTATGGACACACATCAGATCTTGCTTCTGCTTTTTGTGTAAATTCGATTTATTGCTTGTCGACCAGCATTTACTCGGCATGTTCAATAAACTTTCATTTGTTAATACACATCATGATTGTCTTGGTCTCTAGCAGAGAGGTGTTCATTCTTTCTACAGTGAAGCTGTATATGCCTAGGCAAAACACTCATGGTCCGATCCCAAAAACCCTAGTGTAGGGGTATGAGCCATTGTTTAAGGGGGTGTGAGCCATTGCATTCGTCTTGCATGATGGACGGAGACATTTCTTGTTGGGTAGACATAGAAATGCTTATGCATTTCAAACACATTTATTTACGTATTATTGCAGGGAAGGGACACAGAGGGGGATGGGGTTAAGACAAGATCATGATGTCATTATTATCTCACAGCAAAGGTGTGGTGGGCCATTGGCTAGACCAATAGTGACGTCGTTTCTCTCTAGCAGCAGAGCGCATGTGTACAGCAATCTCTCTCCGACTTCCCAATAGGTTCGAAAATGTGTCCCTGTATTTAATTAAATGAAATGTGCAGCCCCGGTGTGTCACTTCATAACTACAGTGCATAACTGAGTCATAAACATTATGATTAATGCATTACAAAACACAAGTGCATAACATAATTCAGAAAAACTTTGATGGACCCACTGGATTAACACAATGAACCACTCACTGCACTTTCCATAATGGTGATCTTGCAAAGTGCAATGTGTGGCATTCCAAATAAACAATGTCATAAACCCAAGCCAAACATGTCCATAACCTCATTAAGAAACAAAGATATAACCAATAATATAGAAAGACTTGAATAAACCATTGGAATTAACCCAGTGATAAACACCGGGGCTGCACATTTCAGCTTCGCTGGTTTATCGTCTGTACAGGGTGCATGGGCAGTAACTTTTTCTGTTATTGTTAAGTATTGTATAATGTTGTGCCAGTAAAACACGTTGGGCTAGTTGGTGCAATGTATTGGTACTGCTTTTTTTGCTGTTTTTTTTCTTAATGTTGTGCCCTTCTTCCTTTTGTAACAACTTTTTTATTCACCCTTGCATAATACTCCAACCTTACAGCCTGCGAGGTATATAAATAAGTAAGTACATAAGCACGTCATTCATTCATCTGCATACACCTCGCACCATTCCTTGCTCAACAAACGTCACTGCATTGATGTCTCGCAGCGTGCATCTACATTAACTGCCATTTGCGTTTCGGTATGGTTTGTGAACAGAAAGATTACATGACATTAAGGTTGTGACCTATGTGGTGCATAAGCAAACCTTGCAAAAGATGACATGTTGGATTGTTGCAAATAAGAGAAATTGTATATATTGCAGTTACTTTAACAGCGTTTAATTGACCACTTGACAAAAACTTCACTTCGCATAGATTCCAACACGTACAATGAATCTGCAGTTTTCTTTTTTGCTTATTAATGCAGTCGTTACTGCATGGCCACATTGTAGATTTGAAAACAAAGTGAAATAAATTTGTTTGTTGCAATATAACAATATGTGTAGATCACTGCGATTGTAACACGAGAACTTGATACAAACATGCACACTATAGGATGCAGACAAATGCTCAGGACAAACTCCAGAATGTTTGCATCCTGATACTTATGAAAGTGAACGGTTTCATTCCATGGCTGTCAATGAGAGGGAGAGAGAAAACTTAATTGTGTATGTGGAACAAAAACGCATTCGTAAGCTTAGACATATAGTCATTGCTTAACACTTTCAAAATGAATAATTATAGCTTGCTATTGACATTGAAGCAGCCATTTGACAGCAAGAAAAGGAATCAGTTTTTCCAGCTCTGAACATTGAATTGCAGGAAATGCAAGCAGGCATAAACTCTGCCAATATAATCTGTTAAGCAATACCAAATTGGTATAAACATTGAGGCTTGCATTTGTACTTTCTCTGGCTGAGCAATCTAGTTTGAAATGACTCCCATAAGCATGTCGTAACAATGTTGATCTCATACAGGTTAAATGCATGACTAGCTCAAGAAATCTGGATGATTGCTATAAATTACAGTGAAGACACTATAAGGTCTAATAACATTAATAATATAATAATAATATTTATTTCCACAAAACAGGCTAACCGTGAGAGGCGTGCGAGGCTGAGAAGAAAGCTGAAAAATTCTACAGCAAGTGCGCCTGCCGTGGGCCTACGATCCTGCATTATGAATAGCGCGTATTGATATGGTCTTCTTATTAGAAGTTCCGAGTATACTACCAGCGCGAGACACGGGACACCAAAGTGGCCGAGAAGCGTGTCTTTTAGAATGCTATGTTACAACGTACAGGTTTCTACAAAAGTGACGATAACTGCTCGAAACATTTGATGCGTCGGCCTTTGTGCCTTTAGAAATATTTAGAGAGGGCTCCCATATATATATATATTCGCAGCGCAAGCACGGTGATGGACGAACCAGGCTAGCGCTAAGGTTGAATTTCACAACACAATTTTCATTCCACGTCGTAATCACACAGATCGTTTGAGGCTTCGTCCAGGGGCACACGCGGGCGTTCGGGTTGGTGCTTCTTGTTGCGTTTGGCGTAAGAATATGGCTAGGAGCAGGCACCACATATGCACAATGACGGGCAATATACACGCATCATTTCTCCAGAAGCTGACGCCGAGCACGAGTAGCGCGAGGATCTTGTTGGGCTGACACGACAACTTCGTGGCAGCCGAATTCCGAATAATGCATGTGCGGTGAGGGTAGCTACATGAACTTGTCGATAGGTCATCTTGTAGATTGTTGTAGCGCAGGCAGAACGAAACGGTCATAGAAGGTAGATAAGACAACACACAGCGCTGAACCATAGAATAAAGAATCGCTGAACCACCTGCAAACAGCTGTGTACGTGCGCGATGTCGCACTGAACTACAGAAACCGCCGTCGCGCACTCCAAGACAAATCTTAACTAACGTGTTTAAATTAGTAAACATACATATTATTTGCTTCTAATCATGAGAAGTCAATAATATTATAGTGTAAACGTTTTATTCTCTACAATAAAAGAATTATTCAGCGTGTGCCATGAAACCTGGCAGTAAGCAACTCTGGGCGTCGCACCAGTCGCATTGTTGAAATCGCAATCATGTGAAATGAGCCCTCTAAAAATGGCATTGCGACGCGTGCGACAGCACCGATTTTCGTCGTTGCAGTCGCAGCATGTGAAACAGGCTTAAGGCGCGGGTCGCTTTTTTCGTCGCGACGATAGATGGGAATTTTTACAAGCACTGCTCCAGGAGCGCACATGTAACCGGCAAACGGAGGGCTCAGGAGAGCTCCTTAGGTGATAATAAAGCAGACAGCGCAGGATCTCCAGGGCACCCAACGGGTAGCTGGGAGATCCAAGCTGGAAGCAAGGCGCCCCGTGGGTTGGGGCCGCGGAGGCCGAAGCGTACCAGGGTGTGTTCGCATAAAAAAGTGGCTGTCCGCTGTCGCGGACAGCCACTTTTTTATGCGAACCCGCGATAGCGAACATCCCATGTTCTACACCCCAGGTACGCGCAGGCCTCGGCGAACCCCAACCCACGGACCAGTCCGGGTTCTAGCTTTGGTGTCCTGGAGGTGCCGCCAATGATGCCAAATAATGACGTGTTGTTACAATTAGTAAAGCAGACGATTGAATAAACATAATTACGCACAGCCGTCAACTTCTGACGCTAAGCCCGAACACTCCCGCGCCCCACGACTTTTAACGCGACAGCGTTAAGCAGCTCGTGTCGCAGAAAAGCCGGTGTCGTCGTCGGCGTTGGCCATGAGCGATAAATCCCAGAAGGCACTTCATAAATAAAAAACATCTTGCAAGATGGGCTGGTGGGAATCGAACCAGGGTCTCCGGGGTGTGAGACAGAGACGCTACCACTCAGCCATGAGTTTTTTTTTTATTTATTTATTGCCTGTTTTGTACTTCTATATCAAACAACAAATGACATTGGAGAAAAGACAAATTTGCAAGTTTTCAGCACCAAGTGTCAGCCTTATAAGGCTGACTATTTTAGAATTCTTTGAGCGCGGTGAAGGGTTCCACCCTTGACAGCCACGCAGGTACACAATCTTGTGCTTTCTGAATTTCCACAAATCTCGACATGCATTCTCGGAAAAGCATTCGTACAGGTCGAGCATCCGGATCGCAGTGATAGCCTGCCATAGGGGCGCGCCATAGACAGTGAAGGCCAACTAGCATAATAAGGTCAAATGGCAGTCCATCATCGGTTTTATAGATAAATATCTAATACCCTGTGGATCTAAAAGAAAGTCCTTTTTGATACTCCTCTGAAGTACATCCCAAAAGAAGACACCCGCCCAACAATCTAGAAATACATGATCTATAGTTTCTGGTTTCTTACAGATCAAGCAATGCGAGCCCCAGGGTAAGAAAAACGCACGATCTTCTAAAAAAGGTTTTGACATTCAACGTACCCGTGTGAAGCTTAAAAAAGAAAGACTTGGTCTCTGGCGTTACTGGCATTCTTTTCACCCGCTTAAGCACGTCTTGCCCTTGGCCTCCACTGTATATGGCCCTGTACAGTGGCATAGGGAGAACTACATCACATACATCTTTGTCACTCAGCCACGAGTTCGTTCCTTCAAAACGGGACAAAATCGCCTCTAGTGAATGCGGTGTTCCCTTAGAAACGTGCCGTAGAAAGTTATACTGCAGTGTATATCGGTAATTATGACCATGTAACTTACAGAAGTCGCAGTTTCACGAGTAGCGAAGTACTTTTCCGCTAAATTTCTTCTGCGCTCTGCGCACACGCAGAGCCATGTTGCGGCAAACGCAGAAGACCCCCTCCTCGCAATGTACGGCGCTGCCCCGACACGTGGCGCGCCACTCGCCCCATGACCGCGTCCGCCTTCATGGCGCGTCAGGGCCCGGCTATCTCTGCCGATCGCGACGTTTGGCTGGCGTAGCGCGTTTGAGTAGGCGGTGCGAACGGGATGCGATAACGCTATCGCGTTCCACTCTTGAAGGCGAAGAGTGTGGGGACTGCGTAGCCCATTTCGTTGCAGCGCCATAGCGCAGCACGTTTTGGGCATAGGAGCCGAGCGCGGCGAGGTCGGTTTCGAACTTCGCGCGCGCGGTCCACCGCTTTCCCTCTCTCTCATTCCTCCGAGGGCGCCGAACGGCTGCGGGACCGTAAAACACTTGCTGCCGTCCGCCCCCGAACGGTCCAGGGTTCACCCGATTGGTCTGTTTGGGTGGGAACCCGCGTTCCCTCTCTCCTGGCGACTCAAGTCGACCAAGAAACGGCAACGCGGGGAGAAGCTCTCGGACAGCGAAACGGTGCGTACTGACTTCCCATTCTCCCGGTCATCCCATGGGTTGGCCGGTCTCGCCGAAGGTCCTCGACCCGAAGGGGTTGCGTACCAATTCGCTGCTCCTGTTCTGAAGGCTACGCCAAAGAGACGCGGCTCACTTGACGTGCGCGGTCGTACTGCGCCGAGTCGCCCTCGGAGGCTACCCTGAGCTGAAAGAACGTTGCCCTGGTAGCACGGTCGTTGGGAGCCATCCTCCCGTATAGCGGCGTGCTACCGCGTTTTGAGATACTGAGTGTCACCCCTTGACTTGCGGGAGCACATAAAGCCGGTCGTGTGCGGGAGCTTCGGCTCATGAGCCTCGCGCCGAAACGGGTGTATACGGTATATCCTGAACGCCAAAGTGGTCGTACAATAAACGCCTTCCTTGTACTCTGGGCCGTCTCCTTGCGGCACTCTGTTTCGCTCCCAGAGGAGACCGAACGAGCGTCTGCTTCGGGCACACGCTACACACGCGGCTGAGCTGATCGTCCCCCTGAGGGGCTCGGATCGTCGGACCTGCGCGGTGGTCTAGGTGACTCCCGGCGGAGCACCGCTATTGGCCTCGAGCTCCACCACTGGAAAAGCTGGCGCCACCGTCGGCGTGACGTGCTAGGAGGGATCACGTGGACATAGCGGCCGCTTCGGCTGCTTCGGGCGCGCCGAAGCGAGCTGAAAACGAGAGTTTAAATTCCCTCATACGCTGCGGTCCTCATTTAGTGACGAGATTTTGCCGCTTCGAGTGTCTCCTTTGCAACGCTTGAAAGCACTACAATAGGTAGTGGCTGCCTTTGAAGGCGCACAACATGGTAGGCTACTGCTCGGTGCCGCAATGCCGGACGCACGCAACGGAGCACGGTGTCAGCCTTATTCACACGCAGCCGCAGGACAAGAAGGCTGCGCGAAGCTTGGCTCGCGAAACATAAAACCGGCAAACAGCCATCGGCTACAACTCGGGTATGCAGCAAGCACAAACGCGAGGAAGATTTCTGCTACGGCGCCCGGTCTGCGATGTTCTGAAAACGTGCACTGAGACGCTCGCCCGAGTCCGCTGTCCGACTAATGTTATGACGGTTTGGTCTATGAACTTGTTGATGCTATAGATACTGGCAAGTTCAGTGGAGTGGAAAGGCAGCGGTAAGAAGCACATTTAAAAAAAGCATGGCATATGGTCATGTTTGTGTTATGAATTAATGCTCTGGATTACAAAAAAGGAGCAACGGGGCATTGCACGCTGAGAACACCGATAAACATACAGCGCGACGCAACTCGAGAGATAGTATTGAAAGGTCAAAGAATTTAGAAGAAAAAAAAGATTGAATCGTCGCGACGGCACATCACAGGCGTCGAAGTCTCTACAATGAAATTATTTTTGAACAGCTCTGATAGCGCCCACGCAACAATGGTTGCTTGTGTATTGTCAAATGCTCATATTCTGCAGCCTAAAGCTCATGGCACGGTGCGAAAACGCGCGCGCGGAGAAAACGAAACAGTGCGCAGACAAGCATGAAGACGCGCCGTCGGTCGCTGCATTGAGGCTTCATTCTATTACGCTCCATTTAGTTATACAAACACTATAAGAACATATTTCAGATAGTTTGCTCTTAGAGTTTACCTACCTTTCACTCAAGAAGCCGGTTCGGGAGACTCCATCGCGGCGACCGCGCGCAGTGGTGTTCACTGTCCGTATTCGGTAAAGAGATAGCGTCTATAAACGATTGTGTGCTTTCAGTTTGCCCAAGATTATTCTTTAGACAGTAAGAAACTTCTCTCGTTTCTAAAGTAGTTACAGAAATGTCCGGGAGAGCTCGCGCGTGGTGTTTTCAGTGAGCGCTGACAGCAAAACCTATGAGGAGCGCGCCACGTGATCCCTCATACTACGCCAGCGAGGCGCTTCCGATAGATGGCGACTCCGTAACTCCTCGCCGCCAATATGGGCGGAGACCACAGCGTCCCCCAATTTTTGCAACACCAGTCAGAACTTTGCCTCTGAAGGTACATCGGACAGACATTCTTGCGCCTGCGGCGCTGGTGCCAAGTCAGTCATCGTCACCAGCGGCCTTTCAGCCCCTTGCGCTCAACTGACTGAGCACGAGCGCCGCAGCCGCGAGACAGCGGTCGCCACATCGGGCGTCTGGGCCCGCTGCTACACCTATTTTACAGCGCCGGCAGCCAGCGTCCGTGCGTAAACAAGCTCGACTCCACTCCGCAATGCCGGCACGCCTAGGGACAAACGTCTACACATATGCGCTAAAAAACCTCCTTCGTAGTGCCTAGGCAGAGCCATATTTTCAAGGAGCAGAAGCACTCAGACCTTCTCTCTCGCGCCCGCTCTTACTGGCGCCTGCCCACAAACGGATGTCGAACGTCTCGTCCGTTCCCCTGGTGCCCTGCCCGCGATGGTGCACTTCCTCGCTGCTTTCCTCCCTCGAGCGCGCGAGATTGAGCCGCTGTCGACGGCTCACCCGCGTAGGCTTTCACCCGCACATACAGCATGCGGGGCACGCCGACGATTTTATTGCCCTTGGACTTTATATGGAGTCTCACGGCGATGGCGACGGTAAAAACGCACCTGGAGAGTCCATATAATTGCTACTGCAATTATAAAAACACCTAATCTAGTTTGAATAGTAAGGTGTAATGTTTACTTCATTCAAAGATAAAACAGAAGGGTTAGAAAATGCACAGCAAGTAAAATATTCTCGATAAAAAAATGGTAAAGCCCTTTGCAAATTGAGTCGAATATTGTCAAATACGAATAAAAAGGAGGCGCACACAGAAGCAAATATTTTTCAAAGTGAGCTATTTTTACCAAGTGATAGCAACCATTTTGGTTGGAGGCCCGAACTTTCTCGCAAGTGATTCTCTCTCAGCAACTACAAAGTCAACGTCAACCGTCCCGATATACGCTCAGCTCGCGCACAATGCCCCAGTGTTGCGTTTCACTGTTTTAGAGAGTTTATTTCGGTTTGAATGAGGGACACCTGCATCTCGGCATGTGCCAACACTTTGTTTTTTTAGCTTGAGCTGCTTCAAAGATGCGGCGACACACTTCCTTTCTCGTTCGTTCTTGAGTGCGTCGGCCCTTTCTGTTTTTGTCCTTTCTAGCTCCTCCTTCCACCGTGCGTTCGCCCCACGGACCATTTGACGCATTCTCTTGGTAACTTCTACACTGGCAACTTCTCCAGCCGATGACACGGCGTCAAAGACAATTTGTTGGGCGACCAGAGATTGTTCGTTTTGATTTTCGACAAGACAGCCCTTGATAACAGAAAATCCCCGCTCCACAGACGCATTTCCGTGCGAAAGAGATAGAATCATCTTGGCAAAAGTGAGTAGTTCCTTGTGTGAACCACAGATGCCTGCCTAAAGGGTATCCAGCAGATCCGTGCTCCTGTTAAAACTTTTCAACGCTGCTTGCGCCGAGGCTAAGGAGCACACATGCTTGTAGGACCGCATTGCCCGATCAGCTTCTGCTCCGGTCATCCATTGGTGTTCCGTCACAACTTCGACTGCATCAGTGAAACGCCTTTCCCCAAGCTCTGGAATCAGGGCGCACGCGGGATTCAGAGAGGACAATCCCCTCGTCAGCTTAAATTTCAATGGCGACCTTTCCGCGATTTTTTTGGCGCAGTTCTTTATGAAAGCGGTGCAGTTCCTTCTGAACTCAAAAATAGTACCATCTGAAAGTTTTGGGGCCTTTCGGAGCGCATTCTTCGTAGCAAAGCAAAGGCGATCTTGGGCGTCGCAAGAACGTTTGCATGCTGGTCCATGTCAACCTTTATCAACTTCAACGGACTGTCCACTGCCATCATCACTTCTTTCTTCACTATTCTACTCATTAGTGATCGCAGAAGATTTTCCAATGCTGTACCAAGAAATGGAAGCATAGGCGAATCCGTCTGGAACTGAGCCGGGAACGGCTGCAATTCTTCCGCGATACAAAGCATAAAAGTTAGCTTTGCAGACAACAGAGGATCGTGGATGGATGTTTCAACGATGCTGTAACTGGCGCTGGTCGGTTGCTTGTTCTCGTTTCGACACGACTCAACGTACACCTTTAGGTAAGGCAGGACCTCAAGAGCCCTCGAAATTACTCGAACATTTTCAAGCCATCGCACAAAGCAAAACTTCAAAGGGTAAATGTTGCTCCCGGTAATGCGTGTGTATTCAGCACGTCGGGCAGGTACGCATTTAAATTAATTGTACATAGCCCGGAGAAATTCCACAAGTTGCCACCCTGTTGCCGCGTGTCCGGTTTTGAACGTGCCGTTCACTACATGAAGGCCACAGCTTCCAACGTCGAGAATTTGGCGGTCCTCATTGGATTCACACAGTTCTTGCTTGATCTCACGGAGAAACTTCATGTTGACGTTTGGCCCGTCCATTGATATCTGAAGAATTTTTGAACGTGAGAGTCCATCAGTGGCACTTTTAAATGCGGACACCAATTCTTCAGCTCGAGTGCGCCCAAGAAAGCATGACGTCAGGTAGCGTGTTTTCACACTTCCCTCTGCATCCGACCAAAAGCGAACCAACACGTCCATTTGCTCCTTTTTTGCAACTTTGTTTAACGATTCATCAAACGCTAAGACGAGGTAGGAGGCTGGGTTCAATTCCGACACGAGGCTTTCTATAAAGAAAGGTGCGAGGCCATAGACAATGGCATACCGCACCTTATCTTTGCCAAGCTGCACTTTCTTGGCAGTAGCTGATGATGGGAACATCAACGGGAACAAAGAAGCCGATGCCGCGGCAGCACGAAATGATGTGTGCATCATGACAGCATTGAGCCACCACGTCACCTCAGCATTTATCACTTCTGTGTCACGTTGAAAAATATCCTTTGTCGCACGCTCGGGTCGGATGTCCGTAGCTGTGGTTGAAGAAGAAGAAGGCGGCGCAGAACCTGACACCACTGGCCCAGCTTTGGTCACAATAGCGCCCGACGGTTCACTTGTCGGCGGCGTAAGAAACGAAGCTACAGAAGGTGTCCTGGCTCCGTTTGCAGCAAGTCGGTGCTTCTTACTTACAGCGCGACTTGTCAGCGCTCTTTTTCCCATGTTGCTCAGCGAAAGCTGCTTTCTGCATAGCGTACAGTACGCCGTGTTCGCGTTATTTTCAACGGGCCTAACCCAGGCGGCAAACTCACAATGTTTCGGATTCGTCCAGTCCTGGACAAAAGTACACTTGGACGCACTCATACTTGTCGCACCGAACAAAGCTTGCCTGCTGCACCACTGCTGTAACTAAACCAAGTCGGGTCAGAACGGGGTCACTAAAAGTTAGAAAACGCGACACAGTTCGATAATTTGTATCTCTGCCAGCGTCGGCAGCGTTATGGCAGGGCGCGAAGCTATAGTCGCCCTCTGCTTTGGTGCCTGCGTGCCGCGCGTGCCACCCCTCGAGGTAGAAATCGACGCTTCCATCAAAGCATTGCGCAGGAAAAGTTCATTTAAGACTCGTACTGGAAAGCGGAGGCGTAGCGACAACTTTCTGTGGCTCTGCAGGGAAAGCTACGGTGGCAAAGCGCGCGCAAGTGAGCGCTTCTGAAGAGTCCCACGTTTTCATCCATGTTCGTTTAAGCTGGGGAAGAGAAAACACACACCTTATTAGAAACAGTTAAATAAGACAAAACACACCGCTGAATGTAAAAGGTTACTTACTTTGCGGCTTTTCTCTTCCCCGTCTGGACAAAAGGGAACCGCCGCTCGGGGAAGCAGCGTCGATTCAGCATCTTCTCCAAGCAACCGAAAGCACTGTCAAGCGCTGACGGACTAGTTGGCGCAGTAACACATGGGCAGAAGCTCCGCCCCCGTAGCTTTCCGTTCATAGCCACAGAAAGTTGTCCGCGAGTTTATAGTCTCTCTCACAACGCTTTCTGCCGCCTCGCTGGAGCTTTCTCGTCTGGGAGACAAGTTGGGGGGGACGCCGGCGACCGTCGAAAAACTTGATTGCAAGCCTTACGAAGCCCGTTCTCTGCATTAGGTGGCGCCGGGAAGTGTCTGCATAATTTCGACTCGCTTGGAAATTCCAAGCGCTGCGCTTTTTGCCGCTTTCCTGGCACATTCTCTAGAAAGTACAGTGCGGGAGGCCGGCGATGGCTGTGGAGAAAACGCACTTCATACGAATCGTATAAAGTGCGTCCTGTCTGTTACTCGAGCCAGCACTACTGCGACTTTCGTTCCATTTCAATAATATTACAGCTAATTTTCCCTGAGAAAGGCACCAATTCCCTGAGTTTTCCCTGAGTTTTTTCAGACTATACAAATTCCCTGAGAATTCCCGGTTTTCCCGGTTGGTAGACACCCTGAAATGCTTCAAGACTCTTGCAAGGGCGTTTTAGTGATTGACTTTGCTCTTTCCGATAAAAATAAGTGCGCTTAGCCTAAATAGTGCACTTCATTACAGTCTATCAAACTTTGTACCTCTGCGGAGAATGGCACATATCCTACCCACACACCCACCTGCAGTGCACCACAATTGGTCCGGCATCAGGCATGGATTCTTCTCGCTGGTTCACATCATGCAGAAAGTTCAGCACACAACCAGGGTCAGACGGCACACCATGGTCAGGCCAGGCAGTGAAGTGGTAGTGGAAGACGCTCCTTGTCTCGCACTGTGCAAAAATTTCCCTCATTAATATAATGCTCATCTGCTAGAATTACTTTTTCAGACATCACTCAACATTACCAGTGATTAAGTAATGACCACAGCATTGGCATCACTTCAAGAGTGCTCAGCAAATGCGCTCACCAGAAAACTACTAATCACACACTGCCTGTGGCACCCTAGTACTCAGCCTAATTCTTAAAGGGGCCCTGAATCACCCCTCGAGCTTGGTGAAAAAAGAACTGTTCACAGATAACATACGTTCCTGTGAACCTCTCAAGCAAATTTCGCAGCTATGCAGGGCACGTGGAGCTCGCAAGCGGAGCGCCAGGTCACCTTTTTCTCAAATGCTGTCTTTTGAACAAAAGCCTGCTCCTCACTCATTTTGGGACGCTCTATTTCATCATATAGCACATTCCCATAAGCAGATGCTGCTGGCCAATAGTTGACATCAATCAAGAATGGTGTTTGGATCAGTGCACTTCTTCCTACCATTACTGTGTATATTTATTGATGCAGTTTAAAAACAAGCTGCAGTAAGCGAAAATCTGCTTACGAATTTCTGTAAGAATTATGTACTTGCGGATGCAGCTGACTGTGACTGTTGTCTGCTCACAGTCAGCCATGGCTGCCTGCATAAGAATCAAGTTTTGCCCACACTGCTTATCAGTGTCTTAGCCGTCGGTTCTCGCGCATCTCAAATAGTTTTAATGCCAGAGCATTAAATAGCTCATCAAGCAGAAAATCTGGTGGCGTCCCAGGAGATGGCACAGAAAGTCACGCGGTCACAACCAATCAATGAGAGGCACATGCCACATGAGCACTGGGTTCATTAAAGCACCACCACATGGCGCTCACGTCCATGCATTCCATTCGAGAGCTTGGTGGCGCAACCCACCGCCCCGTTTCAAAGGGGATGCTCATAACATCCATCCATCGAACCTTTTCAAGGCAATGACGAGATGGTATTTGAAGACAGAAAGAGCATGAAAGCAGACCAGATGGAAAAGGAGCTGGTGCTAACAAATCTCAACTGGAAGAAAATCGAAAGAAAATTCCTAAGCGCATACCCACAGGGCTAGACGAGGTTCCCGTTAGGCTGATTAATGAATTAGGACCAAAACGTGAGGAAGCTCTGGTGAAAAAAGTAGAAAAAACTTTTAAAAAAATAGACGAATACCAGACAGTTGGTGACAAAGAAAAATTAATTTAATTTATGAAGGTAAGGGGGAGAAAGATAGATTTCACTGTTATAGACCATTACATCGGTAATACACAGGCTAGCAATGCAGGCAATCAAATTAAAGCTGCAAGCATATGGGCAGAGAATAATGGCATTTTGGGAGAACTTCAGTATGGCTTTCAAATAGGTAGGCGTTTAGATGACAACATATTTGTCCTTACTCAGTGTATTGAAATATCAAGAGTAGAAAGGAGACCATTATATGTGGCCTTTTTAGACATCACAGGAGCATATGACAACGTAGACCACAACATTAGAGAGCTTTAGTATAGCGTAAAATCCTTGCATTAGCGTTAGCATGCGATGCAAGGCTAACGCAAAGAAAGACTGCACTACGCGGCACAAGGTAGTGTTTTAGAATAGCGGAACGGAGAAAAGCGCTAACATTAACGCAAACAAATACAGCGTCATCTAGATGTAAAAACACGAAGTACTGGAAAGCCAAATCCACACGAGATGTCGAGCTTATCTAATGCCGAATCCACAAATGTGTCCCTAAGTCAAGCTTATCGAAAGCCACAGTCGCTGCGTTAATTACGCATGTAGGTGTTTGGTTTGAGCGTTGTTTTGTAGAGAGTCGCGAAACACACCGATTATTCTTGGCATGCCGCGATCGAGTGTTCTGTGGGACCCATATTACGTGTCCTTTTTAAGTTGGGATGACATAGACGCCCTCATGCTACGGGAACGAGAGCGACCGCGCAGGTTCTACGTGTCCTCAAGATCCACTCAACATCGAAGCTATTCCGGAGGGGACGTTTCGCCGGTAATTTCGCTTCCAGAAAGCGGATTTTCCACTTCTTTCCAATTTTTTGCAACGGACGCCCACCTTGACGTCCGTCCGAATGGGTTCAAGGCAAAAACCTCCTTCACAAGGTTCATATCGTCGTCGTTGGTAAAACACACACGCATTGTGGCCACAGCACCAACCACACTACTGTGTTTTGCCGCGGAAAATGTGAATGCATCAGCTTGACATGGAGCTATACAACAAGCGAACGAGCGAAATACACTTGGGCGCCATCTCAAGGCGGATACAGCAAACATGAGCAAACATTAGCAAGCCCTCTCGTTAAGCCTACTGCGCCGCTAATCAAGAACGTATATCGTAAACAACGCCCATTTGTCACCTGTGCACCACTGTCGAAGCATCATCACACAAATCTAAAGCAAACACGAGCATTGGTGGGGAACGAATGAGCCGAACAGTGCAGGCCGACGACTCGATAGATCTGAAGCAGGCTGCTCTCACTTCGACTGGCGCCGCCATGTTGCTGTACGTAAGGCTCCCCTTGCGTGCGTTAGCGTTCAGCACTAAATCTCGAAAATAGCGTACGTACGTAAGCACTCCAGCACCATTTACGTATAGCACATGCGCAGTGTGGTGCACGCAACGCTAACGCTAACTCTTTGCATTTGCTGCTTTACGCTATACTAAAACTGTCTATTTTGAGGGATATTCAGGAAAGGGAAGGCTTAAGCAACGATTGTCAGCACCTATCGCAAGATATTAACCTAGAAAATACCACTTGCATTGAATGGGAAAGGATGAGGAGCGAGGAGAAACTTGATATCAACATGGGACTGAGACAGGGGTGCTTTTCGTCCCCACTGCTGTTTATGATGTACCGTAATTACTCGCATAATGATCGCACTTCTGTGTAAAAAGAATTGGCGGCAATTCAGGGGTGCAATTATTATACGACTTATAAATGTCCCGCGAAAAGAAAAAAAGCTTTTTTTTCATCCGCTTGCTGTGGGATGACAACAGGTCAACAAACAGGCGGCAGCCATTGGATGCTTTATTGGCAAACTTGCGAATATTAACGATATTATTCATTACTGATACAGAAGAAACTGTTTCAATGCATGTAATGTAATTACATTACATGCATTGAACAGTTTAATTAATTAATTACATGCATTGAAACAGTTTCTTCTGTATCACTAATGAATAATATCGTTAATATTGGCAAGTTTGCGGCAATAACGTAGCCATATTGACTTTGAGGGGACAAAAATAGAGATGGGTGCGCTTAGCTGCCAGTGACGTAGAAACACATGGCAGGCATGCTGTGGAAACTGTGGCATTTGTCTTCACTACTATCCTAATGTGGCACATTTCCGCTAAGGGTGGACGAATATCTTAGCTGTGTTACAAGTGTCGGCGTCTGAATTGGGTACACTTCTAACGTATAAGTGTAAATGTGGCTACTATCGTTCCTGCTCGCGATTTGTTGCGTGCCCGTGAGTGCAGACGAGAAGAATACAAAGGCACTTTTTTTGTTTTTGTTGCTGACCACAACCATTATAAAGCCTACAAATAATAAAATGGTTGGTCAAAGCTTTTTTTTTTCATGGAAATGCGGAAAGTGATTAAAGGAATGAAATTAGACATCTGCTTAATAATGTCAGGTGCGTGCAGACCGCTTAGTATGACTTGAAAAGTCGGTTGCGTAGCACTCGACATCATTTGACAGATGGCAAGCGCATTATCATTAGCTAAACTTGGCACACGACATATCACTGCGGCAAGTTCAGAGTGCGATCATTACACAGGAAAGAACAAAAATCGAATTTTGTCGACAAAATTCAGGGGTGCGATCAATACGCAAGTGCGACGATTATGAAAGAAAACATGGTACATGGTGAGGGCACTAGAAGGAAGAAATATTGTGTTTAATCTCTCATACAAACAGGCGGGTACAGTAGCAGTGCAGCAGCTTCCAGGTTTACCTTATGCGGACGACATTGTGTTGCTAGCTAACAAGCTAAGTGATTTGCAATGTCTGGCTAATTTCTGTGAACAGGAAGGAAGGAAAGAATTTAGGTTTGAAATTTAACATTAGAAAATCAGATGTTATGGTATTCAAGGAAAACAGTAAACAGACAGTGGCAGTACAGGGTCGGGAAATACCTTGGGCTCGGATAAAAGAATATAGATACCTTAGTATTGTGGGATTCTCCTCCCTACTCTTGGGACAAAGGAACAACAGTACAGTAGTGCAAACAATCACAAGGGCATTTATTGCACCTTTCATAGATCAATGCCTGCTAGCCGAGTTGCTATCCACAAAACATGCCGATGGGCGCGCGACAAATCTAGGAAGTCCAAATCACCGCGACCAGATAGCGAGCAAATATGTTCGCCCCATGCTGGATTTCAACGCCTGGTCGTTCGCGTGTACGGTTACGCGAACGGTGGCGCGTTCAAAGGCAGCCCCATGAGACCGTCTCGCAGAAGCATGGCTCGGCGCACGCGCGGCACGGCACGTCCGCACTGCTTGCTGTCCCGAACCAAAGAGGAAGCGCCTCGTCTTTCGGCACCCAAGTAACCCCACCTGTCGGCGGCGTCAGCAGCGCAACACTCTCGCCCTCTCTCGTACTGCGCCTCAACCATTCCGACCGCCACGGGGGCCAGGCCACGCAGCGAAGCCGGATTACAGGAGACGCGCCGTGCGGGAAAACAACATATCAGGGGACGCGTGAGTCGCGCATCCCCACAGTATATGGATAAATGAAGGAAGAGATATATGGAAACACAGGAAAAAACAATAACAGTAAAGGGGAAGAGAAATGCAGCCATAATGAAGCACAGAGTGCTATGGGGATACAATAGGTACGAGGTGCTCCGGGGTATGTGGAAAATGTGGAAAGGTATATTAGTCCCAGGACTTAGTTTTGGAAATGCCATTGTTTGCTTGAAATAGGGGGTACAATCTGGACTCGATGCCAACCAAAGGTCAGTGGGACACTCACATTGGGCACTCACGGGAAAACTACAAATGAAGCTGCGCAGGGTGATACAGGCTGGACAACTTTTGAAGTGAGGGAAGCTCACAGTAAAATCGATTATGAAGAACGACTGAGGAATATGGAAGAAAGTAAATGGGCTGGGAGAGTGTTCAGGTAGTTGTATAGGAAAAACAATGATTCACAGTGGAAGAAAAGGACTAGGAAGCTTACCAGCAAGTATGCGGCCTGTAAGGTGACTAACATAGCAACAAAGATCGTCAAGTGGAAAATCCGAGAGGCTGAAATAATCTCATAGGTGGCAGCAATGGAAAGGAAAACTGCCATGAGTAACTACTTAAGAGGAAAAAAACGAGATCAGTAAAAAAACAATTTATGTTAACTCAAAGGGAAGCTCATTACTTTTCGAAGCGAGATCAGGATGCCTTAGAACACGCACTTATAAAGCGAGATATAAGAAGGAAGAAGAAGCATGTGCTTGCTGTGGTAAAGCTAGGGAAACGATAGAGCATGTTTTATTGTAACGTAAAGATATCTGCCCAGTGGTCGATTTAGGCACCACTGGACTCCTTGAAGCCCTTGGGTTCAGCAAGAGCAGAGGGACAGTAAACATGTCCACAATAGAGATTAGTAAGAGGTGACTGGAAGATTGGTGTAAGAAAAGTAGGGAAACGACAAAAACAGATGTAGAAGAACAAAGTTCACAATAGGGGGTCAGAAGATTTGGTTATGAGAATTCATCGTGGCGTTAAAAAAAAATTTTTTTTTAAACCAAGGTAGGACATTAGGCAGTACAACAGCAAGAGCTTGGTCGTTATATTCAGTTTCGTTATTCATTTCAGTTCTTTATTCCCCAGAGGGCGCTTCTGTTCATTATATATATTGGTTGTATATGTTGAATAAATGGCTTTTTACATCGGGACGGCTGGAGTCTGACTTCAACCTTCAGTCAATACCACATTGGTGTAGTGACTCACCGCCCCGTTCCAAAGTGGACACTCATAACATTTATCCATCCATCTATTCATCGCCGCAGCGGTGGCAACAGCCATATGGTGATAAGAAAACCCAAAAAGCTTGCCTTTGCACAAAGCATTTGCCACCAAGCATTTCCCGGTGAATATTACAGTTGTGTAAGCAGCAGTTGCTGGGAAGCGGCAACTGTGTGGCCAATATATATATATATATATATATATATATATATAGCGCCGCACATCACAGCTCTGCCAGTCAGTAGGATGATTTCAGTAAGTTCTGTTGTGCACTTCAATGGATGAACCTTCGACTTCTCAGTCAGTAGCTGTTCCCGGCTCCTTTGGACGTCCACACAAGTACGCGAACAAGGCCAGGGCGTCATCGGAGAAATGTAGGGATACCGTTCCCTCGATTTTTTTTTTTTTAACACTCAACTAGCCTTCGAACAACATGAACCTTAAGGTCAGAGCAAACACGAGCTTGCCAGCATGCGCTGACTCCTGGCCGCTCCTGGTGAGACGCCTTGCCAGACTTCGCTTCGTATTGTAATGTTGAACAGCATGTTCCAGAACGGCCCAATCATCTGACATTGTATCCTTTTTCGTCCGCTTTCTATAGACTGAACCTGATGTGCCAGTCAGCTCATGCTTTTCAAAGCGCGCCACTTGACACGCTACATTTGCCACCCAACTCTCCCCTAGAGCCTGTGGTTCGGGGCGAAAAGAAGTCAACGTCAAAGAAGTCAAACAAGAGGGATGTAGAGTTTCTGTTGGCTAGCATGGGCAGGGAAAAAATGGTTTCGTCTTTTGGCACCAAGTTTGAGAATAGCCACCAGATAGAAGGTAAAGCGACCTAGAGCCTTTACTAGATGAAATGGACTGGTGAACCAAGGTCAAATCTACTGGCAACGTTGCGGTACAAGCTTGACGCATTGAACCAGTACTAGGTCTTCTGGCTGAAATGAAGGAAAGGTGCTTTGCTGGGAAGAATACAGTTTTGCCTGTCGGTGGCCAGCAGAGCTCTGAAGTGAGTTTTTCAAGGAAGTTTGGAGGCACTGGCGCCAGGGGGATGGTGGTGCAACATTGCATAAAAACCAAAGAAACTTTCTTTCGGAAGCCTCAACGTCATTCCATAGAAGAGCTTGAATGGCAATTCCCATGTGATCTCTTGCTGGGACGTATTCAGTTAAGCTAAATTTTTATGCTCCACAAGTCCGTTTGTTTGCAGATGCTGAGGGGCGGCTGCCGCATGATGAACTCTATGTTCCTTTAATAGGTTTTTAAATGCGTGTCACATGAAAGCAGGGCTGCAGTTGATAATGAGCAAGCATGGTGTGCCGCGGCGAAAAACGACGCACTCATTAAGGAAGTTAGGACGTGCTGGGCTGAAGAGTCGGGGGTAGGATTGACTACGGTCCACTTTGTGAAGTAGTCCGTGGCCGCGATTAGAAAGTTGTTTCCGCGCAACGTACATGGAAACGGTCCCGAGTGATCAAGTCCCACGACTTCAAAGGGAGTTTGGGTGCACGGAGACCGGTGACAGATTTGTTACAGTTTTTTGTGCTTGACACACCATGCACAACGAAACGTAGTGGGAGACATCAGTGTGCACGCCTGGCCACCAAAATCATTCCTTGATATGTGCCAGCGTCTTGTGGAGCCTGAGGTGACCGGCAGTTGCAGAGCCGTGACATATAAAAAGCACCGATTGTCGCGCAGCCTGATGACGGGCAGGTACGACTCATTTTGACAATGAGTCAACTCGACGACGGCGAGATCATTCATGAGGTTTCTGCTGCACCGCCGGACGATGAATCTGAGTCGGAACATGACGCACCATGTGCAACGCTGCCATCGCATGCGGAGCTTGTACAAGCAGTGACTGTGCTTTCAGCCGCTAATAGTGACCGTATGACCCTCTCCGAGATTCAGGCTTATCTGATTGCGTGTAAACGGAGCAGCGTGCAACGGTGCATTCACGATTTCTTCCATGCCTGCTGCCGAGCCTGAATAAGTGCGTAAACATAAAGGATTTCATTTTTTTTTAATCTGCTTTTTCGGACACCTGTTTATTCGGACATTTTCGCAGTCCCCGTGAGGTCCGAATAAACGGTCGGCGACTGTACTTGAGAGGGAGCCAGCGTCTAGGTGTGGAGTGCCACTGTGATGGATCTTTGAAAGCCCACCTGGTGAACTTAGCGTTGTGGTGTCTTTTTGTTGGCAGCCAGCAAAGGGCGATGTTGTCAGTAACCACAGTGCACCTTTTACCATAAAGGTAGGCAAAAACTTTTCGACCGCCCAAAATACCGCCCAGCAATCAAGTTCGGAGGCATAGTACCGGCTTTGTGGTTCCGAGTCGGCGGTTAGCACAGGCTAGTGGCCTCTCCTGTCCGTCCGAGCTGAATTGTAGAAGGACAGCACTGAGGCCGAAACAGTTTATGTCGGTGTGAAGCACAGTTTGCATTCTCATCGTAGTGTGTGAACGTTGGTGGTGTTGGAAGGGCAGTCTTGATGTCACGGAAGGCAATGTCTTGATAAGGACCCTATTTCAAGCGGGCGTCTTTCTATAGCAGCTGGTTGAGAGGTGCTTTGCGAGAAGCAAAGTGAGGGGTAAAGCAGCGGAAATAGGAAGCAAATACCAGAAATCTTTTAAGCTGCTTTGCCGTGGTGGGAGGTGGAGAAAACGAAGAAGCACCTTGAAGGCTTAATGCGGACATGGGCATCTTGGAGAGCCTGCAAGAACATTCCCAAGTGTCTGAGGTGTTAAGGAAAAGTAAGGGCATAAACAATAATGTCTTCCAAGCAGACCAAAGCCATTGTACATTTCAGATGTCCAAGTTCACTGTCCATTAGTTGCTAAAATGTAGCAAGAGCGTTGGAGAGACCAAATGGCAGGCAGTGAAACTGGTACAGTTCGTCCAGCATTATAAAGGCAGTTTTTTCTGCATCCTTTGGCTCTCGTTCTACTAGTCAAAAACCAGAAAGAAGATCCAGCGTAGTGAAAAAACAGGCTCCATGCAGGCGGCCAAGGGCGTCATCGAGACGAGGCAGCAGTTATACGTCAGGTTTTGTCACCCTCTTCAGGCTTCGGTAGTCAGCACAGAAGCAGGTCATGCAGTCCTTCACGAGGACTACGGGGGACTACCGCAGATTAAACAAGTGGGATCTAACACCCCACTTAAGCATGTGGTCCACTTCGCTGGCAATTTATGCGCATTCGGAGGCAGATACTTGAGGCGGGTGGTGCCGTACAGGAACTTAGAGCCGGTATCGATCCTGTGCCGCAGAACAGAAGTGTGACAGAGTTCATTCAGCGATATGGCCACATAGTCATTGTATTTTTGCAGCAGAGCTAGAATCTCGCACTTTTGTGACAGAGTTAGGTTGGCACAGAAGTTGCATTTGTTCCAGTCTAAGAAGGAAGCAGTTGGCATCAAACGTGCTGCAGGCTGCGCTAGTGCTAAGAGAAAGGGTTTTTCTACGTTGGTAGTACAGGTTCCGAAAATGGTGTCTGGAGGCAGGCGCAGGTCGCTGTCAGAAAGACTGAATGCAAGTACAGTAAAGGTGCTGCCTGAAGAGCAAAGCAGGACATGTGCATAGCAAATTCTCCTCCAGCTTTGGAACTAATTGCACTTTCCACGAGAATGTCTGGTGTGGACATTGATGCTATGCCACACCACACAAGACACCCAGGCAGCAGATGCAAAAGGTGTATTTGTGGTTGTTGTAGTCACAGGTAGCAAAAATGGTAAGAATCCGTGCGCTTCAGGTCGTGCCACCAATTTCATTCAGCGCACAAGGCTGGTAAGCTTGAAGCACATAGCCACGTTAAAATGCCAAATTGTGAAGAAAATTTTGTAGCTAGGGTTTTGAACGTGTGGTACTTGTTAGACAGCACAGCCTGCACTATGCTGAAAGCCCTGGAAATAAATTGATGCACTTGCACGTATGACAACCAACAGTGAGCTTTATTGGAGGCTTTGTGGACGGCAGGAGACTGCGTCAAAGTGGAAGAGGAGAGCTCGATGGCACAATCAGCTTCGCTAAACTCCAGACAGATCCCAAACGAGGTGCACCAACCACATCAAAATATACCTGGCACACACAAGTTTTGGACGACAAGGAACCGTTGCTTAGTTTGTGGAGATGGGTTTGCACAAGGCTCACCCTGTGAGCGACGGTCAGGAAAAGGCATAATGCTCCCCCTCCTCCGCAATGCACAAAGGCGCTATGGCAGGGTTCGTCGACTCTCCGGCGTAGCGCAGAGAAGGCTTCAGAGTCAGATTGGCAACAAACGTGGGTTTATTCACCCAAGATACAGCACAGCGCGACAGTCGCGGCACTTGCGGGCAAACGCGTGACCGAAGGAGTATGCACACCTGCTGCGCTAGGGCTAACCAGTAAGTTGTCCACCAAGCACGAGAACAAGGAGTCGCCGGAGCAAAGGTCCCATGTAGCGAACTCATTGTGGGCCTGTGAGCACCTGGCGCAGTGATGAAGCACTCAGCGAAAGAGAGCTCGGGTGAAGAGGGCGCTCGGGGGCCACCACTCGGGAGGCCAATCAGGACGCGTATAGGTGACACTTGCTCGCATGGTGATTCGAGCTGGGGAGAGAGAAGCATGGTTTGCGCAGGAAATTAGCTCTGGCACACTAACTGCGTCTGCCATGTTGCCATTACGGCGGCGATTCCCGAAGATCGAGCAAAGCACAATGCGCGAGCTGGGGGACGAGGCGCAGGAAGGCACCTTGATCCCCACATTCCCCTCTCCTAAAGACCGAGTCCAGCCAGCAAAGGAGTATGACCGAGGCCAAGATGCAAGGTTGACTCAGCCAAAGTGGGCTAAGCCAACAGGACAAAGTCCAAGAGAGTGTTGCCGTCATCCTCAGAAGCTGGTCAGGGAGAGGTGCCACAGTGCAAAGAGGCGAAGATGCCGCTTCTCTTGATGCGAAGTCAGGGGGGCCAGCCGTGGTCACAAAAGTTTCACACACCAGGAAGGGCCCACTGCCAGGAGGAAGGATTGCCAGCCCAGGAAGGATGGGGTGGGGCAGCACCATCGGTAAGCCAGCGACGCTTGAGGTCTGCCTAACAGGAGCTACCAGGGACGTGCGAGGCGTGGCTGCCATTTTGGTGCAGTGGCCACCACGAAAGTCACTGGGCACACTATCCGGATGGTTCCCCGTGGATAGCAAGGAGAATCATATCTCATTAAGACAGACATCCCAATCCCTGTGTTGCTGGGCTAAGGCCGTAAGAGAGGGCTTGGGGTTCCTGCTATTCTGCTTTGATGGGTTGGCCTGTGGGTGATACGTGGTTGTCTTGCGGTGCTTAATGCCAAAGGCAGCACGCGCATCCACGAACACCTTGGCCGTGAATTGGGACGCGTTATCCGATATCAGCTCCTCCAGAAAGCCGAAGGGGTTAAAGACCTTGGTCAACTTGGCCCAGATTGAGCGTGCCGTTAACTTCAGAAGGGGAAAAAGTTCAAACCATTTTGTGAAGTGCCCTGTGACAGCCAGGAGAAAAACATAGCCTCGCCGGCTCCAGAGAAGGGTCCCATAATGTCACAGGCTGCGACTTGCCAGTGTAGCTGGCTGTCGATTGGCTGCATGAGCCCTCACTGGTTCTGCATCATGTTGGCACGTCGTGTAGTCGACTTCCGGTTCACTAGGAGCGAGCGCGAGAAGCCTCTTTAAGCTCTCCGCCAGCTGCTGGCAGTTGAACCCCAAGCGAGAGTCATCAAAGCAGCCTGCGTTGCGAGCATTGTGTCATAGTGCCGAACGTGTCTAATATTCCGGTAACCACAGGCAAGCTCTTCGTTTTGACGGATGGCTGGAGGCATAAACTTAAGCTGATGAAAGAACTCTAGCGTAAACCTTCGCGACTGATTGGTCTGCACGGTCCAGCCACCTGTTGGTGCAGAGCTTAAACAGTCAAACAAAGCGCTAATATTGCTCTAACCAAGTGTAAAACATTTTAAACATTTACAAAAACCTTACACTCATGCAAAAAACTTACACCAGCAGCAAAGAAGAATATATTTCCTTACTGTTACTGTGTCTGTGGTTCAGCTCTGTGCCACCAGGTGGCTGCACCATGCAGACCATTCACATTCGCGCTTCTGCTCATCCTGTGAAACAACACGGTCAAATGGCCAGGCCCTGTCGCCTTGCGCTTCCGTTTACCCTAATATCGGACTCGCGAAACGCTAAAGTGATGGCCGCAAACATGCAAATCCTGGCGCCGATCGGATAGCGGCAGTTCGATGCGCTGCAGCCAGTACTCGCCTGCTGCCTTACAGAGGGACAAGATGTCGCAGCTTGACATATCGCCAGTTACTACGCTTGCAGTCCACAACACAACAAAGTCAAATCATAGCGCTTCCAAAAAGACCAAGGCCAATTCAGACCACGGAACTCTCATCAAAATGGAGCACACTGTAACACAAGCAGACAACGCTTGCTGTGTGCCGGAAGTGCTGAAGTGTAGTGAGACATTGTTCTTGTACATTCTCTTTCTGTTAATTTGTTTCTATAGAAAGAAAGTAAGTAAAATTCCAACTATTACGAACATCAGTTGTTCACCATAAAGGTAGAAAAATTATCGATGATGCGCCCTGGGCAGCCAATTGGATAGCTCGCCCAACTGACGTCAATTGGGTGATTTACGTCATATGGGTAGGGGCGGCTGAAAATTCCACCAAGTAGCATGCTGCGTTCAGCAGCGATGTACATTTTTAAAACCTTATTATAAATTATGAACTTTACGTGGAGCACTTAGATGCGTCAATTAATTATCAGAAGGACCTACTCTAATGACTCAGTATGTTTGCACAAAATCGTCAAAATCGTTTTAGCGTCCCTTCAAATGCCCTAAGGACAAAGTCGGTTTTTCTTCAAATAGTCGATTAGTTCCAGGTCTTCTCGTTGCTGTTCAGCGAAGTATTCTGCGCTTAATATTTTAAGGAAGGTGTCGTCATCCACGTCATCTTGTGGTGGCGAGTCAATGGGCGCGCGTAATAGGCTATCGGCATCAGTGTGTTTTCGTTTGGACTTGTAGGTTACAGTGATGTCATATTCTTGCTTCTGAGGCTCCACCGCACCAGCAATCCTGAATGGTCCTTTAAATTTGCTAGCCAACATAACGCGCGACGGTCGCTGACAACTTTGAATGGCCTGCCATATAGGTAAAGGTGGAATTTTCTGTAGCCCAAATGATGGCGAGGCATTCCTTTTCGATCAAAGAATAATTGTCTCCCACTTTTGACAGCCACTGGCTAGCGTAAGCTATCACCTGTTCGAGTCCGTCGTCCCTCTTTACTAGAATGGCACCGAGACCGTCAGTGTGGGTTTCGGTATCTGCTGGCATCAGTGTGGCTCTCAATATCGGCGTCCTCGTCAAAGTGCGAAAGTATCGGCGGCGACCACGTGCATTGTTTGTGTTCTTGAAATGCATCAGCCTGCAGCATTTCCTACTCGAACTCCACATCACGTTTAGTTAGATGTGTCAGCAGCTCAGCAATATGTGAAAAGTTCTTGACAAGCCGCCTGTAGTAGGCACACATGCCAAGGAATCTATGCACTGTCTTCTTGTCAATGAGCTGCTGGAACTTTACGATGGCAGCATTTTCTGCGGGTCGGGGCGGACTCCAGATTTGCTGATGATGTGACCTAGGGAACAGAAGCTCATCGTAAGCGAAGAGGCATTATTCTGGCTTCAGAGAGAGCCCTGATGACGATGAGTGAGAGCCCTGACGATCACTCTTGCAACACAAGTTTCACAGTCGAGCACTACAAGTTGGTCACCCTCGATGATGCCTTCTACGTCTGCAGGTGTTTTGGTGTCAACGGAAATAACAATCCTGGAGCGAGGCACGATGCTCACTTCATCTTCAAGCACACTCACGGCATGGTGACTACGAGAGCTCTCTGGCTTGATCTTCCAACAGCGTTATCGACTTCGGCTTCAGGTATATGATTGCACTGTGTTGGTTCAGGAAGTGTATGCTGAGAATGACATCTTGTGAACATTGTTGGAGGATAACAAAGGCGGCAGGGTAAGTCTGGTCAGGAACGATAATTCTGACCATGTAGATTCCAGTCAGCGTTATGAGTGGTCCGAATTTGAGGGCCTTCCCATGCAGTCTGAACTTTCTTCAACTGGGCAGCGATGGGTCCCCTCACGACGGAGTACAGCCAACGACCGCTTTTTCGGACCCTCTAGGGAATGTAAAAACGTCCGAAAATTCAGGCAGTCCGAAAAAATGAATGCATGCAAGAAAACGCAGCTTTTTTCTTTTTATCTCAGATCTAGAGGTAAAGGGCAAAGTACCAGGCTTCCTAAACCCTGTCAAAGCATCAGTGAAGGTGCTATAAAAAGAAGCGTTCAAAAACTCTGTATGCAGCCGACTGCCGGTTTATTATGCACATGAGCATCGTCGGGCAGCCAGTGTTATTGCTGCAGTGGCTTGAAGAACTTGTTTATTGTTGTTTGGACGGCATTCCGGTTGCATGCGATCATATTCACCTCGATCTGAGCAAGGGTCATGTCAGCACTGTACACCGATGAAAGAGTCAACAGTGCTCGCATCAACTCGGCGCTTGTAGGCAGCGCAGGCATTGGCTCCTCATTTTCAACATCGGAGTCTTCTGAATTCTGAATCCCCCACAACCTGACGGACTATTCCCTCGTCAGTCAATTCTGCGCAGAAGTTGAGCTCGTTGTCAGCGTCAACAAACTGTTCAAAAGTTATTTCCGTGGGTACGGTACTGCTTTCTGCGCTTCGATGCCGAGGACGACGAAGACGGAGTGGGGCCCATTGAAGACAAGCGAAATCCTCAAGTTGCGAACAGTGGAGTTCGCTGACGAGCGTCGAAGCACGTAGGCCTAGCGTCGCAGAGCACACTTGACAGAACAGCACAGCCACACACCACGCTAGCCAAAACGTGGCCTGCGCAAACAAACGAAATGACGAAATAGCACCGCTCCAGAAACTCCGCCGGAGGCGGAAGTGGGGCCATTTGCGGCGATGAACATAGCCAGCGTGGCGAGACCAAATCGGTGTGTGACGGCTAAATTCGGCTAGTTGTGGTTCAAAGCGGTGATATGCTTCGGCTGCAAATTGATTTCCTTCGCGAGGGCGCTGCATGAGGAGCCAAAGGACCTTCCGTTGCGTCAAAAAGTCCGGAAAATTGGACGCCGGGGAGTTCGAGCGTCCGAAACTTCAGATGTCCTTATACATTGATTCTATGGGGCTCATGGCGGTGCCGCGAAGACGTCCGAAATGTCAGGCATGTCTGAAAATTTGGGCGTACGAAAATTCAGTCGACTGTAATCGGCTCCTGTGTCCGCTAAGGCAGTGACTGCATGGCCATCAAGAAGCATGTCAAGGTCGGTGGTTCTTCGTCTTGTGTTACAGTTAGGTCTTGGCGTCGGATCATGGCTGCGTCACGTTGACCTGTGACTGGTACGTGGTGTCGTCAGGTCATCTTTCGTCGGCGTATTGTCTGCTTCCAGACTTCGTCGGAATGGCGGCGTCTGGTAGAAATGCCGTCGAGACAGGATTTTCACCGTCTTCATAGGTGGCAGAGGATCTTCGACAGTTCGACAAACAGCAACCGCACCTCCATCAGTTACTTCATTTAGTTTTCCAGATGTTGGCTGATGGACGGATTCCGGGCTGCGCCAGTGTATGGATGGCACTGCAGCAACAGTTAGCGGCCTGGTAACGTCGAACGGGACAGTCCTCGAGGGCTCTACTGAGTATAGGCTAGGTAGTCGGCGATATCACCTTCCTGAGGGCACGGTGCATTGACGGTGAACCCTCGCAGTCCCATTTCATGATAAGGACCTCCGCGGTAGATGTGACCAGCTTCTCCGCAGTGTAGCAGAGTGGACAGTGGTTGGGGGCTTGCCAAACGTCAGTCTTCTTTGGAATGCTGCGCGGGGTGATGGGTTGGCGTGCTGGTGGCAGCGGCAGTGGACGACAGAACTGTGGTGTTACCAGGCCCTGGCACAGGTGCGGAGGGGTAACGTGACAGTGGGCTACAGCGGCGTATGTCATCGCTTCCAGCTGAGGCTGCAGCAATTGAGGTCCTCCGAGTGATTGTTGGAGCTCCTCGCTTGAGGCTGTGATGGAGGGAACAGCTTCTGAAACTCCTCCCGCATGACCGCTATCATAGTCTCGCACTGGTCATTGGTGGCCAGTGACTGAATCCAGCGTAGTTTGTAGAGTTTGTGCGGCGGTTGAATTGCCAGTTTCGCATTTCCAGTGCTTGTCGATGCTTGTGGCCCCATGAAAAAGCTCATCGACGGCCTTCGGTGGGCTTCGTACCATTCCAGCAAAAAGTTCCTCCTTCGCATCACGCATGAGTAGGCGGACTTTCTTCTCCTCGGACATTTCCGAGTCGCATGGAGAAATCTACAGCTCATCTCCTCCGTGAAGATTGCAATGGTCTCATTGGACAGCTGCACTCAGGTTTCTAGTAGAGCTTGGGCTCGTGCTCTGCATATGACGCCTGTGAATGTCTGCAGGAATACGCTTCGGAACAGGTTCCTTGTCATTAAGGTGGCTCCTCTATTCTCGAACCACGTCCCAACGATGTCTTCCAATGCAAAAAAAGACATGGCGCAGCTTGTCGTCAGAGTCCCAGTTGTCAAAGGTTGCAGTTGCAGTTGGTCCCTGCACGCAATAGTGTGCAACTTGCGTCGCCGACCACTAAACCAAGAGTGGGTGGGGAGGGGTTCCTCAGGACCCAATAAAGTTATTTCCTCCTTGCATAGGCAATCACTCTTTCAATGCTTTTCTGCTGCTGCACAAGCACTGCACTAAGACCAACATTACTGGGGTCTGTACGGACTTCCATGTCTGCCTCTTTGTCAAAGTGGGCCAGAACTGGTGCCGACACCAGGCGCTGTCAAAGCGCAGTGAAAGCAGTCTCTTGCTTTGGGTCCATACGAATGATAAATCGTCCCTTGTGAGCGAATCAGCGGTTCCACCATCTTCGAAAAATTATCGATAAAACACCGTTAGTATGTGCAAAGGCCAAGGAAGTGCCGGACACTTTCTTGTTGGTCGGTGTTGGAAACGTGGCTACAGTGGCAATTTTTCCGGGATCGGGGCTAACGCCTTCCCTACTGACCCTGCGTCCCAAAAGCATCAGCTCCTGGTAGCCGAAATGACACTTCTGAGGCTCAAGAGTGAGATTAGCTGATCGGATGGCTTCGCAAACTCTCCAGCGTGGTTCCAGGTGTTCGTCGAATGCCGCCGAAAAAAAAGCCACGTCAACGAGGTAGATGAGGCACCTCTCCCACTTCAGACCAGCGAGAACAGTGTCCATCGCTTGCTAGAAAGTTGCTGGTGCAGAACAGAGGTCGAAAGGAATTACTCTGTATTCATAACGGCCATCTAGAATGACAAAAGCACTTTTCTCGTGGTTTCATTCATCTACCTTAATTTGGCAATAACCACTCTTTAGATAGATGAAAAATACTTAGCTAGCCGCAATCTGTCTAAAGAGTCCTTAATACGCGGTGGTGGGTACATGTCCTTCTTGGTAACATCATTGAGGCACCTATAATTAACACAGAAACAAAGTGTTCCATCTTTATTTTTCCTGACAAGAATGACTGGGGAAGACCATGGACTGTGCAAAGGCTGAATGACGCCATCATCTAGCATCTCCTTGACTTGGGCTTGAATTTCCTCACATTTTTTCGGCGAAACCCGAGAGGCCTGTTGCTTGATGAGGCATGCGTCGCCATACGTCGTCGTTCGGTGCTTCGTGATTGGCGTTTGGCCCACCTTAGTAGACACAAAAGCCCGCATGGAACTCTTTCAAGAGTTAATGCAGTGCACTCTTATCGTATTCCATAAGTTCGGAGTTTACATCGATGCCTCTGAGCGAACTGTCGTCTGTGCCCAGTTCAGAGGCAAAACAATCGACGATGTCCACTGATGGTTTAGCATAGGCGATGGCAGTGTTACGAAAAATGTACCGATGCTCAAAGGTAAAGTTGGTAAGAAGGACCTCTGTCTGGCTATCACAAATTCAATACGACTTCGCGCTACACGAATACCTTGGGTCAGCAACAGAAAAATGTTGCTTTCTACATTGGCTTCACCAGCTCATAGCTCGTCTGACTTGACTGGAACCATCATACTGATAAGCGGCAGTATCGTGTTGCTGATGCTCGAAATGCCAAGTCCGAATTTGCGTCAGAAAGCATCCATTTGTGATGTTGCCCTCTTTGTTGAAAAAGTGATGCAGCGCTTGTGGAGGTCAATAAGGGCACTATATTTCCGTAGAAAGTTTATCCCAAGAATTAAAACGCGAGAACCCTCGCACAGAACCACACAAGTGGCAAGAAAAGCAGCACTGCAAATTTCTACTCTGGCGGTGCATAAGCAAAGCAGTGCGATGACGTGGCCACCTGCTGTATAAACTGATTCACCAATGAATGAATGAATTTGTGTTTATTTAGTGGCGTAAGGGCGAGGTATAGCCAAAGAGCGCCAGGCCAGTGTTAGTGACTTCACACTAGAGCAACGAGTTCTATGAAGTTGATGTGACGTGGCTGTAAAGGGGCCTTAAATATAGTCGCTGTAAAGTGCATAACATCTACATGTAATAAGATTACGGCAATGTCTAATGACATGTACTATGTGCATTAAAATGCATTGCGAAAGAATGATACGATATACAAAATATGTCATGTGCAAAAATTGGCTGGAGCACTACTGCCTCATTAGAGCCCTCGTAACACAAGGGCCTGGAGGCATGTGCTATACAAAACTACTATTTATGGGGCTAATAACATGCAAGACATCTTTTGGGAAACCTAGGCCTGTATTGGTACAAAAAAACAGTTCTTGAACGAGAAATATTATAGGATGAAGAGGGATGTGCTGCCAGTATGCTAGGGAAAAATGTCTCTTTCTCTCAGATTCAGCTTCCTGACACTCCAGGAGTACCTGGAGGATGGTCATCCCCTCCCCGCACCTACATGTTGGAGGTTCATTCCAATAAGTAGAAAATTATGGGTGCCAAATGTGTGCCCTATTCTGAAACGACAGAATAGGACATCTGTTTGGCGTGATGTTGTTGCGGAGGGCCAGAAACCTAGCTGTGGCTTTATCATGTGCAACTTATTTGTTTCCACATCCCACGTGTTGCCAGTGGTTTTGCAGCTTCTTTCATAATAAAGGCGGCCTCAGATCTGTGACAGGGACAGTAGCGTTTGGATTAACAGCTTGCGATGCAATTGACGTGGCCACTTGGTCCACAAGAACATTAACCTTGATGAACCTACGGCCAAACTGGCGCCTTAGCCCCAGGGCAACATAACATTTTTCAGAATGCTCGCCAGTTTACCACTGAGAATTGAGTAGTCTGCACCAGTATTTACAAGTGCACTCATTTTCCTGCTGTCGATCAACACAAGTATGTCTAGTGAAATCTTGTTTTTGGGAATGGGTCCTGATGTCGTCCTATTGTCGTTGCGCTGCAGTCGGACCAATACGAGGTCTTCAGTGCGTTGAGCATCAGCGGCCTCGTCTCGAAAGGTAATTGACGTCAGTTTTCCCAGTGTGGACTCAGTGATCACCCCTGCATCGTCCTCAAGGCGATATCACTAGCAGGGAAATATCATCGTGGTGAATGTGAGCGTGACTGCCGCTGTGATGTGCCCGACCTGGCCTGCTGGTGAAGGAATTCTGCGATGTCGGAAGGCGTCTGGCTGAACTTTGGTTAGGGCAAAGCAACAGACCCTGCAGTCCGAGTCATCGGTTGGGGCTCTCCCAATACACATGCCCAGCTTCGCTGCAGTGGCAGCACAGCGGTCGTCGATCAGGTGCTCACTAATCCTCTGATTTCCTCGTGGGTGTTTGGCGGATGTCGAAGTACGGCAGCGGAGTTGTCGGAGAGGCTCACACCGATTGCAACGCGACTGCTGAGACAACATAAGTAGGTTCGAAAGCTTGAGCCGGGCACGGCAATGTTTCTGGGTAAGTCCTGCTCCGAGACTCGCTTGGCAGAGGCGGTGCTTCACTGTTGGAAAGATGCCTCAAGCGTGTGCTGTACTTCACTGCGTACAACGCTGGCAAGGGAGCTGACTGGTGGTCAGGACGTACCTTCTGCAGCTCATTGCGAATCACTGAGCGAATCAGTTCGCAAAGCAAGGCGACATCGCACCTGACGCCTACCGGCGTATCCTGAGCGGAGGGGGCATTTACTTGCTGGTTGTACACGTTTAATGACTGCTGAAATGTCTTCTCCATAGCGGTGGCTTTGGTAAGGAACTCCGCAAGAGGCTTTGGTGGATTTCGAACAAGACCTCCAAAGAGCTGTTACTTTACACCTCCCATCAGATGACACACTTTCTTTTCTTCCAACATGCTTGGATTGGAATGCTGAAACAGACACGGCAGGTCCTCCACGTACATCATGACACTGTCGTTGTGCTTGCTACACTTTTACCCGCCAATCGGGGCTCAAGTAAGTCTCCAGTAGCTTGCGTTGAAACTCGGGCCATGATGAAAGGGCACTTTCGCGATTCATAAACCATGTGTGAGCACCATCCTCGAGGCTGAAGTTAACGTTCCTGAGTTTGGTGTTGTAGTTCCACTCGTTAAACGCAGCTATGCACTCGAACTCAGCCAGCGAATCTTCCACGTCTTCAAAGATACCGCCATGAAAAGCAGTCGGCACTAGGAGGTTCAGCAGCGTCATGTAAGTCAGTGTCACCCTTTCCGTAATGTTTGCAGTGGTCGCATTCAACACTTTTTTCTGGAAGGCTGGGAGGGCCCTTATTACCCCTCCCCCTTCCTTGCACATGCTTGATCACTTTACCATGTGTTCACTCCCTCCCCGCCAACCTTGCGCAGCAGGAATCCTCGGCTCTTGTGTCTCTCCAAGTGCTGCAAGATGCCGCGTGGCCCGTGGCCTCCACAAGTTGTTTAACAACATGACAAAAGGTGTAGCGGCTTTTCTTGTGTACCGCAACTCAGAACAAGCACTTTGTAGGCTTTTTTTATGCTTTGACTTTTCTTGCGGAAAGACACTTGAAATAACTTTTGCCTTAGCCGACACTTTTATAGTCTTCTTTTTTTTTTCTAAATTTACAAGCCATACAGGCTCAAAATACCTGCATGAAATGGCCAAAAACTTCGTTAAATCGAAACTGTGTCACAAAGTTCCTTCATTAAATTGTGAAAAATACACAACAACACGGTTTTCAGTGCAACTAAAATCGGCAAATGAAGATACATTGCAACTTAGCAAATTTCGTTAGACTGAGCTTCTCTATATCGAGGTTTCACTTGTGGGGAAGCGTGACTCTCACGCGTCCCCTGAGATGTTGTTTTTCCGCATTGCTCCTGTCTCCTGTAATCTGGCTTCGCCGCATGGCTTGATGCCCACGCAGTCAGTGTGGTTGAAGCGCAGTACGAGAGATGGTGCGAGTGGTGCGCTGCTAATGCCACCCCACGGCAGGGTAACTTGGGTGCAAAGAGAGAGAGAGAGAGAGAAACAACTTTATTTGCCACTGCAGGGTAGGAAGTTAGGGCAGGTAGGCCTAGTGTGGCTCCCAGGTGGGGGCGACGTCTTGGGCCCACGAGACGAGTGCCAGTTGCGTTTTCTTGTCTGCTCTTGCCAGCAGCTGGTTCCAACCCTCCTCGGAGGGAGCTGGCAGTAATGATTGTGGGGGAGGGTTACCCTCGCATCCCCAGAGAATGTGTGCCTGAGTGGCGAACACTCCATGGTCGCATTTAGTACATACGGGGTCGTAATCCCCTCCAGTGATTAAATAAAGCCTAGAATGACTGAGAATTGAATCAGTCTGCAGTCTGCGAAGCATGTTGGCTTGCGCTCGTTCGAGGTCGGGGTGTGGAAGCGGGTACACGCGTCTCGTCTCCTTGTAGAAATGTGTAATTTCAGCATAGGATTTGGGGGCCTCTGCGAGCACATCTGGGTTCGAGGGGCTGGCCTCCCGGTTAGTTAGGCCTCGGGCTAAACGGTCGACCCCTTCGTTCCCAGAGTTCCCCGCGTGAGCAGGTACCCACACTAAGCTTACAGTTCTGTCGAGAGCGCAACCGCGGAGGATGAGTGCGGCGGGGAGACAGAGTGAGTATTTTAAGAAATTTTGGATGGCTTGTTTAGAGTCACTGAGGACCGTGCTTGTGCGGGGATCCGCGATGGCTAGCGCGATAGTGACCTCTTCGGCAGTGGTGGAGGAGTACGTGTGCACTGTAGCGGCACTGATGAGAGTGGTGGTTGGCGTCGCTACGCAGGCTACGTATGTGTTAGAGTCGCATTTCGCCGCGTCCACGTACATGGCATGTTCGTCAGCGGAGTAGGTGACGTCTAAGGCTTGTGCCTTCAGTTGGCGGCGCCTGTCGTGGCGGCCGGGTAGCATATTCTTGGCCATGGGTTTGATGACCAGCCGACTGAGGACTCCAGTCAGGAGGGGAGCAGTGGGGTGGATGTCATCTGTAGGGTTGATGTTGAGACGGTGAAGAATGTAACGACCGTGTTTGGTGCCAGAAAGACGGTGTATCTGTGCAGTCTTGCGTGCCTCTATCAGCTATGTGAGGGTGTTATATACTCCAAGTTGGAGCAGACGCTGTGTGCTGGCGGACTGGGGCAGTCCCATTGCCGCGTTATACGCTGAGCGGATGATGCTATTTACCGCCTCTTCGTCTTTGCGGCGGAGGTGGTAATAAGGATATGTGTAGACAATCCTACTAATGAGGTAGGCTTGTGTGAGGCGGCAGAGGTCAGTCTCCCGCATTCCCCTGCGGCGAGTGGCAATGCGGCGGATTAGGCCGTTGGTTTGGTGGGCTGTGGTTCGGAGGCGTTCGATGGCTTCCGAGTTATGCGTGTTGTTCTGCACCAGCATGCCTAACACGCGGATGGTCTGTACGGGGGCTATGGGGTGGGTGGCAATATGGAGCGTGATCGGCTCTTGTGGGTCAGGGACGGGTCGGCGAACACGTCTGTCTCGTACAACAAACAGTTCAGATTTGGTGGGCGAAGAAACGAGACCGTTTGCCTGCACGTAAGCGTGGACGGTGTCGATTGCCTGCTGAAGTGAATCTTGTATCTCGCCATCCGAGCCAGAGTTTGTCCAGAGGGTAATATCGTCGGCGTATATTGAGTGCTTAATGTGGGGTATGGTGTCGAGAAGTGTGGGAAGGCCTCGCATAGTAATGTTGAATAGGAACAAGGACAAAACAGCTCCCTGTGGTGTTCCCCGGGTGCCCATGGTGACTTTGTCACTGCAGAGGTCTCCAATGTGGAGTTCAGCTGTGCGGTTGTGAAGGAAGTTGGCAATATAGTTGTAGGTGCGAGTGCCTACATTCATCTGCGAGAGGTTGGCCAGTATAGAAGCGTGCGACACGTTGTCGAACGCTTTACTGACGTCGAGGCCGAGAATGGTGCGCGTCGCCCGGGTGGGGCCCGGGTCGAGTATGTCGTGTTGTATCTGTCACATGATGTCTTGGGTAGAGAGTCCAGCCCGGAACCCAAACATGGTGGGGGGAGGAGATCCTCCTTGCCTGCGTGAGTATGGAGTCTGTTCAGAACTACGTGCTCCATAACCTTCCCCAGGCAAGACGTGAGCGAGATAGGCCGGAGGTTGCCCAGATCGAGTCGTTTGCCTGGTTTGGGTATGAAGATTACCTTGGCATGCTTCCAGGAGTCTGGAAGGCGACCTTCATGCCAGTGGTGGTTGAAAAGGTCCGCAAGTGCTGCGACCGACTGGTCGTCGAGGTTGCGGAGCACTTTGTTTGTGATAAGGCTCTTCCTCTTTGGCTTGAGGTCGGCAAGTGGCGCGGACGTTCTGCGCATGCGCCAATCCATACTTCTGCGAGACCGTCTCGTGATACCTACCTCAGAATGGATGAACACGAGCGTTCGAATGTGCCATGGTTTCAGTGACCATACGCGCAAACGACCAGGCGCTTATGTCCAGCATGGGGCGAACATATTCGCTCACAGTTTCACAGCCAGTAACTGAATAAAAAAAAAGAGTGGTACATGCCTTCGGGTGCCTTCTGGAAGGATGCTGTACTTGCAAAGCCGCCACCCCTGTTAATTATTTTCAGTGGCCATACAGCCTTTTCATGCTAATAAGAACCACCACAAACAACTCACCTCACCATTTTTGGACATGGCAAACTCTCTCAGTGTGTAGTCTGCATTGGATGAGTCAGCGATATGCTGCAGGCAGTATTTTCCATACTCTTTCGTCTGGCCTTCATCTGGCCAGTACCGCACACACTTGGGCTGCAAAACACAAACAGCAATGGAGCTCCCTTAAACCAGTCATGACGAGCCACGTGTATGCACTGGGTAAACGAGACACTGCATGGCTGCATTTGAACGAGAATATTGGTCATTCAATACCTGATCCATGCTGCCTATCAATTCGGAGCTTCCCTTTGCTTGCTATAGCCCTCAGCTTCTAGGTTTATTTTCAAGGCTCCAAATAGACCCATCATATAAGATGCTTACAAGGGTCTCAGACACCTGCAGAAGTTTTTAGAAACCACTTTGCGGTAGACAATGCAATTTACAGGAAGAGTCAGACACAACATAACACTCGTAATTAGGCCAGAAATGTTAAAATTTCAGGATATATTACACTTAGGATTTTTCCCATTTCTAGTAAATATACTTTTTTGTTTAATCCAGAATTCTCTCGGGACATGGGGAAACAGATGACAATCGTAGTGCGACACTTTCAAACACTTGTTTAAAAATTTTTTGCAGAAGGTGCATTTAAGCAGATGCATTTATCTTTGCACACAAGATTTGCAATGGTGGTCAGCCAAAATTTTTTTTAAAGTTGATCTTGGTGGCATTTGCGGTTCTGCTATAAATTTGTTGAACCAGCATTTGTGGCTATATAGCATAAATTGGCCATATAATGCTTTTGACCACTTGCTTAATGAATTTTTCAGGAAACCTGTATTTCATCCACGTGCATTTAACTTTGCATACAACTTTGCCATAGAGTCCCCCTATGTTTGCTAAATTTGATTGTGGTGGAATTCGTAGTTATGTCTGGGCAGAAGGCTAAATTTTGCGCCATTTGTAAACACACTCATAAGCCTCCAGAGCACTTGCATATGTAATTTATTGCAAAAGCTGTGACTGACCCAAACACTTTGAATTTTGCCTACACATAACCAATAATGTATACCTAAATTTCACCAAATACAGCAGAACCCCAATGATACATTTTTCAAGGAATCATGGGGAAAAACGAAACAGCCCGGAAGATGTAACAGGGGGCAAGGCCACAACTGCCACACAGCAACATCAGTAATAGGCTTGAATGGTTGCCAGACAGTTATTAGACGCCTCGGCATTCGTATTGTGACCCGAGACGGCTCATGTACGCATGTGTAATTAACAGACATGTACAATGTTCTGTGACAGTGGCGCCTTTCAACTCTTGATATGCTTCACCAAGCTTTATTGCAGCGAAGCTGATTGAAAGGAACAGGCAATTACGCAACGCATACAAGACCCTTGCCAGCATGACGAGCTGCAATTTCGTTTCCCCGTTCAACATTTGTATTAAGCTGATGAGGGAAGGCCACAAACTTATGCCAACCATGTGCATGAAAAGACCCTCCCTGATGGCGGTTGGGTGCTTTCAGCGTGGGTGGCTATTCCAACAGATGTCACGGTGGAGTCCTTCATGAAGTGCAGGATTTTACTGCGCGACGATGTACTGTGGGAGCGCTGCAGCGACGACTACAGCAGCACTAGTAAGAAGTAGTCCAGTGACTGATAAATTTTTATTGTGGTATGCACCCATGGCCATGCCACCTCCCCCCCTTTCTTTTCCCCAGACATGCAATATGGGGGGGGGGGGGGTCAACTTATATTTGAGTAGACTTGCAATTATGTAAATATGGTAGTACTATAGTACCTATATCTTCATTCTTTTTATAATTTCGTTGGCCCATGTATAAATATGTACATATCAACAAATTGTCTCAAATAAACAGTTGCTAGTTTGTGTTCTGTGTGGTTCTATCCAGTTCCTAAGCTGTCCCTTTGCATAACCGCATGTAATCGAAAATAAGAAAGAGTGTCTAACAAGTTGGCATTTCCAAATTCCCTGAATTTTCCAGGTTTTCCCTGAGTGCCTTTGCAAAATTCCTTGAGCGACACAGAACTTTGTTTTATGACAAGACGGGTTGACACCATGTCATCTAATGTCGTCACTCTCTAATGAACATGTTAAAAAATAAGTAAATGACTAAACCTAGTTTGAATAGTAAGGAGTTGTGTTCATTTTATTCAAAAAGAAAACAAGGGTGGGGATAGTAAAATGCACAGCGAATAAAATGTCTTCAAAAAACATGGCAACATCCATTGCAAATTGAGTCAAACATACTCGAATACAAATAAAAAGGAGATGCATACAAATGCAAATGTTTTCGAATATGAACTATTTCTATCAACTGACAGCAAGCTCATTGGTGTGAGGCCTGAACTTTGTCACAAGTGAGTTGCTCTCTCAACAGCTGGCAAGTCAACCTCAACTGTCCTGGCATACTCTCAACCTACGCACAACGCCTCAGTGTTGCGTTTCACTGCCTTAAATAAGTTTATTTTGGTTTGGATAAGCGACACCTGTATCTTGGTGTTCGCCAACACTGTTTTTTGAGCTCAAGCTCCTTTTAACGAAGTGGCGACACTCTTCCTTTCCCATTCATTCCTCAATACGCTGGTCCTTTCTGTTCTCGTCCTCCTTCTGCTGTGTGTTTGCCCCACGGACCATCTGAAGCGTCCTCTTGGTCAGTTGTACCATCAACATCCAATTTATTGGACTCCCTCCGGGCTGCGAGAACGTCAGAAAATTCAGGCAGTTCGAAAAAATGAGTGCATGTCTCTTACTGCCCTTAAAGCCTCAAATCGCCATAGGCACATCCGAAAAATCTCTGAAGGGCAGCCAGCACACTTATTAGGCATATCGGTGCTTGTACTATGACAGGAGATGATGGGTGTACACATGTATAATTAAGAAATACATACTGTGTCCCATGACAATTGCTTCTTCCCAGCCTTATGCTTCACTGCGTAACAATTCTGTATTGAGGCAAGGCTGACTTTTGATAACTGACATTATGCAACGCTTCGAAGCCAATCGTGAGGATCACAAAGGCGGAGTCAGTGCCATCGCTGACAGCGGCGAATTTGTTCAATGAAAAACACGGTGCAGAATGGCAAGAAGCTTAATAGCGAACGTTGAAGCAGCTAGGCCTACAGCTGCCAGCGGATCTGTATGCAAGCGCCAGTTCGGGGTGGTGAGATAATCAAAATGGCGGCCGTGGTGCCTTTGATTAATGCCGTTTTGAAAATTGTCAAAAATCTTTTCGGAAGATTGTCAAAAGGTCCGGAAAATCGCTTCAAAGCCAATCGCGAGGACCACAAAGGCGGAGTCACTGCTAACAGCAGCAAATTCTTTCAATGAAAAATACGGGACAGAATGGCAAGAAGCATAAAGGCATACAGAATAAGTATCCAATAATATTGAGAAAGCACCACAATTGCTCTCGTATATAGTCATTATTTAGGTTATATTTGAGCGGATGGCTTTATTTTTGAAGCTCTGTGAGCGGCCACCGGGTCACACGCAACGCACTCCTGACAACAAGCCGGTGGATCTGATGTCACATCTACCTTCAGCAGCGATAGGGCGAACTGACCAGCTGCGCATTGTGTTGTTTTCGCAGTGTTGCGCCATGAACAATACTAACTTCTAGAGAGAGTGATGGCATGAGCGGAGATTATGACTCGGACTTCGATGAGCGGTCTACTGAACGACCACACACGGCAAAAGCACAGGTGTACGATCTGTCCACGTCATCTAGCAACAACGACACGCCACCAGTAGAAAGCTTTAGTTTCACATATGTAGAAGCGCTAGGTGCATGAAGATCTTGTGGGATCTAAATATGTATGCGCCGAATGCAGGGAGGATCGTAACGTCTCATGTATGCACATACGTGACGGGCTTTGTGAGCTGCCAGGATGAGAACGCGGCACAAGCTCACACGAACATGCAGTTCACGAAGTGCGAGAAACACACGATGGCTCCGATTACGGCTCGTCTTGAACGAACTCGGCGGGTGTAGAGTTCCCTTATGCTAGCAGAAGGTGCAAGTAGTCCACATGGAAGCAACGACCTAAATGTTCGCAGGCCTACTCCAGCAAACTCAGTCTTGAGGGGCTGCTTTTTTAATGACACCCCGAGGCTCAGTAGCAATGCCGAGCTTGCCTAGTAATCGCTGTTTTCAAAGTGGTCGGAACAAAGAAAGGAGCTTGATGGCATCCACGTTGGGCGCGATGGTTGCACTGCTTGAGTCCACATTCTGTGCAGCTTCTCATCTTTTGGAAAAGAGTGGCACGGCAAGTCTCGTGCAACGATACTATTTCCACACCCTTGCGCGTAGCAGACCCTTGGCATTCTGCAGAATTGACACGGCTGCTCCTCACGTCAAACCACAACACAATCAGATAAGAGACGAGAGATTTAGAACAGAAAGCTGAGCTAGTTGGTAAGGATTCATTACGCAAGAAAGGCAAAGCGTGCACACAGGACACAAGAGAAGTGGACAACACGAACGTCGACTGCTAACTGAAGGGAGCACTGAGGCGAGAAGAAGAAAAAAGACTCAAAACTCATCTGTGCAAGCTCTGAAATGGTATCACCACGGGCCCTATAAAGTAAAACTATTCCAATATGTATTTATTCCAATCTCCTTATGTCAAATTTGCGTAACCGCCGACGCAAGCATCGAGCAGTCACCCGCAGGGTTGTCTCAACCGACCAATCAAACGCTCTCCTCGTTCAGAGGAGGTCACTTTTGTTTCCTTAAAAAACGAATAACATTGCCTACAATGAACAGCTTGTTTTATTTAATTGGCGCACAAGAGGCGAGGAGCACGCTCAAGTGGAGAGGGATTTGATGGGGCCAAGCCACTGCATTGAAAATTGATAATCAGATGAAGCGGGTGGATGCCAGCGTCTGTGATTGGTCCGCTTTCCCTAACACAGATTGCGGTGGTTCACCGACAATCGCGGCAGCATGCAACGGAAGCTAAGAATCCCGCTAGAATGGATCATCAGCAAAGAAGAGTTGGCAGAACAAGGTCGTAAGCATGCCGAAAGTGCTCAAAAACGTTGCACTGCCATGCAAAAAGTTTTATTACACACAAATCAACCCATGTTCTCCGGCAGGTGTGAGTAGCCAGTGCCTGAGCGATAGGTGGCAGCCATATTTTATTCCTTTCGGAACGGGGCAGCCTGCAGCTATTCAGAAGAAAAAAAATCAGTTTTGTTCGGCATATTAATGCATCTATAACGCGTACACGTCACTTTGAAGTGGTAAATTTTCGCGGTTTTGTGACGTCGCATGACAAGCAGGTGAAGTGGGTGCAGCCCAAGAACTCTTGACCAATAGCTGAGGGCTAAAGGCGAAAAGGCGTCGAATCAGAAATAATAATTTTTCTTTTGTTCGGACAATTCATGCATTATCAGTGTGCACCTCATATCAGATGGGGAGCTATTGCGGTTTTTGTGACGTTTGGAATAGTTTTACGTTATAGCGCCCCACGTGTCAGTCGGGTACATGTGCGGGTCTACGTGAGCAATAGCTGTTAAGGCACTTAATCCCTTCCTTATGTAACATAATCGAAGGCCGACTCACACACGCACTTCCACCATTATAGATATACCATGCCTCTACCATAAGATGCGCATCTTCATTCTTGTACCTGTACAATATCACACGACATGGCAATAGGCACGACATGGCAGTAGGCACGACATGGCAATTCCGTTTTTTACTACTTAACTCTTCTCTCACCAGATCCTGCATGCACAAAATGAGTGCCAGGTTTAATGCACAGGTCCGGCGCCTATTAGAAGCAGGTTATCCTAGCGTAACAGTGGCCACTGTGGCTGAACGCCTAAAGAAGTCGATTTCGAGGGGGGCGGACGTGATTACAGAAAGCAGTAATAGCAAAAAAAAAAAGAAAGAGCAGTGCCTATTCCGTACATTCATTGAGTATCGCACAGGCTTAAAAATGTTGCAAGCAGATACGATGTTAATGTTGCTTTCACTGCTCCCAACAAGCTAGGTAAGATATGAGCTGACGTGCAGAGGAAAAAGGAGCAGGTAAAAGGCAAAAAAAAGAACAGATATTTGTCCTGTGAAGCACAATAAGAACAACAGTTTTACTGACTGTCGAATGGGTGTGGTTTATAAAGTTCCCTTTAGCTGTGGCCAGTTCTACGTAGGAGAAACGGGGCAGTGTATCAATCAGAGGCTAATGGAACATAAAAGGTTGTTAACCGGTGGATTGCCTTCTAATCTCTCCCTACATTGCCAAGATTGTAACAGCACGCCTGAGTTAAATCCATAGGCGATATTGTACAAGCACAAGAATGAAGATGCGCGTCTTATGGTAGAGGCATGGCATATCTATAATGGTGGAAGTGCGTGCGCGAGTCAGCCTTCGATTACTATACATAAGGAAGAGATTAAGTGCCTTAACAGCTATCTCTCACGTAGACCCGCACATGTGCCTGACTGACACGTGGTGATACCATTCCAGAGCTTGCGCAGATGAACCCGATACTGAAGCACATGAGTCATTACCTCCATGACGGACGACGCAAGGCTCGCGTCGACAGACAGCGCCAACAATTCAAGGGTGACCCGTACGTAACGTACGTGGACGTGGCGGCGGACCCTGTAGGGGGCCTCTTCGCGGTAGCCGCCGTGAACGGGAGAGACAACTCCTTGACCCTCGCGGCCTCCGTAAGGGCAGAGACCCCAGCTGCGGCTGAGACCATAGCCGCGGCGCTGGTAATAAAGCAAGAAGACAGGGTAGGCAGGGAAGTCCATGTCGTTACCGACTCGCAACAGGCCTGCCGTAACTTTACGAACGGACGAACACCGCTGCTGGCGGCTTAGATTCTAGGCCTGAGGCTGCAAGAATGCCATCAAATCACGTGGACGCCGGGTCACGCGGGTCTGGAGGGGAACGAAAGGGCGAACGCCCTAGCTTGAGCGCTAATCAACCGAGCGGAGCAAGACCAATCGTCTCATCAATCCCCACCCTTTACCTTCATGCCCCTGCCATCCAATTACTGCAACCAACTCGAGATCCAGCGACTCAACCACAGGATTTATCCTCCGCCTCACAAAAAGCTCAGCACTGAAGATGCCGTAGCTCTCCGACTTATACAGACCAATACATTTCCAAACCTACACAGATACAGTAAAATGTTCCCACATACATATCGCGGCATCTGCCCCTGGTGCGGCGACACACGCCCTACACTCTTTCACATCTCGTGGGGGTGCGAGGGCAAACCTCAACACTTAAAGACTCCTAGCACGTCATTTGAGCGGTGGGAGGTACAGCTGACCGGCAATACCCTGGCGGGACAACAAGCTCTCATCCAGCAACTACGTCGAGCCGCCATGGCCAGTGGAGTCCTGGAATGAGGACACCACCCACTCGACCTCAAGAGCAACCATCTCGATGGTCCGAACAAATGTTTTTCTCTCTCTCTCTCTTCTTTTCGGCTCAGTGCTCCCTTCATTTGATAGTCGGCGTTCGTGTTGTCCATTTCTTTTATGTTCTGTGTGCATGCCCCACCTTTTTGCATAACGAAAAGACAAGATTTTTGAACAGTTAACATGAGGAAGCGGTACGAATTGATGGTCGAACAACAAAGCAAACGCGTCAAAGCAAACATCAAACTCGCATTTTCGCGCGCTCATCGCTCGCAATGGGTGGGAAGCAGTGAGGCAGGTAAGTGTGACGTGATATCCGAATTTTGCTGGAGCCTTTAGAGGAGGCCACTAGGTGTGGCAATTTGAGAAATATTCATTAAAATAGTTACTTTTCACTCATTTCTGCTCAGAAAGAATTGTTTTTGTCACTCTCGGTGCAATCACTATCATTGGAGCTAGAAATTTATCCGATAATTTTTTATTCTGTATCCCTTCAATAGCGAACGTCGAAGCAGAGGCCTAGCATTGCTGCAATGATCGCTACACGGTTGCCAGCGCATCTGCATGCGAGAGTGCCGGTTTGAGGCGACGAAGTAATAAAATATTTGGAGGACACTTAAGCTTCGCCTTTACGAGTGAAACGCGATAGCATTCAAATATTCCTTACTGCTTCTCACACTTCCAGGCAATTGCAGCGTATGCAGCCGTACTATTTACCAGGAAACGCTGGTGGCAAACGTTATGCACGAAAGCGAGTTTTCTGGTATAAACACAACCTCTTGCATGGGCCACGATGCGATGGAGGTGAGCGCCATTTAGAGGTGTTGCAAGGAACTAGGCATGCTGCTCCGTAGCCTACAAATTTTTGCACGGCGGCGTGTGCAAATGGCGGACACAGTGGCCGGTCTATGACTGGTGGAAACGCTGCAAAAGGCGTTTATTTAAGTTTTCAAGTAACAGAATTACGTTTTCTCGTGCTAGCATGTCTGTAGGTTGTGTGTAAGTTGTACTTTACAATTTTTCCATGTATTTTAGCTTGAGAAATGCAATTCTGTAACTTCCTTGCTCCACATGCGTGGTTTAAAATTTTTTTCGTTGGAACGACGTCCGACACAGGGCCCTTAACCCTTTGAGGGTCGAATTATTTTGAAAAAAACTTTCCCAGGTGGTCAAATTACTTTATTGCGGATCTTGAATCTAGAAGATGTATAATGTCGGGAATAAATAGTAAAAAAAAAATTAGGAACAGTATTTTGGTGTTGGCATCCCTTAGAACTGCAAAATGTTCAATAGTACTTCAGAGTGGTACTCCTTGAAACACGGGTCTCCGCACAGTGCCTTATCGCAGTCTGCACACCTAAAATGCGTGTATTTTCTTCCCTCGGAGCGACGAGTTGTGTTGGCGCACACATGACATCTCTGCGTGCAGCTGCCTTGGGCAAAGGTCTGAGGCACCCTCTCGCGTGAGCGCGTTGCCGCAGAGAGCGAGAATACCTCGTGAGCGGCGGTGATACACAAGCTAAGAGCAGCGCCAATCAAGATAGAAATCAACTTCCGCTGCCCCTGCAATAGCGTGCCGACAAAGAGAAAAATCACGTTTCGCGCGCCTCCGTTGCGATCACGCGGAGGAACCAAAACCGCAAAAGCGCGTTGCCGCAAAGAGCGGGAATACGTCGCGAGCGGTGGTTATAAACAAGCTAAGAGCAGCGTCAATCAAGATAGAAATCAACTTCCACCACCTCTACAAGAGAGTGCTGACAAAGAGAAAGATGACGTTTCGCGCAGCTCCGTTGCAATCGCGCGGTGAAACAGAAACCGCAAAAGGGGTGTTGCCGCAGTCTGCGCGACGCGCTGAAGCTAGAAATCAGTTCTGTTTATCTCCCCAAGAAAACAGTGCAAATTTCAAACGCTTCTTGTAAGCCCTAAGAGGTGGCAGCACCTCCCAGTGAGCACGAATCTTCATAATGGCGCGAAATTTCAAACAGAGGGTCGAAACCATACCCGTACGGCAAAGACCTTGCGGGACAGAAAACCGCCGCCGTACATGTACGGCAAAAACCTTCAAAGGGTTAATGCTATTGCGTTAAAATGGTGCTGGTGTTGGCTTTGGCAAGAAGTCCAGTAAATTGGACGGTGAAGGGTTCTTGCTTCTGAAATTTCAGACGTTCTTATACATTGGCTCTATGGGGTACCTGGTGGTACTGCAAAGCCATCCAAACTATCGGGCATCTGGATAGTCAGTCGTTGACTGTACACCGGCAATAACACTTTGCAATAAAGCTGCTTCGCATGCGCGAACGCCCCTATGCTGTTGAAAAGCTAGCAGATGGCTCCCCACCTGAGTGGGCATTCCGGCATGCTCAGGCAAGCTTCTGCGCCAACATTGTTAAATGACATGCCAGTGCGCTGCGTTGCATATGGATGTACGAATTATTACAGCAAGAATAACGATGTTAACTTTTGGTTTGCGCCCGAATAGTGGTACCCACTAAAGAGAGCGTCATGGGTGAACGTTGTAAAGTGATTGGATGCGGACTCGGTATGGCAGCCAAGCATGCACTCAAGGATTTGCAATGAAAACTTTATAACAGGTTCATAAATTTCAGCCTGTAGTGAGTCCGTTGTATTAATAATTGCCGCTTTTCAATTTTAGGCCAGTCTTCACACTACCCTAGCGACCCATAGCATGTGAACACTGTTTTCACATACACCCAAACTTCCAGACAGGTTGCAGTGAAGTGGCATGGTTGTTTGATAAAAAGTCACATAACAGCACGTAAATGACAGCGAAGCAGGATTTCGGTGTGGCATGCCCGCGACATCATCGACTAGTGGTTTCAGAGTTCGCTCTAGCGCTTGGTGTATACGCTCATGGCTCTCAAGGCCTGAACACGGGCATGTGCTGCCAGTTTCTCGCCGGCTTAAATCACTTGCCCGGCGGCTTTGGCTTGTGGTTTAAGAGTGTGCTCTTGTACTCTGTGTATGCTCATAGCTCTCAGTGCGTAGGCTCGCACTGCTGGAATCTCACTGACTTAAACCGTGCTCATGTGCACACGCCAGAGAATACATGCATCTTTATTGTGAAATGAAATAAAAATCAAGGGTCGTATTTGCTAACGATTATTTCGAAAATCATGTCATACCGTCTCGCACGTCGCTCCCAATGATTCCTGCTACACATCCACTAGCACATAAATTGGCTACTTGATGTGACAAGTTATACGACATAAATGCAATCTGTTGGAAAATATGGTGCAAAGTCCGCAATCATTCTATGCTGCCACTCGAAGTACCAAGTAAGTGAGCAATATGCAGCAAAGGCTAGCCGATGGAATGCAGCTTGCTTTGACACCTGGCAATGTGACAGGTTGCATGTGACAGCAACTATCCAAGCCACTACAATTTATCACTGGGCTTCATTCTAGCTTTGTTTTGATACATACAGTTGAACCTCGATATATTGAGTGCGGTGATCGTAAAACAGTTCGATATAGCCAGAATTCGATATATAAAATAACTTAACAAATGCGTCAAAAACTTCTGCAAATCAATCAATAAACCAAGGGTGCGATTGGGGATCGTTGTTTGGAGCGCACGTTCGGTTGTGCCGTGCGCTACTGACCTAGGCCGTGCCGACTTCGTCCGCTGGGAGCATGCGTTTCGTTGCGCCGCATGCAATTAGCCTCGGCCGCATCAACTTTGTCAGCCACGCAAAGTCGGCGCAGCCTAGGCCAATCCCGTGCGGGCAACCGAACACGGACTCCAAACAACGATCCCCAATCGTGGTGCAGTAAATACTCACTTGAAGCTCACACAAAGTATTTATTTTTCTGAAAGTACCGCAGCAGTGTAGCCTGCTTCTTTTGGCAGACACGTGCTTAAACATGGAAAACTCAACATAATCTAAACGATCCACAAGTGATAGGCCGGTGTACCCTTTTGAACCGCAGTAGTAGCATAGAAGGGCCAAAGAAGCTACAGCCCCAGTTGAAGTCGAGAGCGGGGCAGTATCAGCGCTTGCAGGATCAACCTTGGCACTGTCTCATTTGGCCGCTATTTCTCCCCTGATCTCCCCATCCATCAATCGAAGCATTTTCAAACACTGTCAATAACAAATTATCAATAAAGCGGCATCTGCCATGGCGTCTACGAGTGAACCCAATGAGCGCAAGCTATCTCGCGTCTTTGTAGATGCAAACCGCCAGTCCTCGGGAGGTGCGGCAGATGTAGAGCGCAGCACCAAAGAGGAGTCAGTGCAACAAATGCAATGCATCGGTGATATTGTCGAACTAGCCAAGCCGCCGCGTGCGTGTGCCGCTATGTTCCAATGGCACCCTCGGCGCAATCAATGCGTGCAGCTAAAGTGCGCAGCAATCGGGGATGCCCATCGCGCCACCATCTTTGAGGGTGTTGTGGAAAAGCTCACTGCCTGTCAACAGAGCACATGTGGTCTGGGGTGGCGGAGTTCGATATATCCATTTTACGTCCGACCTCATTCAAAATAAGAAATAAAAATGCATGCAATTACCCACTTGATATAGAAAGTGTTTGATATACATATGCTTGTGGGTCAATGGCACTCAATAACATTTTTCACACGACCGACCGATCGACCGCTTCACTTAAAGGTGGTTTTGCAGGGTTAATGACTCTCTAGGCTTTATAGTGCATGGGCACAGTTGTACGCATTTACAAACATCGTGTCTAGTTATTTTGTGTTCTGCCATGTAAACTATTTTTCACAATGGAGTGTCAAGTGTCCGGGCACCTTCACTGCAGAGTACTTTTTTGCAATGATCCAGGGCCCAGCTTTACCTATGCCATATTTCCAATGCAGCAGCTAATCACCATTTATAAGGCTGTGCTGCAGTTGCTGGTGGCCTTTGCTACTGAAATTAGGCTGACTCATCATAAGACCTCATTCTCTTTATAGCCAAGCATGCCATCCTTTTGACTTATCTACCAACTCGCTTCAATATAAACTCACCTTTCCCCTTTCAACTTCCTTTGTAGTCATTACAATAACCCTCGTATTTCCTTGCCAGACCATGGACCAGAAGTCGCCGATGGTGTTCTGTAGGCAACCCTGTGTTGCTATGTACACTTTGCTGTGGCCATCAAAAATGGAATCGTCATCTACCTGCAGAAAGAGCACTGCAGTAGTCACAATGTGAGCAACAGGCAGAGAGGTCTGAGCAAAAAAAGAAAAGAAAGAAAGAAATAAAGAGAAATGGCTTGTGCAGAACATGGGAATAGTTTCACCTTAGTAACAATTTCCCAAAATTAGATGTGACACCAGGGGCTCCTAGTGCATGTGTGTTGGGACCACTGCAAGTATTGTATGCCTGTGTCCAATGCCAGGCAATTTTACCTGTGCCTTGGTGGCCTATCTCAAATACAGTAGATTCTCATTGATACAATCCCATTCTGTAAGATTTCCCAGTGTCAACGTCCACGATCAAGAACACACACAAAAAAATAAAGCAATGCAGTCACGCTTCTATTTTTCTTGTTAATGTATGTTCCCTGAAAACATGGTTTTTCAGTACCAATGTTTAAGACGTTGCCCTATTGCGATTGCATGATACGTTCTCTGACCACCAAATCCCACGTAAACAAAAAAAAAAGGCACAAAGGACGCAGCATTAAGAGCAGTAGACACTCGCCTCAGCAGTTTCCCCACAATACTTGCCTGCCTGCGTCACATGAAAATGCTGGCACACGTTCATTTAAATTGGCTTCTACTTCTTTCAATACCACCAAATTTTACTGCAGGTCGTCGCATACCGCATTTACAGCTATCACCATCAAACCCACTGTTATAAGCACCTTCACCTATCAGTTTCACAGTGCACGAGGCCTAGTTCCTTGGAAGTGCACTGCACGGTTTAACAGGCATTAAGCCAAACACTCTGCCACCTGCAGCAGGGAACAGCAGTGCGAAGTGAGCGTCATGTTTCATTCTGGCAGCATCATATTCCAGCGTCCCCTCACTAGCTGAATAACATAAAAGATATGTGTTGTTGGTGTTTTTTTTCCATTACATTTTTTTGTGGGCTGCTGTTCTCAAAATTCCAAGGAATAACTTTGTAAAGAATGAAAGACAAGGTATCAGCAACATTGGTGGTAGAAGACTGGTTGGGTATACGTGATTTGGAATTAGGTTTCAAATTCTTTCTGCCGACGCGACGTCAGACACTGGATTTTCTGCAGCATGGGGCCCTTAATGCTCTCGTGTTAAAACAACAGCGTGTCTCGGGCTGTGCAGGCCCCACCAGTCAAAGTGCATCTGCGTCTCATACCATGACAATGTGTGCAACACATCGTACAGTCGATTCTCGTTACAACGGACCCTGATAATCCAACAAGAAACGTCCATTTTATCTGAAATCCCTAATATCCGAAATGTCTCCCTTCCGAAACTTTCGTCGCAATGTCGGACAACTTTATTGCAAAGAGTGAGTGGCGAACGTCCAAAATAAGAAACAAAGAAAGAAAGTTGCAGTTTCGCTTGAAAGGCGAATCACAGCGCATATGAAGTTACCGGCACTGGGCACACTTTGTCCCTTTGAAGATGAGGCCCGCGCGAGCACGCGCTTTGTCCGCATAGCAGATCACTTTCAAGATATGGCACCTGCACGGGCGAGCACTTTGTCCACATTGCAGATCACTTTCAAGATACGGTGCCCGCGCGGCCGAGCACTTTGTCTGCATCACAGATCGCTTTCAAGATACGGCGCCTGCACGGGCGAGCACTTTGTCCACATCGCAGATCGCATTCAAGATACGGCGCCTGCACGGGTGAGCACTTTGTCCACATTGCACATCACTTTCAAGATACGGCGCCCATGCAGGCAAGCACTTTGTCCACATTGCAGATCGCTTTCTAGATACGGCGCCCGTGCCTAAGCAGCAGCTGCCAGAGTACAACCCTCTCTCTCATCCCTCGCGCCCGAGAGAAGGCGCCTTTCTTCCCCACGTCTCTCCTTTGCACGCGCAATATTGTGCTCTGATCATCGGCTGACCCTCACAAGTCAATTGTCAGCCTGTGTGACATAGCAAAAGTAAGTTTTATACCCACGATTTTGAAAAAATTGCCGCTAATTTCGTCTGCTCGATAGTCTGTTGTAGTGTGGTCAGTTAACAGCGAACTTTGTTGTATTAATAAAATAGGTAGAACAAAGTAAGGCTGAAATATGGTCCGTTATATCCGAAAGTCTGTTGCACACAGGCCCTTTGTAACAAGCGTAGACTGTATTTTGTAAATATGAGCTACAGTTGAGTCTTCCAAATCCTTTAATGACTTCGGATACTATGTTATCCCAGTTAAGGGGAGATGAGGGTCCTGAAAACTTCTTTATTTTTCGACATCCGTTGCCTAAATCTTGTGTGGAGATATATTGTAGAATGATGATTTCAAATATGTGTTTAGATTTAAAATATCTCACTTGGAAGAAAAGATATGACAGAATACAATAATCCTAATTAGGTCATTTCTTACAGACCTTTTTATTTATTTATTTAGAAATACTGTCAACCCTCAGTTGAAGGTCATAACAGACATAATAATTTCTCATTAAAATAAAGTGTTTTTAAGAATATGTAGACATTTCCGAAGGCCCACTGCATATCCTAAAACTAAGCAAACACCAATAAAGTAACAGCGATTATCACAAATAAATAGCAAAGTTCAAAAAAAAAAAAGAATATGGAAGTAATTAGCCCACATTCGATCTAATTAGTAATCTATCACATTTAAGAAAAAACGGAAAGCTTTAGGATATAGCAGATATATTACTAAAAAATGATACCTAGTTCACTGAAATCAGTTGATGTAAACATCATCATTACTTCCGTAAGGCAAAAGCACTTGATGAAAAAAAGAAGGCTGAGAAAATTGCATTTAAAGTTTTACTGCCACTAGCTCTTTTGTCAATTAAACAAATGGAAAACCTTTGGGCTCTAACATGTTGCCCAGGTGTTGCTGAGCACAAGAACACCAAATTTACTGAAATCAATTCATGGAAAGTTTATAAAACCTTTCATAAGGCAAAGCCACTTGACGAAAACAACACCCAGAAAGTCATTTTCAAGTTTCTGAATGCTCTCACAAGTTCACACAATACCTAGGCAGTAGTCTTGCGTCTTGTCAGGCTTGTGCTTCTTGGCCGTACTCTTCATCTTTTTCAGTCTCTTCGTGACCTTTGTTAGACCTGTAAAGCCCTTGTTTGTCCTTTTCAAGGCTCCTTCGAGTGAGGGAGCTGCCAGGACTATAGCCAAGCTGCACTGCAACAGCCTTGCTGGTTTGTCATTCCCTGATTGTAACAGGACACTGCTTCAGCACACCCCTTTCAATAGCCAGCAATGAGTCATGACTGTTTTTGGAGCTTTGGGTCCAGATCACAGAGTGCAGGCACTCAATGGCATTTTGTGTCATGTCATCACTGCAGCGCTCTAAGAGGGCCTGGTCACCTAGCCTTGCAATGACTGGCTCTAGTGCATTGTGAATAAACCTTGGTAGAGGGTTTTTATGTGGTGGTGGCTCCTCTTGGTTGGCCAGGGCACGATTGAAGAAGGACCAGGAGTCATTACCTTCGGGACAATGACTGATCAGGGGATTCATCCGTTGAAAGTCATGTGCAACAGTGTGGCCTGCACTGCCTTCTGCATTGCAGGAACGTCACGCCTGTGGCTCCTCAGAGCATACCCATAATGGGTTGTTATCTTTTTTTATTTTATCCTGGGTAAGTCTCCCCTTCCCGCCACGAGACTCTCCTTGGGCTTTTTTCTTCTCCACCGAGGTACAAAGGGCTGTCCCCACTCGCTTATGGACATGGTTCAGACAGTCTTTTTTTTTTATTTTTTCAATGTCCAAGTATCCGTAGATGCTGTCTTGAGTCAGTGCAGGAAAAGTGCAGCTATCGCCATCTGACAGGATCATTGTGTAGCACAGCCCATTCTTCTGCAGGGACTGCCTGAACAGGATAAGTGCTGCTTCCGTCTCCATCTGTCCGACATTGCAGTCAATGTTTTTTTGACACTTGTGGGTCATAGCCCAGTCACCATAACCATCACCATCGGGGTCAGGGGCTCCTTGGCAGCCACGGCAATACTGAGAAAGAACAACATGGTTTAGCACCAGGCTTGTGTAAAGTTCAATAATGCACCCCACAGCTATGTTAGAATTGTGGCCACGAGTTTTCCAGGTGCCATCAAAAATGACGTCCACATTTCCTACAGGGTTAAGGAAGTCCTTGTAGATGGTTCTGACTACTTCCACGCTTGCTGTCTCTGTGGCTGTAGCTACTGGGCTTCTTCGATTTTCCACTTCTGGCTACCCGCGGGCTGCCAGAGCCAGCCAGAGCGTCTTTGTTTTTCTCGGGTTGCTCCGCCCACCGCACTACGCCCTTCCGCCGGGCGTCCGTTTTGCTCGCGCTGGACGGTTCTGGCTACCCGTGAGCTGCCAGAACCTGCCAGGACGATTTTGGTCTGGCTGCCCTCTGGAAGTTCTCTGGCTAGCAGACGACTAAAAGAGGCGATGGGCGCTCGCCGCCATCTTTACGGGGACTTCACGGATTGCAACGCGGGTGCTTGAGGACTTAAATTTACCTCGCTCAGCCAACTGTCTACGGTCATCTTCGGATTTCTTTACTTCTAGCGTTATCTTTTTATGTGCTAATGCTCCGCTCCGCATCGCCGGGTGACAGAAGAGCTAAGGGGCCAGACGACCTAGCTACGCCACTGCGTGTGGAGCTTTGGCGGCTTGAAATTAGGGCAAATTTTCGAGCTTGGCCTTCAATTCCGGCCCACTGATGCTTACAAATTGCTATTTTTTTAATACTTCGAGAAGGAATTGAGCAACAATACTTTGTGAGGTTATACTTTGGACAATAAAGACCTTAATATTGCGATTTTTTTAATTGAAATTTTTTTTGCATTTTCTGCGATCTGAAGACCCGCGTGGCGTCTCAATATGTTTTTTCCACACTTCTTTCCAAAATATATGAATGAGGTACTACTGAATTGCAAAACACAGATGAAAGGTTAGCCTCATTGGTGGCCCTTCACTCCTCATTTTGCGTCTGCCATTGAAATGCAGCTCTTCATCCAACCTCAATCTCACGGTGCGTGCAAGCACTACACATGCTGTTACTCCCAAGTCTCCTGTAGAGAGTTATGCATTGCCAAGTGTTTAATTCTGGTGCAAATACAGTGGAACCCCGATTATGACTTTCTTGGGACCATGAAAAAGCGTCGTAAAATCCGAACACAAATAATGCCTATAAAAATGTTACTCATTTCGCGCGACGGATTTACAAGAAACTTCAATGTAAACTGCTAACATACTCTGCAGGTTTTGGAAACCCAAATTACCAAAAAAGTAAATGCAATAAGAATTAGTACTGCAGTACAGGTACCAATCATGCTTTATTCAAACGAGCCTTTACAATACTCCACTGCCCCCTGCCACGATTCCCGCCAGCTGGCACGAACTTTAAAAAAAGTCGGTTTCTTTTGGACCTTGTTTGCTCCGTGAACCAAGACCTTTCGCTCCAATTGAGCAACGTCCAAAAGGAGGTCCTCTACGGCGTCGTGTGAACAGATGAGGTTCCGGATGCCGTCTATGTGCCGCAGCATCTCGGCGAACGTGGTAGGCACAGGCACGGCATCTGTGGCAACGTCATCGTCCTCGTCCAATGTCGAAGCGGCGTCGGCACTAGGCAAAGCCTCCTCGATGGTGTCATCCATCGACACCTCGCTGCAGATCGCAACGTTGTCGTCGGCCATGGTAGTAAAGTTTCGGCGAAGGTTGTAGTGAGGTTTAAACCATCAAAATCGTTGTCGGCGAAGCCTGCATCGGCCTTGAGCGCCACCGAGGTTGTTGCATCCCCAACAGAGGAGGCAGTCTCTAGCTTAAAGCCACAGTGCTTGAACGAGTTAGCGATTGTGCTTCACGACACTTCATTCGACGAACTGGCAATAAAATGCATGCCGTCGGGCACAGCGATGTTCTTTTCCGACTCGATGCGATCCATGGCCGCCAGTTGATGCCACACTAACCACTTTCGGTACGATCGCTTGATGCACTTAATGATGCCGGCATCCAGCGGCTGCAGCCGGCTTGTGCAGTTGGGCGGAAAAAAAACTAACTTTATGTTCCTCAGGCTGGACGTATTGGGTGAGTGGCACTGTGCATTCAGAAGAACTTCAGTTTGGCCTAGTTGGTATTTACTGCAAATCTTATTGACCGCAAAAAAGACGGGGAAGAAAACACATAAACAGCACAGGCGGTAACTTTCAACTGTTTTATTCATAGCAGCCAGTGGGCATATATAGGCAAAAGGAACATGCGCAGATCGCGGCAAACAAGAATGCACATCAGCTTAGCGTGGCAACCAATTATCAAAAAAATGTATTTCCGCTTGAAACAACCTAATGGAGGTATCGCTAACACAATCTTCGCCTTTCTTATTTATATGGTAAGCCTCCATCAGTTCACGTGCAGTCTGGTCATGGCTTCTGCCCAGAATCTTTATCTCCTCAAAAAGAGGTGCACAGCGACAGGCATTGCAGTGCGCAGGTAAGTGCGCCAACTCATCTTTCTTTAACTTTTGCTCATGCTCCCTGGCTCGATCATTTAGGCACCGTCCAGTCTGCCCTATGTAGGACTTGCCACAGGCCAGGGGGATTTCATACACAACTCCTACATTGCATTTGGCATACGGCTTGGTGTGGTTCTTACCACAACCTAGCCTTCCTTTAGGATCACGGGAGGTGCGGGGGCAGAGCCGCGCCAGCTTAAGCAGGGTTATAAAAGCAGGGTTATAAGAATGTGCAAGTCTCTTAATCTCCATAAACTAGCTAGGGACATCAGTAGCGCTTCAGGTGCCGCACTAAATGTTTTCTTTACTGCGAAGACGCATAAACCCGGCATCCCATTCAGGACGATAGTTAGCGAGCGTGGAACGTGGCAGGTTCAAGTTAGCCGCTTCATTTTAAGGAGTTTAAAGACGCTTGTTATATCTGACCCCTTTGTAGCAAAAAGCTCTGACGAGGTTGTTGAGTTTGTAAGGGCTAACCAGGACATAGGTCCGGCTTTTTCGATTGATGCTGAAGATCTTTTCTACTCCGTTCCTTATAGAGATTTGTTTGATGCTGTGAGGATGTGTATTGAAGAAAACGGCACCATTCCCTTCCAGAACGCAGCTGGTATTTCGGTGGAAGATTTTTTAGCCCTTTTAGAAACCTATCTTAATAGCACTTTTATCAGTTATGACGAACAGTTCTATTTGCAGAAACGTGGAATCTGCATCGGCTCGTGCCTTGCGCCACTTTTGTGTAACATTTTTTTAGCTACCATTGACAAAGCGCTTGATCAGGCGTTTGGGGGGGCCTTTTTAAACATTTTAAAAGTTTTTAGGTATATGGATGGCTTTTTAATTAACGGGCAAGGAAGTCTAACTTCTTGTGACAGCATTTTAGCCGTTTTTAAACAACTTGGCAAAGGGCTTTCTTTTACTCACGAACTTCCACTCGACAATTCCCTGCGCTTTTTAGACCTACGCATTTCCTTTGCTAAAGGTCACGCGTGCTGGCAATACTTCCCTCGGGCACAGAAGGGCTTGGTGCCATACGATTCCTCCCAGTCAAAGATTGTTAAGCGAGGAGTAGCGATGCTCTGCTTAGAATCGGCTCTCCGCAAATCGTGTGTGCACAAGATGCAGCTTGCCTTTGACAATCAGATTTCCCGTCTTCACATCTTGTTTGCGACGGCGCCTCTTCAGATGACTGGAAATTATTATTGTGTTGTTAACTGACACAACAGCAATGTAAACACGAAAGAGTTGATGCCACCAGTGAAATTCTGCCGATTCCCAATAAAATGGTGCAAAAAAAAACAGACGACGGACATGGATTACTGCGGTGCGCCGAACGAAGTAAACAATTGGCAAACGAAGTGAGCTCGTTCATTGATCACTCCTGAGTGTATGACGATTTTATATGTAACCCACATGAATTTAATAATTACTCTGTATATAAACATTTTATTCATATAAAAACTTTCATTTGTTCGACCAGAGCTTGCCCTGTCTTCCTTCTCGTGTTTCGTTTGTGTGCGCTGCCCCAAGAATGGAAACCACTTTTGTTTTATGCGCTAGCAGTGGCCAAAGTTCACACATGCCGAGAAATTGAATATGTCCACGATGCATTGAACATGACTGGATTTCATTCCTGCATCACCACTGCACTGATCGAGTTAATGGAAGATACACACCCGTGTCTTGGTCGCGCTGGCATTGCTGAAGCAGAAATGATTACTAATACTTACAACTTCCGCCTCTTGAGCATTGTTAAAAAATGGCCAAGCTATCTACATTGCTGCCTTTATTCTATATTGTAGGGGACGTACTAGTTGAAGTTGTGTGTGCATGTAGTACTTGTGCTATGCAGTGATATATTTTGTTCATTTCCTCACAGTGTCGATAGAAGTCCGTTGTCGCCATCAGAGACAACACGGATTTGTACCAAACATTTTGTGAGAAACTGCAAAAACGATTTTTATTCTTTACTAAACGTTGTGCGATGCCAAACTCTGAGCCTTTATTGGAGATAATGGAGTTCCACAAACTTCTTTTGATGGCATACTTCGTTTGTTCTTTCGAAAGGCCGGGGTACTGAGTGCGTGCACGTATATTTCTTCACTGTGCGTGCTACCGTAATAAGCAGCGACAAGACGTACTAAGATGTGCATGCAACATGCTCAGTCTTTATTTGACTCAAAAGGAAAACAAAGCACTTAACAACCATAACTATGGGGGTCGAACATGATGAAACAAATGGACACGATTAAAGGAACGTTTTAGGTTAAGACAATGAGCTGGAAGTGATTTTTCCCGTCAATCATTTACTACACCAGACAGACCCTGGCTACCGGCGGAGAATTGGACACGCAACGCTCCGAACTTCAGTTAGTATCTCATCATGTCCCCAACGGTAGCGAGGACAGTGCTCATCCTCGAAGGCAGTGAAGTGTAGAGTGACTTGATCAGGGATGTGTTCATTCGCAGCACGTCTCAGTCACTGACGATGATGGAACGAAGCCTATCCTCGGGCGACTGATGGAGGGGATGGTGCACTAGCGATACTTTCAACGAGCCCCAGACATTTTAAATGATGTTGGCGCCCGGGGATTGAGGCGGCCACTCCAAGAGAGTGACGGTGCACTCTTTCAGCAGTTCTTGCACAACACAAGCAGGGCGGATTGGCGGCTTATCGTGTTAGAATATATAGTCGCCTTCCAGGAATGGGCCATAAAGAATGTATGGAATCAGTACGTCGTCTATGACTGCCCTGCACCTTTCAGCGATGAACTTATCTTCGAGGCGTATCAGTGGGCGTCGTACAATGCTTAGTAAAGAATACCGGCTCATTTCATGCAGTAACGATGAGATCGGTGCACTGCAACTGACAGTAGAACGCTTCCCAACAATGCGGCCAGGGCGCGCCGCCGTAGCAGATGACGCCGTTCAAGACCCCGCCCCTCAAGCACCTGAGCGTGCGAGAGCGGCTGCCACTGCCCGACTCAAGCGCTTGCCGCATCGCGATGCCATGCACTCAGAGTCTTCCCCTAAGTGTGAAACAGACTGCGCATCGTCCTTCGAATAAAACGTCAATGCACACACACGTAGGCCCACATTGTGTGCGGTACGAAATGTGCCCAAACACGCGCAGTGCAAGAGGCAATCAAGGAGGTGCGAACGAGAGATGGGAGAGGCGTACCACCTGCTAATTGAATTTTGCCCCGCATGCGGCGTTCTCAACGCCGGCGCAGCAGCGCCGCTCGCGGTGCCGTTCTTGTCTATAGTGCCGTCACATGCTCCTTACTACACTTGCCACCACGATTGCTGTCACCCTTAAACGCAAGGGTCTGCTCGGGCTGCATACGGTAAAAAATACCGCTCTCATCAGCGTTGAAAACGTCGCAGGGCTTGTATGCAGCAATCATCTCCGGCAGCGACTCCATCCACTCTTTCACCATCAAACCGTCCACAGAAGTGCTTTCTCCGCAGGAGCAGCTGTACACAACCCTGTTTTGTTTTTATTAAAGCGATCCAGACACCCGTTCGATTCCTGAAAGTCGTTGATGCCCTGACGCAATGCCACAAGGTCCGCCTTTTGTTTTCTATTAGAATGGCACCGTCAACGTTGATCGCAGAACTCTGTGCTTAATGCAGACATTTGACAAAAATTTTTTCAAACTTCTCATGTTGTCCTTTTGGTGCTTTCTTTGGCTCAACTTGTTGGCATTTTGCAATATCACCGCTTTGTTTGTCAGCCTCATAAGCGAAGATTCGGGTATCTTAAGGTTCCGGGCAATGCTGGCTTTCATGGCTCCATGCTGCTTTTCTGCTTCCTCGATAATATTCAGCTAAACGGAAGCGGACAGAACTGTCCACTTTCAGGACATCGTGCGTCGCGTTGCTCCACACAACTCAAAACCTCCGCTGAACGCTGGTTGCTAGTATTACAACAAAGAACACATGCGATAAATCTAGGCCTTTCCGCGCTACCCTGTCGGTGATCTGCTGCTTGGAAACTGGAAGGAGAGAAACGCTTCCCCAACGTGACTGAGAGGCAACGCCGCTGAGAAGAGAGGGAGAAAGTGATTGCGGAGAAGAAAAGGCGGCATTTTGAGCACAGCGGGCGTCACGGGCGGCTGCTGGTGGGGGGGAGAGAAACGCTTGTCCAACGAGACGAGAGGTGATGCCACTGAGAAGAGAGTGAGAAAGTGATTGTGGAGAAAAGGCACTATTTCAGCACAGCGAGAGTCGCGGGCGGCTGCTGGTGGAGGAGAGAGAAACAAACGATGAGACGAGGCAGGGAAGAAAGCTGGGCCGGAGCGAACCAGTCGAGCGATGTCAGGCACTCCGCATGCAGAGAGACAGAGCGCAGAAAGAGACCCATGGCACTTTTCTTTTGTCCACCGCTCCGTCCCGCGCTTCGCGAGGGTCGTCATATAATGCGAGTCAGGCATAAAATGGCGTCGGATAACCGAGGTTTTTAATGCATTGCTTCTATGGGGACTTTGCCGGGACTTCGCTAATCTGTCGCAAAACCAGGGGTCGTATAACCGGAGTTCCACTGTGGAACAAAGTGGAAAGGCCATCAGGAATGTGTTGCCACAATAACACTCCTGGTGCGTACCAACCTTTATGTAGTTTGCATTGATGTAGTCCGAGTATGGGGCGTCAGGGTCCACATCTTGCAGGTGCACTCTTGTTGCATCGACTGCATGAAGAAAAGTAATGCATGTAAAACCAGTGCAAACCCTGTCCAAGAAGACATGTGCACTTACATGGCAGTATGTTCTTGTACCGGTTCTTAGCTCTGTTCTCAGGCCTCTGTCCATCTTTCCTACTGTAGAGATTTTTGCACTCTTGCTGCTGCAAATGCTGTTCAAAAATGACCAAATATGTTAACCGCTGCCTGTGAATGCAATTATGTTAATGCCTTAATAAACACACAACAATGACCGTTCGCACAATGTGACACTACAGTAAAAGCTCGTTAATTCAGACCTTATGGGACCGGAAAAAATGTCCGAATGCCGAATTAAAGAATGAACAGGAAAAACAATATTACAATCAAGTTAGAGAGGCATAACTTTATTTACTGAAGTATTTTGCAATAGTCGTCTGCTTTTTCACGCAGCTTCCAATCGACATCACAATTTTTCTTAACTCTTCCAATTGGCCAACAGCCCGCAAACTGTTGGAAGTTCTCAGGCAAACGTCCTCCAATATCAAAAGCGCCTCCGTCACTTCTCTTCAGGTGCGATCAGGTCACGGCTGCACCTCCTTGCATGACTCTTCGTCTGAATCATGGTCTTACCAGGCACCCGTGATATCATTAATAATTTCTTCATCGGTCGGGAGACCAGTTGTGACGACAAAATCATCAATTGCGATGTAGTCATGAAGGGTCACATCTGTGACCCTTCACCCTTGTGACCCTTGCACGTTGTAGTTGGTCATAATGTGCTGTTGCGATTTGCCATTCTTCAAAGCCTGCAAAATTTACACATTAGTCACCAAGTTCTTAGCCTCACACTCCTGCCACGTTGCCATCACTGTAGCGCACAATGGTGGTGGCATGCAAAAGATGGTCACAATGAAAAAAGAAAACTCCGCAAGAAGAGATGATGCTGACTCGACAACACAAGGGAAAATGGCATTGAACGCGCAGTGGAGCGAAGAAAGAAGACACTGACGTTCGGTGACGCTGCGATCACCCCCACTAATTAATGACGATGGTGCCTCTCAGGTTTCAGTTTCACTCCAGTGATGCCAGCGCTGCTTTACCACACTTTCGTGTAGCGGCAGCTGTCAGAATTTGTCCGACTTAAGCAGTGCGGGGCCGAATTCTGACGAGTAAACGAAGGTTTCGTCCCATAGACTAACACGCACTTTGGCCGAGACCAATAGAGCTGTCCGAATGATCCGAATTTCGGAATTAACGGGTGTGGACTTAAGGAGCTTTTACTGTATCAAGCTACTGACAATTTTTAACCCTGATTGATTTATGCATATTATTCAATTATCTCACGTGAACAGGCCAACACAACCCATGATGGCAGTTCACAAAGGCCACAACATATTTTTCTGTCATACTGAATTTGGCCATCCCTTACTCAGCAAAATGAACAGGAACTGCTCGTAACACGTGGTCACATGGTAGCATTTCAAGAATATCACGGCACCATATAATACATTCACATCACCTGAAATTCTTATCACTGGGAGCAACAAATTTGTGTTGAAGCATAAAAATGCATTTGGTCAAATTTATCTACAAGTGAGAAGTTCTCGCATAATTACCAGCTCAATTTTTAAACACTGGATAGGCCACAAAATGTATGAATAATTACACACTCGTGAAACTGACCTGCAAGATACATCCTAACATAAAGACAGTGTAACCTTGACATATTTTCAGTATCGACTGAAATCTACACTCTCACTAGAGACAGGCCCTTGGTTTCGTCACAGTGGTGCAGAATTTGCTCTGCATTCCATGTGACAAGACCTCAAGAGGCTTGGGGCCAAAGCATGAAGACTTGTGCTGCAACATGTACAGAGCCTCTGTAGCAGCAACACACCAACCTCGAACTCCTCCCAGAAGCCAGCCTTGCCGCTGTTTTGTCCGTTCTCTTTGGAGAGCTGCTTGACGCGGTTCTCAATAGTGGATGCCTTGATGCGGGTTGCGTTGAATGGTTGCTTGAGATGCACCACAGTGCCCGTTGTCTCCACCATCGGGTTCTTGCGATAGAAGTCCACCAGTTCACTGAGGCTGTCAAACTTCTCTCCACCGCAGGCATCAAATTTTCCTTCCTGTCAGCAAATGAGAGCATGGGCTATTTATTGTCAAAAGGCATTTGTTTCAGAAGACTACTGAGTGCACATGCGAAACTCACTAGTATTAAAAGAATTGGTGGCACATCCATCCTTTGGATGACTGGCGACATTAATGCGACTAGCAATCTATATTATGGTGGGCACACAACTGGTGACAATATTGTAGGGTTATCTTTAACACCGCAAGTCCTCATGCGCCATAATCTTCAGTGCTGCAGATGTGTGAGCCATGAGACACGTGTTCTCAGTCAAACTGGCCGCAGCAGCCATTTCTCTGCTTTTCAATTTGCCTTCATGCTTCTTTCCATAATTAATGCAAGGACAACAGCACACCACATCGCCGCCATCACAGCGTTCCTTACAGTGGTGACTACAGACATCCGAACAAGCATACCAGCATGAACTGGCTCTGCACAGCTAGCCACAGAGCACCACCTTTAGGCATGGAGCAGTCAGCAGAAAAAAATTAACCGACGGTTGCGATACTCCTTAATGTGAAATTGGACTGCAGCTCTATACATGTTTTCATTTGGCTATACAGTCAAACCCGACTGTATCGAACCCGTTTACATCAAATTATTCTATATATAGAACAATTTCTGTACAAGGTATAGTTACAATGAGTAGATTTAACAAAAATTCCACTTACATCAAACAAAAATAGCAGCGACTCCTGATATATCGAACGTAAACCGGCGGAAAAATACTCCCAAAGGTTGGCTTTCCCTCGCGGTGGCGGTCAAACCCGGCAGCGCAGCTCCATCCAACCGCTCTCCCTACCGTGACCGCGCTGCATTGACCAAGCCGTCGACACCCCCCTGCAAAGAATGGTCCTAACCCACCCGCAGCGTTTGCTCAGACAGCCAATCAGAGGCTCTTTGCCCTCGTCATGCAAGATGGCGAAAGTGCGAGTTGTCTCGCTGCTTTTCTGGTTCATTGCATGTGCGTCTCGTGCGTCTTGTTGCTGTGATGAAGCGGCAGAATTCGCCTTTCATCGTGAAGCTCGAAATCATAAATCGGGTCCAACGCGGTGACAACTCGGATGTCCCCGCAGCATGCAAGATTCCAAGGAGCACTCTCAGCACAATCTTGAAGAATGAGGGGGAGATTAGGGCTAAAGCGGCCAAACTCGCGGCCCGGTGCCTGTGGCACCCGACGCGTATGCATGGCCGTGTATGAGTGGTTCATCTGAAATTGCTTCAGCTGTGTCGGCTTCCGCGTGCTTGGTGATGACTGTAAATTTGCCGGTGTTGCTGAAGTTTGGAACGAGCTGTCAGAATTTCTGGATTCTGTTGACGAATCAATGGTGGACGAGTTTGCGAGTGCAAATGATGGTGTCGCAACCACGGGAGAGCCCGAAAACGAAGACTAAATTGCCGACATCGTACCGAGCACAAGTGAAATCGGGCACAATGAAGAAAGCAACGACGGTCCTTTGCCCACGTCTTCTGAAGTGATCGGTGCGTTCGCACTAGTCTGGTGCTTCCGCACGAATGCGGAAGGTTGCGGCCTCAGCTGCTCCGACTTTTTAGACAATGTGGAGAAGTGCATGCATCACAGGCAGCGAAATTGCCCAAACAGAAGAAAATGCAGGACTATTTCATGCGAAACTAAGCTAATTCCATCAATAAAGTGATTTTATAAATGGTATGTGCTTTTATGAAATCAAATTATTTAGCAAGCTTATATCGAATTATGCTCTATATCGAACTGATAGGCGTTTTTTTGCGAGTTCGATATAGCCAGGTTCGACTGTATGTTGGCTGGCGCAGACGATCTGTCTCGTGCGGCACATTGCAAATGGCGCAAAGTGTGGCGCAACTGCCTCGCTAATCTGAAGATTGCGAGAGCCAGCACGTGGGTGATGCATGGGCGTGATTCACAGCAGCCAACAGATCTCCCAGACCATGTGTGCTATTCTGGTGCCACCTCATAGCCATCATCCCTGCACTACACTTTTCTCACCCTATAGCCATACCCTCCTTCTCTGCTTTCCTCCTCATGTATTTCATCACCGGCTGCGCCCTGCGTTTGCTTTCAACCTTCGCTGTGCTCATTCACCCAGTTATGCCGACACTCGCCGCAGGAACGGGCACCTACTAGCTGCACTCTAAACGAATGGCAGCCTCCCATGCTGGACGACTCTTGGCAACTGCAGCTGTGGCTCTACCATTCGTACAGCCCTGTTGCCTGATTTGTGCAAGTAGTTGCACAACTCAACATCAACGGTGTGTCTTCTCAGCTCTAGCTGTACTCGCTTTTGAAAGAAGAGATTCTTGCCAATATTTCCGCTTGGCTTGACCTCCCACTGCCAGATGAGAACGTATACAATGGCCTCAGAGGACCTTCTTCAAGCCCTTCAGCGTCACTCCACCATTGAGCAACTCTGTGCACCCACTTCTGAAGATGCCTCTCAAGCCCACGTCGTCCTCTTCACCACTGGCCCCTGCTACAGATGGCAAGTCTTCTACCGTACTGACTCCAAATTAGTCGCTCCCTGAACCAACTTCCACCTCGCTGTCAGCCTCATCAAGTAAGTCCACACTCTGTGAGCCCGCTACTGCTTAGCGAGGGACCTCCCTACAACATCTCCTGTCACTGACACAAGTATGGCTCTCTCGGCCTTCTGCATCAGCACCAACCACATCTCCACCTGCTGCTTCCAAAATCCATCTGCCAATCGACCCAACTTCTCGTGACTCATCTTTCTGCCCCTTGAATAGCAGTCACAGGCCCCTAGCTGAGACACTTGTCCCAAATGCCCAATTAGCTGGCTTTCAAGTCATTGCCTAGGCCCTGTTCCGTGCAGTCTTTGCTATCGGTGCCTATGCTCACCGGGAAAGAGGTTTATTGACCCTCTTCCCAGTTTATTAAAGAGCGGCACATACCCAGTGGCACATAACCAGTGATTCAAGTTCACTGAAGTCCACTCACTCACCGCCACTCTCGCTCCTATTCATGTCCACTTTCACCGATACAGTGAAACCTTGTTAGCACGTACCTGGCAGGAACATGGCATAACCACACACTAAACGGTAGCACAAACTAACCGCCATCTACGAATTTGCGTCTCCTGGCATGCATTGGCGCTACCTACGAATAAATAAATGTGATGCTAAAGTAAATGTTGGCCAAAATATGCACTACAATGTTTTTGTTTCTTTGTCCAAAGCGCAGAAAAATGTGCACTCTCTCTCATGAACATGTCATAGCGCAAAGGCGGTACACCACAGTGGCAACACCAAAAGAGCATTTCTAAAGCACCAACAGACATGGCAGCACTGCGGATGATTTGTCCTGCTATAGCCAATGCATAAGCGCATGTTTGTACAGTGATCTTATATTCAGCCCAACCGGCGTAGCTTCACTGAAACACAGTACCTGATGCCGTGTGGCGCCAATCGTGTTGTGCGTTGTTTGGAGCGCCTCATCTATTAAGCGCATACCGTCACCAAGGTCAATCACTGTCCCGAGACTCTTGCTGCGGTGATATTTTCAGGAGGTCGCTTTCGGAGATAGTCACGTGAGTTATTTCGAGCGGATCAGCACTGGTCTTGTCCACATACACAGACAGTGTTCCTGGCGGTGTGCCAAGCTCACTATTTAAGCAACAGTGCCAAGTGTGCCATCAGCTGTATACTTCGACGTGCCCAGTGCTGATCTCTAACAAAAGTCTGGCAGACCAGACTTTTGTGGAAGCACCTGTGCAGTGAGCTTTCTTCATGCACAAACTGCTCCTGGGTGTGCACGGATACGGCAGCAGCAGCATGTGCCATCTTGTTGTGCCAATGTGCCAACGACGGGCTGCTTTCGCTTCTGTAAGTGACGCGCACTTGAAGCAGTCTCGCTTAAAGAGGTGACAGAGAATGATGGTGCTTTTGGGTTATCGCCTATTAAAAGCGTGCCGTAAGCTTACGCACAGCACCACATGTGCTGTCAAGCAGATAGCCACAGATGCTAATCGCGATAAGGTTGGCAGCGATAAGTCCCACTGGCACATCCGTCGATGGTTATATTCCTCGTGGAGACCGCCGACACGCCTTCATGCATTTCCATTGCCTATCCATAGAGGCAGCACCACACTCTCGCTGAATCGTTGAAAGACTGGTCTCTGTATTTTCCAAAAAGGCGGAATATCCTTTGCGGTACAGCGGGCAATTCGCTACATTGCAAGTCGAGGTAGTGCAGTTAATGTTTACACGACAAAAAGTGATTGTGGTACCCACAAACCAATAGTCATACAAGCTACTGCAGCTTAAGCAATAAGCCAATAGATTATGCCCTATGGAGGCTGGGTTAGGGATTCATCACAATTGCTTTTTAATTATTAGTATGTTTTAAGTGGGCGCATATTAATGAGGTTTTACTGTACTGACATTCATGTTCGTACCTACTTGCCCTCACTGGCATTACACACCACCTCACACTCGCCAGTACTTTCATTCATACTCACGCCCATTCAGAGTGACAGGAGCTCACACACGTTCTTTCACACTGCAGCAATCCTGCTTTATAGGTACGTGAATTTCAGAGACAAGGCAAGCATGAAGCAAAACATTGATTTCGAAAACAAGGTCAAATAACATTAGAAATCAAACAAAGTTAACGTATAAAGGCCTCACTACACCGTACAAATCAACTACCGAGCCTTCCTTTGGCAAACCACCTAAACTGCGGCCTGTGTGCCATATTTGTCCTGCAGCCACCTGTCTCCCCTCTTCACTCAGCATTCACTCTTTTGATGTCATTGTGTGTAAAGCACCATCTGTTATAAGAAAGCTACACTAAGTACAACAACAACAAATGGTGTTACGTGCCAGGAATCCCTACACCTTCTCCTCTCCAAGAACAAGAAGAATGCACCTAAGTAGTCCCTGTCTCGGCCTATGACCTAGCCCTGATTATTTAGCATCAACCATGCGGATGCTGTGCTTGTCAAGCGTAGAGCCAGCATGTCTTGCTTTCTGGCTTGGTCTTCTCCGAGCAGGTACCTCACGGTCGTCTGCCCAAATGCAAGTAGCTACGTGGCCGCCACCAATGTGCACAATGGGTGATGTCTTGGGTTTGAGAGAGCAACTGGGGGAGCAATGCGAGAGCAACTGGGGGCTGTAGGAGTGGGTGGGGCGCTGCCTACAGTGCTGGGGTGTTGGGTACCTGCAGCATCTAAATGTGCTTGCCGGGACCTCCCGTCTTTAATGCAGCATCTATAGGACAGATTTCACAGCAAGCACAGTTGTCTGTTTCATACCTGTGCACAGGAGAGTACATGAGGGGCAAGCAGAGACTCATCAAGGCTGCGCGATAGCTATTCCAAAATGTCGGCATAGAAAAAACATTTGTGCACAGCAATCTGTATGTTGCTATTACGGTCTTCGATACAAATCTGCATGCTCAATGCTTTGGTTACACACGACAAAAAAGCATGCTGTCTCCATGATTTGGTATGAATCCTCAGTTTTTTGGGAAAAACAACATCAGACACTGATGCATGTACAGTATGCTTACTGCATGATGTTGATTTACAGCTCGTTTCCTTGGAGCTGCTTGCTGGCAAGGTAACGCATTCTTGCTCCCTTTGGAATCCAAGCAGTCCATCATGTGGTTGTGCAAGACGTGGACGATAAGCTTTTAGTCACTGAACACTGGGCTCGAATACAGTGCAGTCCACTCATAACGATACCACATATTACGATACATCGGTTATAACGATGGGTCGACATGAGAGTCATTTTATGCAATAGGTCTATTGGGAATAAAAAAAACATTTATAATGATAGGTTATTCACCGCATATCGGATATAACGATCAAAATTTTGCCGTCTGGACGGCGTTTTCCGTGCCAAATAATCGTAACATTTGCGTTGCTTAGTTCCCTGAAATGAACGATGTCGAGACGAGGCGATGTTTACCTTCGTAAGTTCGTATCACCACGCAGCGCGTCCTGCCCCACCCGCGCACCGGAGAATAGCTGAGTAGGCGCAGCGCGCCACAACATCGCGCTAGCTGCTTCATGCGCGCTATCTAGTAGCGATGCGCCGGCCACAGTCGCTCGGAAAGAGAGAGAAAGAAAAAAAAGCGACAAGGAAAGCGGCGCGGTGGCGCCCGTCCCGCTAGAGTCACTGTAGTGACTCTATGTCCCGCGTCTCTCTCCCTCAACCAACGGTTCAACCCGGTTCGAAGATGGCGCCGACAAAGCGCACAGCTGTGTCACTTGACATGAAGATGGATATTTTGCAGGCCTCTCGATGCGGCTTAAAGGTGAGCGCCCTTGTGAAGATGTATTAGCACGCCCAGTTATCAATATCAACCATCTTAAAAACCGGGAGCACCGCGATTGTGACGGCAGGAGCTATCAGCGGCCATGCCGATCAGCGGAAAAGGGTTAGAGACACCTTGTACACCGATGTTGAAGAGGCGCTTTACCAGTGGTTCATCACCAATTGCTTCAAAAAGGCGGGATTTGTGCGTAAGGACGAACTTCCCCAACCCACTGAGACCAACACAGTGGAAGCCGCTGACAATACCGAGCTCTGGGAGCTCGTTCCTACTGGTGACACAGGTGGTGCGTCGAAGGAGGAGTTTTTGACTGTAGACAGTGCTGCCTCGTTCTGCGATGAGGTCACCAACGAGGCGATCACCGAAGATGTGCTGTCACGACAGACGGCAAAGTTGTGCGACGGTGGCGACGGCAGCAGCGACAGTGACAACAAGATTGACAGTGGCTCCTTGACCCCGACTTCGATGTCCACACAAAGTGCACTGTCGTCGATCGACTCCTTAATTGATTTTATGCATGCTAAAGGATTGCCACCAGTGTTTGCGCAGCAGCTGGAATCCATGCACACCGCGGTTGTGAAGCTGAAGTTGCCGCAAAAGCAAGTGCAGATTTCGGACTATTTCGGCACGCCTAACCCTTGACGCGGTCATTGGAGCTAGAAATAAAGTTTGTTTTTCACGGCCTACTTTCTACATCATCTAGTCTTTAGAGCAAGTAGCGGAGCTGCAAAGGTATATTCCGCGTCTTTTTTTTAATAACTGCAGTCTAGATATAGCGATCATCGGTTATAACGATCATATTTTTCGTCTTTCTCAATATCGTTATAAGTGGACTGCACTGTAGCTGGCTTTGCTCAGACACGCTAAACTGCTGTTACTGCCTGTATGATCTTGGCTGTCCTTTGCGAACGAGTTGTCCCCAATCCTAGCTCCTCCCAAGGCACCGTAGATATTGAAGGAACATTTATGTGACAGTTTAAAACGGCACACGCACTGAGTATTTTGTTCACAGGGAAGTTCGGTCAAGCGCACTTTCCTGGCTTTTGACTTGTAGACCCTGCACATTAAGAATGCTACAACTCAGAGGATCAGCATCAAAGATGACAGCATCCCGACCTCACTATTCAGTCCACCATAACTGCACTTGTCACATGACATTTCTGCAGCCATGGTCATATCACTTTTATCAAGGGGCGTCACCTTGATGTCCTTCGGCACATACGTCTTCGTAATGTACCGGCATGCTCACTTGCTCATGCCCTGGGGCCAAGTCACCTGCAGGGCATTTTTGATGACCTTGACATGCACCATCTTGTATTTCGCATGCATCTTCACAGTCGCAACATTGCACCTACATCAGTTTCCTAATCGATTTTAGCATAGCCAACATCCCTATGATATCCTCAGGCAACGACATTACGCTGCTGGATTACTGCTTCTATCACCTTTGACAATCAGCATGCAAGCGCATGCGACATTGTTATTCAGAATGCTCAATTTTCTTCAATGCAATCTCGGAATGATATGTCTAATTTGCATGCGGTAACAAAGCTTCACAGCGAGGGCAAGAAATATAAGAAACAGCCTTTTCAACCTGTTGCCAGCTGCTATGATGAATACCTGCAGAACAATTCATGAAGCACAAAATAAACAAGACTGAGCTCACTTCTTCAACATCTTGATTGCCCTGTCCTCATCATCAGCGAGCTGTTATACTGACTATATTACGCACGTTACGCACCACTGAAACAATCCTGCTTCATAGGTACGTCAGTTCCGGAGACAACGGAAACATGAAGCAAAACAATTGGGTAATGAGGTCAAATAATTTAATTAAGAGTTAACATACAGCTGTAAAATATAAATGGCCTCACCACACCGCCACGGCACTTAGGAATCAACAGCCGAGCCTTCCTTTGGCAAACCATTTCAACTGCTGCCCATGCACCACATTCGTACTGCAGCCACCTGTGTCTCCTCTTCGCTCAGCGTTCGCTCATTTTATAATGTCACTGTTAGCAAAGCACCACCCTTTAACCCCCCCCTTCCAGGAAAGCTATCTTAGTACAACAGATAGCATTACGTGCCAGGAATCCCTACAATGCTCACCAATACTTACACCTAGCCACCCTTACAGGCATTATATGCATTCACACTCAAGTCAACTCACACCATCTAGCACTCGCTCTATACTCACCTCACGTCCACTTGGTCACTGGTGCTCACTTACATTCAAATGTCCACTCAGATGCACTGACGGTCACTCACACTCACGCTAGCTGACAGTCACATTCATACTTAAATCTAGTCACACTGACCAGCGCTCAACCCGTACCTAAGTCCCCAACATGCCCTTTCTCACTCACTCATACTCACATCATGACTGTGCAATTAGTGGGAGTGAGCACACCAACTACCTCTGCAGACTTGCGGCGGAGAGAATGTCTGCTCATACAATTTATTAATATCCTGCACAGATGCAACATGACAAAAGTAACTTCGATGAGAGGGGAATGCACCTATGCTTGCCGCCTCCCTACACGTTCCCTCAGGCCTCTTGTCAGGGCAGCTTGCATTTCCAGCCACACTCTTATCGCTACTGGCATTTTGTATAGTTTACTTTCTTCAGCCTTTCTTTAGCTTTTATCACCTTGCCTGGCCAGTGTGAACTTCTACAGAGCCTACTTCCAGGATTGCAGCAGGTCCATAGACTAGCAGGTGAAAAGGTGGACGGTATAGGAAAATGAGCACAAAGCTTTCATAATAACATGCTATGTAGCGGCCAGGCCAAAAGGTTTTAAGCTGTCCAAAGCGATGGTTTTCTCAAGGCGTGACACTGTATTCTGCCTCTCTATTTTTTCTACTCTCAAGTTTACTAGCATTCTCCTAGTATAACCATGTACCAACTAGCCCAACAAGCCACTCTCATGAACTGTATTCTCATTGGTATAACTCCATAGTGCTTGACACGTTAATGGGTTCTGGAAATGCATTTTCCCCCCTTCAATGCTATAAAATTTCACCAATTAGAATAGAAGAGTAGCAATGTGCAAGACCCTGCTGTGGTTCATCAGTTACTCATTTTCATGGGCAGCCTCACCTGGCAGCGGACAATGAAGTGCGTCACCTTGTCCTCAGTGCGCACAGACAGAACGTAGTCACCTGGCTTGCTCCGACTCTCACGAACCAAGAAGCTGCCATTTTTTCCTTTCTCCAGAAGGAGCTTCTCTGCTTCCTTGGCCACTAGTGGGCCATGAAACCATCTGCACAGCAGTGCACATTAACACAATTATTTTAGAACACTACGAGACAAGTTGCAGATAACTCGTGCCAGTCTTCATAGAAAAAAAAAAAAATGTAATTGCTACACAAATGCAACCAACATTGTTTTGTTCCCAGTCTCTTGAGCAATTCAGCTTTCTTTAGTGGGCCCAGTCAGCTGCAGAACAAATTATTTTTAGGTACTGTCGAACCAAAGGTTGTTGCAGGGCAGATTAATATGCAGTGAATATAAATGATAAAATATGCATCAGAGGCAGTGATTTTAACCAACATTAACAAATGCCAATCACAAACTGACATAACTACAACACAATATCAATTCGCTGCCTCTACAAGTATCAACATAAAAGGCAAAGCTTTCAATATAAAGTTGCACAGAGCAGTGAGAGGCAGTCCATAACATTCAAGGCTACTTTTTCATAGTTTCTTTTTAAAAAGGAGGAGAGGGGCATGCAACTTGTAGGAGCAATGCAAGTGCTTTGACCAAACAGTCGCTCCAGTCCAAATATACCCAAAGATGAACCTGACGTGGCATTCACATCCAGTTGCTGTCCTGACCTCCACATGCTTTTTGCAATCTCAATAGTACAGACACAGCTTCAAATATTTAAAATCACATGAACAGATGGATCACCTTGGATATGACATTGAAGTAGATCCCTTAACACTGGCTAGGGTCCATTCATGTGTTATAGTTGCATGCAGATGACATTGTCCATTTGCAGCTGGACTTAAGTTGCTGCCTCAAGACTGTACGCTTTTAACGCAATGGTGTTAAGAGCCCCATGTCGCAGAAAATGTGGCGTCGGCATCCAGCATCAATTGTTTCAGCAAAAATCATGTCGAACCACGCATACCCAACCACGCAGGCCGTCCATGTAGTGCAAGGAAGTTACTGAACTAATTGAATTTCTCAATGTAAGATACGCCAGAAAAATCGTAAAGTACGACTTACACACAACTTAAAGACATGATAGCGTCGTATTGTAATATGAATATACGAATAAACATAATTCTATTACGCGGAAACTCAAAACAGAAACCCTTTTTTCAACGTTGCTACCATTCATAGAGTGGCCATGGCCTCCGAGATTTGCACGCGCTGGCACACACAAATCCCAAAGGCCATAAAGCGGCGTACCCGGTTCCTTGCAACACCTCCAGATGGCACTCGCATTGTGGCCCAAGCAAGAGGCTGCGTTTCTACCAGAAAACTCATCTTCGTGCATAGCGTTCGCCGCCAATGTTTCCTGGCAAACATTACCTTTACATAAGCTGCAGTTGCCGGGAAGAGTGGCAAGCAGTCAGGGATCTTTGATTGCTATCGCGTTCCACTTTTAAAGGTGAAGCTTAAGCATCCTCGAAATTTTTTTTTCATGCTTATCAAACAATGTTGCTCAAGCACGGAAACTGTAGACTGGCTTTTAAACTGCAACAGCTTATTCTGAACAACTTTTTGATATCCTAGAAGTACAGCAGATAGAACAAATGTGCCAAATCACACTGCATGCATTTTTTGCTTTTAGTATGAGGGGCACTATGTTTTTCTTTCTTAAGAAAGTAATCCAGTGGTACATTTTTTTTTATGAGGAGAATGAAAGACATGACAATAGTTCTGAACAAACATAATGAATTGTGACATTGCAGTTGTACAAGCACTTTAAACCACCTGAGCTGTAACAAATACATATGTCTTAAATATTTCCTAATTTTTGTACACATGTACAATAATATGTACAGGCAGTCCAAGAACAAAAACATTACCACACTGCAGTATGTTATGGCTTACTGCAGTCCATTACAAGCTATATCAAATTAAAATATAACCTTGTGTTTGTACGTTTTTCACTTTTTTTGCAGCATAGACTGCTTATACTATACATATGCCATGTTGGTCATGTAAACATATGTGCTATTCTATGCTTACACATGAAAAACAGCACTGGGGAACAGTTGAGCCATGATCTGTCCAAATTGCTCTGTATATATGCCTTACAGTGTGTCAAAAGAAAAAAAAGTCCTTTTGGAGACAACTATTTACCAAAGCAACCAGTGGAGGCCTTGCAAGGAGTGGCGCTATTCCACTCATAGATAGGTGACAATAGGTGACCTCCTTACGGGTGTCACGGGCTTGATTACTTGGGTGCTGACACGTAAAAGTTTTCAACATTCACTATGTGCTGGTTGCACGACAGAGTGTTTTACACACAAGCACTACCGTGTTGCCATTGGGCCTTGTCATATGGGATAAATTCTTGTGCCAAGGATCTTGGATGCTACAGAAAGAAATGCAACAGGGACAAGACTGCTCTCATCCAAAGTCTGCTGTGGGCTCAGTGATTTTTGAAGACTTGCAACAAATTTGATGCATTCTGCTTTCCTTTGTCCTCATCCAAAAAAAGTAGCACTGGATTACTTTCTCAAGGGATAAAAATGCATCACCAACTAGCCCCGCATCATGTTTTGTTAGGTGCACTATGTTTTGGTCACCAACGCACACAGTGCAGGCATTGCAAGGGTGCTATTCCACTCATTCTGCAGATAGGTGACAATAATTTCATCTTAATTGCAGCTGCATCTTATAAAGGCTATTTCTGGCTTTTATGTGTCTCGTACTATTCTTTGGGTCATGCTATGTATGAAACAGTACACTCTTTCAAGTGAACCAACTCACAAAAGCCACCTCAATTAGTTCAGCATGCTCTATCACTTTGGCTTTACATTTAAACTGACGCATTAATAAGCAGATGATTATTCCCTGTTAGTCAATTAGTAGCATAATAAAGATATGTTAAGCTGCTCATGCTAACAGTACTGCACTAGTTGCCTTTGAGCATCACCCACTTTTCTAAAAGTATGGCATGGGTAAGCTGCCATGCCCAGCAAAGTACCCTCTTTCTCCATGTTCCAATGCTACACGTGAATAGTGAAAATAAAATGCATGCCATTATTATTATTATCATAATTGTTATTTGTGTTGAAAACATACATACACTAGACAGGAAAGGGAAAGCAAGGAGCATGCTGGCCACCCAAAGGAGCACAACACCTGTTGCCAACCAAGGTCAAACAAGACGAATCTAGTCAGAACTTCCAGCTTAACTTTTTTAAAGCACACCTCCTACCATGTTACAGAAAACTATAAATATCTTGACTCGGGTGGCAAAATTCGTCAGTAAACATCAGAGTGAGCAAAGTGACAGCAGCAGCAAAACAATGTTAAAATGCTGTTTCATCATTGTGCAGATCCTTGGATGCATCGTTGAGCCTGTTTTGCTGGAGTGTACGCCATGTGACATCATCTTCGCATGTTTCCCAGTTGATTCATCGTTCTACGAGCTACACGAGAAGCCCATCACTGCATCGCTCGACTGCCCTACCGCCCCTGTGTGTGATAGTTCTGGCATGCTCGGGAAATCAAAGACCTGCCTGCGGGTTCCATGGAACTCTGGTACTTGTGCGCACACCATGAATATCTCTAGCGATACCCCAACATCACCATTCAAGGGTATAAAAGCGGTGCTTAAGGCTTCACTCGTCAGTAGGCAAAGTGACAACGGCGGCGAAACTATGTTAAAATGCTGTTTTTTCATTGTGCAGGTATGTTATTTCGAAAATTCTCTATGCTTGAAATCCGACAATTGATCATTGCTGCTGTTTCTTTGCCCACAAGACGCGGCTGATTTATGCTTGAATGCCTTGTACTGTATCAGTTGCCTTTTGTTGAGTAGAGACGTGGAGCTGAATCCTGGTCTCCCTACCCAAAGTTGATCCCTCAAAAAAGCTTGGCAATTCATCGAAAAGTAATGATTCTAGTAACAGTTCTTCTGAACACTCTTTGTGCTCCACAATGATCATTCAACATTCGGCTACTGCGGCATGTTCAAACGAAAATTATGACATTGTCACCATGCTTACCGACGTTCTTGAATGACAAAAACTGATGGCTGAGAACCTTGCCAAAATTAAGTCATTCCAAGATTATGTAAACTCGCGTTTTGATGCGCTAGAAAACTGTGTAGCAGTACTTGAATCGCCTACAACAGGCCAGAAGGTTGATGCCAATGTTTCCGATCTGCTCCGATCTGAGATTAAAACACTAACGAACTGTGGCCAGTTGGTTGCCAAGAATGACGACCTTGATGATCAATAATCGGCTGCAGCTAAACCTTCCGAGTCACTACATTCCACTTCTGACTGACTGCCTCGTAACTCGAATTTTAATCTTTCAATTTTAAACTTCAATGCCAGGAGCATAACTAACAAGTTCGGAGACTTTTTGTCTTCTGCGCACTCATCTGATGTGGTTGGTATCAGAGAGAGTTGGCTGCATGATAATATACTAGGCTGAGTTCACTCCTCCTGGCTACATTGCGGTTCGCGCAGATCGGCGTCATTCTAAAGGTGGCGGCGTGGCGTTGCTTTTTCGGTCGGATCTCAAGTTTTCACAATTGTCACCACCAGGTGACATAGAATCAGTCTGGTGTAAACTTTATCTAGACAAAGCACATGTAGTGATAAGCGTCGTTTACCATCCACCAAGCTCCTCTGTAGATCATGTTCTAACTCTTATTCGTCGCTATATTAACGAGCAGCAGCTAAATACGGGTAACCTCATTTGCATGGGTGATTTAATGCCCCCAGCATTCATTGACCTACTTTAACTCTTGTGAAAGAGATTTCCATAAATAGAGAACTAGTTGCCTTTTCTCTTTTATTCGACCTTGTCCAGATTACCAAAAAACCTACGCGATGCGGTGCTCTGCTCGATTTGGTTTTTGTTAGTTCTAACATTGTTGCAAAGGGTTACAGAAGTGATGTCACTGAGGGAATTTCTGATCACCAGGCCATTCTTGTCTCCTTAAATTTCTTGGTCACTAAGCAGAATTTCGTTTTCTCTACATTTTCCGATTTTAATCATGCTGATGATCTTTCAATAATAGACAGTCTGATGGTTTTGAAGAATTTGCTGCCCTAAGTTCTACTTGTGATGTTAGCGCATTGGTAACTTATTTCGAATGCTTGGTTAAAAAAAGTATTCAGTGTTTTATTCCTTTCAAAACAAAGAAGAAAAATATGAAAATTCCCTGGATGACGCGAGATATATTACATCTGACACGTGTAAAAAGACTAAGGTGTAAGAGGCGCTCAAACAATCAGGCAGCCATGATGAGTTTCATTAAAGCATAAGAGGAGCTTAGACTGAAAATTAACTGCGCTAAGGATTTCTTCTTCCATGTGCAGCTGCAGGACCTACTAAAAACCAACCCGCGTAAATTTTGGTCGTCAGTTTTGCCACGTGATACGACGACTACTTCTGTGGTGATTAACAATGATTCCCTCAATGATCCATTTCATATATCAAATGCATTTAATGAGTATTTCCATTTCGTTTTCACTCGTGACAACAACATCATCCAACCAGACACCATTGCTCGTAGTGCAGTATCAATTAATTACGTCAACATTACCGAAGGTGTGTTGAACTTAATATTGAAACTCGATATTAAAAAGTCTGCTGGGCCAGATGGCATTCCGAACTTGTTTTTGGTACGGTACTCATTATGGACCTGTCACTACCTCACTGTCATATTTTGCAAGTCCCTGGTATCCTCTACAGTACCCTCATCCTGGAAAATGGCTCAAGTTCTTCCTTTATTCAAGACTGGTTACAAACACATTTTATCTAATTACAGTTGAACCCAGCTATATCGAACTTGCAAAAACATGCCTATCAGTTCGATATAGGGCATAATTCGATATAAGTCTGCTAAAGAATTGGATGTCATAAAAGCACATACCATTTATAAAATCGCTGTATTGGTGAAACTAGCTTAGCTTAGCATAAAATAGCCCTGTATTTTCTTCTGCTTGGCCAATCTCGCTGCCTGTGATGCAGGCACTTGGCTACATTGTCTAAAGAGTCGGAGCAGCTGAGGCCGCAGCCTTCCGCATTCGCGCAGAAGAACCAGACTAGTGCGAGCGCACCAACCACTTCGGAGGACGTGGGCAAAGGACCATCGTTGCTTTCCTCATTGTGCCCAATTTCACTTGTGTTGGGTACGATGGCGGCACTGTAGTCTTCGTTTTCGGGCTCCACTGTGGTCGCGACACGATCATTTGCACTCACGAACTCGTCCACCATTGATTCGTCAACAGCTTCCAGAAATTCTGACAGCTCGCTCCAAACTTCGGCAACACAGGCAACGGCTTCATCACGCTCATCAGAATTTAAGAATCATCAATGGGCACGCGGAAGCCAGCACGTCTGAAGCAATTTCGGATGAACCACTTGTACGCAGCTGTGTGTACATGTCGGGCGCCACAGGCACCGGGTCGCGAGTTTGTCCGCTTTAGCCCTAATTTCCCCCTTACTTATCAAGATCGTGCTGAGAGTGCTCCTCGAAATCTTGCACACTGCAGGGACATCCCACTTCTCACCGCGTTCAACCCAATTTATTATTTCAAGCTTCACGGCGAAAGGCAAATTCTGCCGCTTCATCATGGCAACACTGCGGGAGAAGGCCCACAAGGCACAAGCACAATGAACCAGAAAAGCAGTGAGACAACTCGCACTTGTGCCATCTTGCACGATGAAGGCACAAGAGCCTCTGATTGGCTGTCCAAGCAAGCGCTACGGGTGGGCCAAGATATATTTTTGCAGGGGGATATCGACAGCTCGCTCGACGTAACGCGGTCACAGTAGGGAGAGTGGTTGGATCGAGCCGCGCCACTGGATTTCCTTGCCGCCGCGAGAGAAATTCATCTTCTGGAGGCACTTTTGTGCTGCTTATCGTTGGATATATCGGGAGCCACTGCTATTTCTGTTCGATGTAAGTGTAATTTCTGCTACATATGCTCATTGTGACTATACCCTGTTCAGAAATTGTTTGATATACAGAATAATGCTATGTAAGCAGGTTCTATATAGTCAGGTTCAACTGTATAGACCAATTTCTATAACATTTCATTTGTGTAAAATGTTAGAGCATATTATTTACAAAGGCATTATGGAATACCTTGAGTCACATAAATTACTAACTAATGTCCAGCACAGCTTCAGACGTGGGTTCAGCACATTAACACAGCTAAGTGAATTTGCACATGACATTTGTATAAACCTCGACATGGGCAACCAAATTGACGCAATCTTCATTGACTTTTCAAAGACATTTGATACAGCGATTCATTTGAAATTGATGTATAAACTTGACGCCATCCTTAATAATCCCCACCTTCTCAGCTGGTTTTCTAGTTTTCTTTCCGATCAATCTCAATTTGTGTCCTTTAACAGACCTAATTCCAGGGTGACAGAGGTGCCCTCAGGAATGCCACAAGGTTCCGTGCCGGGACCATTGCTTTTCTTGATCTTTATAAATGATTTGCCTCGTCACATGACCTCAAAATATGTTTGTATGCTGATGACTGTGTATTATATCATAAGATTTCCTGCTTTAATGACAATTTATAGCTTCAAAAAATAATTTTCTAATTTTAGCTCTTGGTGTGCTACCTGGCAAATGACAATAAACATCCATAAAACCGTTGTTGTGAGTTTCACTGAAAAAACAAAGCCTTCCGCTTTTACTTACCAAGTTAATAATACTCCAGTTCAGAGCGTTAGTGAATACAAATACCTTGGTCTTGTTTTCACCCCCAGCATGTCTTGGTCGAAGCACACAGATTTAATAACCTCAAATGCATTGAAAAAGTTAAGCTATCTGCACTGCACATTGACCACAGCCCTAACGGATACTAAACTATTGATGTATAACTAGCTAATCTGGCCTATACTAGAATATGCTTCTCCCATCTGGAATCCGCACAAACAGTGAGACATTAATCAGAATAAGGCCATCCAAAAAGCGGTCCGCTTGATATGCCATAGGTACGATAGGGATTTTTCAGGTCATACAGTGCTTTCATCCCTAGGCTTACAACCGCTCCCAGACCGCCAACGCATGGAATCACTGAAGTTTTTGCATTGCATTATTAACTCCTCTTGCCCTATATCTTCAGATTACCTAACTCCTGCAAAACCACCTAATACTTGAAGTCACCATCACCGAAACATCGCACCTTATTTTGCCCGTACAGACACTTTTAAACACAGTTTATTTCCCTGTGTAATCGAATACTGAAATTCTTTGCCTGGTCCTACTCGTTCTCTTCCTTTAAACTTATTCTTGGTGGCCATTGAATAGTTTTGGTTTGTATTGGTTTGAATTGTGCGTATTGCCTGTATTATTTATTATTTGTCATTGCTCTGCCTTTCACACCTACTCCTGCGATAGCCTGATCGGGCTGCAGTATGTAAAAATAAAAAAAAGCATTGTTGTGATAAAGCACACTCTCTGTCATTTTGTATGCTATGTGTGCATAACTCGTCGAACAGTGCCACACACATCCTTACCAGCAGCTAAAGCTCAATATTAATCTTTTGGTTGTTTACCAAATAATGAAAGTTTATTAAAGCCCACTTTATATCCAAACTATGACTGCAAGGTCAAACTTGTGGTCCAGGCTAGGGTATGCTTGAAGTAGTACACGGCGCCTTACAATGGAGCAAGAGGGAGGTGCAGGTGTAATGAAGGTTTCTTTACTGCACAAGGTTTTCAGCACCAGCCACACCTTTCTTGCAAACAGAACCTGTTTCTTGAAAAATTGTAGAAGTTTGTAAACATAACAAAAATTCAGGAGGGTTAGCAGGTGCGTAGATGCTCTATGGAAAGCCTCGAAGGCTATGCATCTCTCACATGTTGTAATTTGATGTGTGAGTGAAGCTGAGAATTGCAATATTTATTTTGGCAGGTGTATGCAAGACTAATCTCACCAAAATTATAAAAGCACTGAGCTGTAATGAAAACATGTCTGGGTGTTTTTTATTAGTGGGAAAAGATGGGCTTGGGCTTTTAATGTGTCTTTATTCTAGTGCAGGAAGGAAATTTGGATCAAAAGAGTCTCCATTTGTCACTCTGGAAACACAAAGAGCCAGAGTAAACTAAACATAGCAAAAAAGCGAGCAAACAAAATGTTCTAAGGAGGTTCAGAAACGCACCCATGCAGGCAAGCTCAATTTATATTTCACCACTACAGAACAGTACTGTTGTGCTGAAAAGTGGGACAATATGTCCTACCTTCCAACAAATGGCTTTGCAAAAGAGAAAGGTAGCACACAGAAAGTAACAAGTGCGAGTGACAAGTGCAGGAACAATCGATAAGCTTATCCTTCACACGTGAAGGGGCCATACAGCATCCCCACGCACCTCTCAGTGGTGGGGTCAGCACAGATGAGAGGGTACTTGAGTTCAATGATTTCGCCATTGCGTTCCTTGAGTTGGTCCTGGTTCTCCATGTAGTACTGGACCAGTTCAGCCAAGGTGGCAAAGTTTTCGCCACCATAAAGGTCATAGTAGTCACCCGTGTTGCGAATCTTGATGTGAGTGACCACACCATTCCTCCTGCACAGAACAATGGGACCAAACATTTGATGGTTCAGCTTTCTCTGTGACAAAATGCATTAACAAGTAGTGGCAAGTGCTCTACAGCCCAAAAGCACAGCTGGGCACTAACTCTCTGTTGCCTATCGCATGGCAGGCTTGATGGCTGCCTTCTTGCCACATCCTGCAAAACAGCTCAAGAGCACGTCTGCCATAAAGTACACATCGTGCAAAGCAGGCATGCACCGCAAGCTGTCTGGGATGCAGGCACAACAACATGATTCAGAACCATGTCAGCTGAGCTCTTCGTCCCCCAAATGCCTTTATGTGGAAGTAGAGCATGCTCAAACTCCTACCTAAACTGGCTAAAACTAAAAAGCCATTCTGGATAAGTGGAAGCAAGTCAGAAGGCAGTATTATGCCAACCTGAAGAAGTATGCAAAAAAGCGCTTATGTGGTTTTGTACCCCTGAAGTATCAAGCTCACATTTCTGGCGAGCTGCATGTGCCGCATCCGAACTCTTCCTCTTCACATACAACTCTGTTTAAGAGCGTGCGCACCATCGACCAACAGTGGCTTAATAGGCTAAAGTGCTGGTCTCGCAACCCACAGTTCCTGGGGTCCAATCCCCAGCCTGTAATTTCATTTTCAGGTTATTGTTTATTTATTTATTGCCTTTATCGGAAATTTTCACTCACAGCCAACAGACGCCGACAACGTCGACACCAGATTTTCTGTGGCCCTGCGAGAAACAAAAACAAATAGCCATCTTGACGGCTCAGGCTGACGAGCACGCCACTGGAACTCAACTCAGTACTTTTCCGGTGATCGTACGTGTAGCAACAGAGAGGCGTAGCTGGGGAGTTATTTTAAAATTTTGCCTTTACGGTGTATTGCATTACGCATGATTCAGTGAACTTCTGAAATAATAATTTCTGGCGTCTGACTTTCCAGAACCACAATACGATTAAGAGACATACCCCAGTGGCGGACTCCGGATTAACTTTGAACCCATGGGGTTCTGGCATTTCACCCCTATCAAAATGTGGCCACCGAGGCCGGGGATCGAACCCGTGTCCTTGTGCTTAGCAGTACTACTTTTCAAATATAATGGCACTTGGCAGAACCACAAGAATAGTCTCAAACGATAGCACAAACACAAAAGCGAACAGATTCTATTATGCTCAGTTTGACCTGCCGACTGGTGTAAATTCTAGGATTACAGGTATTCTGGCCTGTTCACCATGTTTGTGATATTTGCGTCCAAAAGTGCTCGGTAGCAAAATGAAATAAAATCTGCGAAGATGTTCCAATTAACTAGTTTCTTCAGGACTGAAAAAAACTATGCATAGAGACATATCTCCTCATCTCAAACGCTTTGCAGGCTTCCCCTCATCACTTGACACTCGCCCTCCTAGTTTCAGCGCTTTCTTGGGAGGCGTGGAGCAGCTTCCATAGAGTTGCACAAGTTGAAACATTAAATAATAAGTTCTGCTGTTTGCGCATGTGCTTTTTATTTTATACCGCGTAATACTTGAGAAACAATGAGAGAGCACTGTTAACCTGCCCGAAGCAAGTAATTTTACAGCATTTCAGCAGAATATCTGCGTTTCTTCGTTTTTTCTTTTTTCTTTTGTCGCATTGTGTTGGCTGCCTGCTGCTAGTTGGAAGTGTTTTGAAACCAGGTCACTTTCTCCAGACTTGAGAAACTTGCACATACCACATTGCTGTAGTTTACACAGTTTTGAAATGTTTTCGTCATTTATTGTGTGAATGGCTCTTTCGCTCAATCCTCACTGTTAGGCGTGCAAAGGGTGGAAAAATATTTCGATTCCTGCAGCAAAACGAGCGCGGATTGAGTGCGCTCAAGCAGGCGAGCGAAAGTCGCATAGCATTTATTAATTTTTTTATGAATATACTGCCGATCTCAAAAGAGATCATTGGAGGGAGGGCGTACATATAGATACAAAAGAAGCCCAATCAAGTAATTTATACAATGGAAAACACCAAAACACTAGCAGAATTAATACATGAAATTATTAGTAGCGGTGCGCTTGTTTTAAGTAAAAAATAGAAATCACAAAAAATACAATGACAGGATGCACGATGATACGATCAGATTATTCAACCAAAATCTCGATACAGGCTTTTTTAAAAAAAATTGTTCACAGAAACTGTTCAGCATGTACATTAACTTCCACCATATCTAATGTTACGCTTCGCTTGTGTGGCAACTGTTAGCGCGAGCACAAAGCACGGAGACATTCAAAACCGGGCATGGGAAGACCTTTGCAGATGGCGCCAAACGACTGGGAAGCGTAAGGCTCCTCGACTTTAAGGAGCTGCCGGCGAGTCGCCAAGACACGACAGTTGGAAGTCATGCGAGCAGTGTGTGCGCGTGCGTGTCTGCACCAATGGCGCCTACTATTCCTTCGGACGCTCACCCCTTCTCCCCGTCTGCCGATGCGACAAGTTGGTGCCGGGTGCTTGCTGGTGCGCATGAGATGGTTATGCCTATTTATGGTCCAATCTTGCACCTGCGTTCCTCATTGGACCAATAAATGCTAGGGTGTCAGAATACTGAGAGGGTGAAGCTTTTCCAGAGAATTGCCATGCCGCCACACTGCTTTGCCGCACCAGCGGGCTTTCTCCGCTGTGGAAGCTGCAGGCGTCTGCTATGCGCTTGATATTTGGTTGCTATTAGCCAACACTGCAATAAAGAAGCTTCTATAATATACTACATAACTGCAAGATAATACTGCAGCAACTTGTCACACAGAGAACATGTTTGTGTGCTGTATATACAGGGATTATGTATGTTTCCTTCTATGCTTGCAGGTTTGATTGTCACCGCAATAGTCCACACTTACGGAGCTGTTTCAGGCACACATGCAGCACGCACTTCATCGTGAGCGGAAGTATCTTAATTTAGTAAAGTGTGGCATGACAAACGTAAACATGCTGCAAAATACAATAAGCACGAGATAATGCGCATTACTAGGAGAACGAAGCAGATATAAATGGCTTGCTCATGCTAATGCTTTGTGCCTTTCATCTACATTCTTTTATTTCAGGCATTCGATTTGCTTTACAAGACTGCCTCCCATGCTCTGCTATTTCCTTCTTAACATGAAAGTAAATTTAGCTACTTTTTCCGCATGCTCGCCGGTTCGTACATAGCAACTATACTTGCTGATCAATTAATACATAGTTGTAATTACATAATGAAAAGAGACAACTTCATATAAGGACGTAAACTTTTCAAGTTTTACTGTCAGTGAAGGCGATAGAAGTACTGATATTCAAAGTTAATAGAAATATTTGTAGTGCATCAAGGGTGGTAATTTCATGCAAACACACAACACCATCACGCACAATAAGTGTTTGATAAACGGAAAATAAGACATCCACTCGTTCGTAGCAAATGCTACAAAGGAAACCGATACGGATTCCTCGCCTCGCAGTTCAAGAAAAATTCGTCCTGGTCCGGGACTTGAACCCGGGACCACCACCTTTCCGGTGCAGCCGCTCTACCATCTGAGCTAACCAGGTGGCTAGCAGATGGCAGGGCAAAGTCGAATTTGTCAGCAATTCGAAGCAAAGGCAACAGTTCGACGTAATAGTTCTGTGGAAATCCGCCAGGTGTAGAGAAGTAACTAATAAAGGGAAAATCAGATATCCACCTGGACCTAGGAGTCTAACATGTGCGCGAGTCAATGTGTCTCCCAAAACACAATGGCGCAATGAAATGTGAAGGCCCCTTGCGGGTTGCGTTGCGATTCCGGACCGCACAGGGGTCCAAAAAAGGGAGCAGCAACGGCCGTCCCAGGCACTCAATCATTGTCGGGGCGGAGCGAGATTACACACGTTGGCACCCGAAAGATAGTGAACTATGCCCGGGCAGGACGAGGCCAGAGGAATCTCTGGAGGAGGTCCGAAGCGATTATGACGTGCAAATCGATCATCCGACCTGGGTACAGGGGCGAAAGACCAATCTTGCTTCTCTTAAGCTTTACTTCTCTCCACCTTGCGAGTTTTCGCAGAACTATTACGTCAAACTGTTGCCTTTCCTTCGAGTTGTTCACAAATTCAACTTCGCCCTGCCATCTGCCAGCTGCCTGGTTAGCTCAGATGGAATCGCGGCTGCCCCGGAAAGGCGGTGGTCCCGGTTTCGAGTCCCAGACCAGGATGAATTTTTCTTCAACTGCGGGGCTTTTCTTTCGAGGAACCCGTATGGGTTTCCTTTGTAGCATTTGCTACGAACGGGTGGATGTCTGAATTTGCCTTTATTAATTACTTCTCTCCACCTTGCGGGTTCCCGCAGAACTGAGGTAAGCGTGAATGTGAGTGAGTGCGGGGCCTCAAAAAATTATGGTGAGCAGGTGTGAGCAAGGATTCTCCCACAATGCCGACCTATGCTACACACACTATGCAAACATCGCAGATTGCTTTCAAGACACACGAGCACCGGCAATGTGTCCCTACGCCATCCGCCAAAGGCAACTACCACAGCGTCTACGATTCGCACTGCCAACGCCATAGTAGATGCCGGGGTTGTCCCACTCTGTACAGACCAGTGGGTGAGGAGGACATCGAGGCACCATAGCAGTTGCTGGAGGAGAACGCCCCACCTCTCTTGCCTCACCCCCCTGCCTCGCATGCCACAGGAGAGGGCACGCAGACCGCGTTGAGACCTCTCACGCATGCGAGATTGAACTGCGTTCGTTAGCTCACCCTCACACGCTTCACTTATATGGAACCTCACAGAGATGGCAGAAATGTGCCTAGCGTGTCCATGTAATTGCTACCGCAATAAAATTCACTGATGATTAAGGTACTCCTTAATGCGATATTTCAGCACAACTCTATATGTTTTCTCACTTCACAATATATCGGCTGGCACATACAATCTGTCTCATGCGGCATGTTGCAAACGGTGCAAATTAAGGTGTGACTGCCATGCTAATGTGGATATAGTGTGAGACAACGCACATGTGACACATGGCCAGATTCACAGCAGCCACCGCTGACAGACCTACCGGACAACACGCAGTAGTATGGCACCACCTCGTAGCCACTGTCACCTCACTACGCTTTTCTTCTCGCACTTTCGCCATACCTTCGTCCCCCACTTTCCGCCTATAGGTTCCTCCGTATGCTCCTCCTCACATCTTTCATACCCCACTGCACTCCACATTCGCTCATTCATCCTTCGCTGTGGTCATTCACTCGGTTACGCTGACGAAGAGCTGCGCTCTAAAACTCATTATAAGGAATGACTCGGTTGTGCCCTGTGGAGTTCGAGGTGCCTTCCCGCACCTCATCTCTCAGCTCGCGCGTGGTACTTAGCTTGATCTCTCGGAGCCACCACACCAGTGGCAACATGGCAGACATGGCTACTGCGGCAGAGCCAATTTTCTGCTTAAACCATGCTTCTCCCACCATAATATTCCACAAAATATTCTTTTATACTTAGAATGCGTTGGCCGAGTAAAAGTTCCTGAACCTCGCCAGGTTTATTTTTTGGCTCCTTTAGAACACAATGTGCACTGAAATCTCATTACTACGAAAACATTAACAAACTTTTCAGAAATCGTAAGCTCACTTTTTATGGTATCAATATAAAAATATTTTAGTAATGTTGAACCCACTTTTAATGATACCGGTTTTAACTATATATCGGTTATAACAATGAGAAGCTGCTGCATCGTGGACTTTTGTATGTTTTCCATCGTGAGATAACCCGCTTACTACAGTGCAGTCCACTTATAACGATATCAAGGAAGACGAAAAAATATGATCGTTATAACCAATGATCACTATACCTGAACTGCAGTTATAAAAATTAATTTTTAAAAATAAAAAACGCGGAACATACCTTTGCAGCTCCGAACTTGAATTCGCTACTTGCTCTAAAGAATAGATGATGTAGAAAGTAGTCTGTGAAAAAACAAACTTCATTTGTAGCGCCAATGACCGTGTCAAGGGTTAGGCGCGCCGAAATAGTCAGAAATCTGCAATTGCTTTTGTGGCAGCTTCAGCTTCACAACCACGGTGTGAATGGATTCCAGCTGCTGCGCGAACACTGGTGGCAATCCTTTAGCATGCATAAAATCAATTAAGGAATCAATCGATGACAGTGCACTTTGCGTGCACATCGAGGTCGCGGTCAAGGAGCCACTGTCAATTTCGTTGTCACTGTCGCTGCTGCCATCGCCACCGTCGCACAACTTTGCAGTCTGTCACGACAGCACACCTTCGGCGATCGCCTCGTCGGTGACCTCAATGCAGAACGAGGCAGCACTGTTTGCAGTAAAAAAACTCCGCCATCGATGCACCAACTGTGTCACCAGTAGGAACAAGCTCCCCGAGCTCGGTTATGTCAGCAGCTTCCACCGTGTTGGTCTCAGTGGGGTTGGGGAAGGTTGTCCTGACGCACAAAGCTCGCCTTTTTTTGAAGCAATTGTATATGGTTGACTGCTTTACTTTATACCACGCACCATAAATGAAGCGCACGGCTTTCAAAAGGCTGATCTTCAGGTCAGGGGGCCCGACTGCATGACCCAACGTGCCAGGAGCTGCGCAGTCAATGGCTAAAATTAGCCACTCCAGCATGCGCCGCTGATACAGGACTTTAAGGTTGGCGATCACACCGGCATCCAACGGCTGCAGGCCTGCCGTAGTATTCGGAGGCAGAAACATCAATTCGGCAAATGTTAGCTTCGCGTTAACGCTGTGTGCGCTACAGTTATCAAGTAGCAAGACTACTTTTCTTCCTTGGCCTTCAATTATACTGTCGAACTCGAGCAGCCATTCTTCGAACTGGTCACGGGTCATCCACGCCTTCTTATTGCTGCGATAGCAGACTGGGATGTGCAGATTCTTAAAGCACGATGGCTTCTTTGATCGCCCGATCATGAAAGGCTTGAGACGATGGCTCCTGTTCATGCTAACGCACAGCAACACGGTCACCCTAAGTTTCGAGTGCTTCCGCCGAGGCATTGATCGCCTTTAAGAGCGCGAGTCTTTGACGGCAACATTTGAAAAAACAGCAGTTTCATCACAATTATATATGTCCTTCTCCGTGTAGCGCTCGAGCACGCCAGGCAGCTTTGTCTGCAGCCACTGCTGCTTTGCCTGTGTGTCCAAAGACACCACTTCCCCTACCACGTTTTTGTAAACGATTCCGTGCCGCTCTTTAAAGCGCTGAATCCAGCCTCCTCCAGGCTCAAAATTTGGGCGTCCCAGAAGAAAAGCGAAGTTTTTTGCTTTGGTGGCAATTATTGGCCCACTAATAGGCTCACTGTATGTGCGGGTTGTGATAAACCAGTGGTAAAGCGGCTCTTCAACATCGGCGTACATAGGGTCTCTAACCCTTTTCCACTGATCGGCATGGCCGCTGATAGCTCCTGCCTTCATAATCGCGGTTTTCAAGATGGTTGATATTGTCGACTGTGCGAGTTCATACTTCTTCACATGGGTGCTCAACTTGAAGTCGCATCGAGAGTCCTGCAAAATATCCATCTTCGTGTCAAGCAACACAGCTTTGCGCTTTGTTGGCGCCATCTTCGAGCGGGCCACTGGGTTGTACCGTTGGTTGCATGCTGCTTCGGTTGCGTCAGCTTGCTATCGCTAGAGAGGGAGACCGAGTGCAGGACGGGCGCCACCGCACCGCTTTGCTTGTAGCTTTTTTTCTTTCTCTCGTTTCCGGAGCGACTGTGGCCGACTTCTTCATGAAGCAGCTAGCGCCTACTCAGGTACTCTCCAGTGCGCGGGCGGGGTGGGGCGCGCTGCGCGGTAATGGCGGTAGATATGAACTTATGGAGGTAAACATCGCCTCGTCTCGACATCGTTCATTTCAGGGAACTAAGCATCGCAAATGTTACGATGATTTGGCATGGAAAACGCCACCCAGACGGCAAAATTTTTATTGTTATATCCGATATGCGGTGAATAACCTATCGTTATGTTTTTTTTTCCCCAATAGACCTAATGCATAAAATGACACTCTCATGTAGACCCATCGTTATAACCGATATATCGTTATATGTGGTATCGTTATAAGTGGACTACGCTGTACAATGCCCTGATGCCGCATTATCGGTTATAACGATGAAGTCTGGCTGCTGGGTGTCTGAGCTGAAAGGTAGCGAAATGCGAAATCCTTGAAAAGAAGGAAAGGAAACGAGAAATTAGAGCCGCTGCACGATGGGCTGCTGCTCCAACAGCCACCACACGCTCATTTTCCAGCCGTCTCCTCGTGGCTCTCTCACGTCGCCCTTCCACCCCTCTGAACACGAATGGGCTGCACCCATAGCTCTATGCCGTCCCACCCACTGAAACTGCGCAGGTACGCGCACTCAAGAAAACTGTGTGGTTGTGTGCCCATCAAAAAAGCACAATGTGTGACGAACTTCCGCTAATCTTCATCTTATCGCCAACCAGAGGCAATCAAGTTTTTGCGAGTATCAAAAAAAAAAAAAAAGAATCAACGGAAACGCATGCACGGCGGCATCATACCTATGGTCACCCCTGTGAGCACTAAACGAGCGAGAAAGAGGCGGTCGCCCTTCGACCGATTAGTAACGAGATGGCCATCAGTTTTGCAAGCAAAGAAGCCCAAACCGCCCGCGGAACAAAACCCAAACCGCCACGCGCCCACGCGCGCCAATGCGCCAGCGGTAGTATATAGACATGCGAAAGCAAGCTAGCTCTAAAACAAACCATGCAACTAAAACTGAGAGGAGGCGGGGCGCGAAAAAAATTCCCTGTATTCCCGCATATTGCCAGCACATGATGGAAAATGAAAAGTTAGGACATTGGCGCGCTTTTTAAACGTATGGACGGCGCCGTAAATATACAGCATCGATCATTTTTGTTCGCGGTGCCGTATATTTACGTCATTGACCCTCAAAGGGTTAATAGCTGCTAATAATAAAGTTAGACAATTACCAGCCTTGCGGCTTTGCAAGATTACTTTGAGAGTATAAGCCAGGTATTTATAGTCAATTTAGCACAAGTGAAAATTTCGTCGCAGTTGGCCTTTAAGTCACACCTTTGACAAAGCGTTATTTTATGCCATTACAACGTGATAATAGCATGAACTGAAAGTTCGAACTATATGTGTCTCTATAAGGCAGGCAACAAGCATTTTATACTTCAATGCAAACTCAGTGTGGAGTGTCACTCTACTTGGAGGCACTGCTTCTGTATTTAACCGTGACTCGAAGAAAGTCGTTGACCACTGTGGATCCTGCACACTGAAGAGATGACGGCATTCATTCGTGGCAGCAGGTGTAGTAAGAGACACATTGCTGCTTCAATGACTTTCCCTCCCCTAGCACACCTGTGCACTGCCAGGCATGTGTGTAAGGTATGTGTGTTTTATGCATTATCTAGTTCTAGAGGGCCCACCAATCCAAGTGATTTTGTTAAGCTTGAACCATTATGTTTACCACAGGGGAAAGCACCGGGCATGGAACAATCACTGCAGCATTTCGTTTTAGTTGAAGAGTCCCTGCAGATACCATAGTTGAGGCGCAGCAGTATCGCAAAGGTGCTATTGTGCGTGTTGGAATGTGGTTGGCAACAATGGGAGTGCTCAGCACAATGTGATGGACAATATAGCGGCTACCCAAGCAGCTTGGCTACTTCGTGGCCAGTGACTAACTGCTTGAAAACTTCACAGACAACGCTTATCTGCAAATGCACTCCCCAGCTTTGCAGTGATGCACACTCATTATGTGCCAAATTGCTCAAAGATGCATGGAAGCAAATTGGCATTGGTTCAATTAAAATTGACCACCTGACAGAGAGTGTAAAGTCTCCTTTCTTGGATTTGCTGGGCCGTGCGAGGAAGCTCCCATCACAGCCTTGGTCCAGGAGGATCTGCTCCGCTTCCAGGCCTGACAGGTTGGGATGGAACCATCGGCCATGGCTGCACAACATGCAGGCACCACAATCACCATGAGCAACTGATCTGCAAGCTCAACTATGGTGTCCAGCATCATGTGCTGCAGTTAAATACAGATGGCTTCAATTTTTTATGGTTAGACAGCCATTATAAAATTTCTTCACATTCAAGCAGGTTACACAACCACATGCAAGCTCTCCATATCTGTGATCCTTACCACACATCTGATTACTTGCTTAAAAAATTTACCACATGGTTTCCACAGTTCCTTTTGGCGCAGCAATCAAGGCAGTGGGTTACGTGTGGTTGCGCTACTACTTTTTCAGCCTCATTTTTCTCCAGAGCAGCATCAAACTGGAATGGCCTTCCCCACCAACTTGCATCTAAGTTATCTGTTTCTTTTGACAATGGCTAGTAGAGCTTGTATTTCAATAAAACAGCAACATGCAATGCCCCTAATACAGGGAACGTTACAGAAATAAATTGAATTGAACTGATTTAAGTTAATCAAGGAGGAATACAAAGAAAAAAGAAAGCTTATAGGGGTTTTACTCAAGTTCGCGCGTGCGCACCTGACCCTTCTCTGGATCGCACAGCGCCGGCGGAGCGGCAGTCGCTCGCTAGCACTTTCGCAGCAGCCCTAACAGTCAGAGCTGTCACCCCTAACCCGCGGTTCGCAGTGAGTTGCGACCACGGCGGATTCAGGCCAGGAGGGACAGGGTGAGTTTCGACCTAAGGTGTTTATTCACCTTAGAGTACAAGTATACCAGCTGACAACAACAGCAACCACACATACAAATACAACACATAACCACAGCGGCGGAGCATTCCGCACGTCTGGGGTGAAATAAACCGCACAATGTGGGAACCACAAAAGAGGCTGATAGGAGTTCAGCTCACCCAGAGTGGATCCGCGCTCGGGCCCTGGGGCGGTCAGTCGTCACAAAGGCCGAGCGCAACAGCGGGACGGCGTGCGGCGGTCTCAGCGGCTGAATTGAGATGCGGCCTGTCGCAAGCTCCTCAGCCGAAAGACAACGGTGCATCGGGGGAATAGCGCTTCTCCCCGAGCGGCGGAGAGAGAGTCTCCCCGGTTCCAAGAAAGGGAAAGGAGGGAACGGGGTGCCTTGGCTGCAGCGTCGCGGCCAGGCGCAAAGAGCAACGGGAGCGACGAAGGTGCCCTCTCCCTGCTACCCTCCGCGAGCGAGCACGTGATTATCGCGGGATAACCGCGTGGCCACTCCGGAGATATCGGGATGCGCGTGCGATCCCCACAAGCTCCATGACGTACACATGCCAAAGTGCTCCAGCTTCTGTTTCACTCTGGTTAGCTAACAAGATGTACACCATATTTTTTTTTGCATTCCTGTACAGAGAAAGTCTCATTTCCAGTACAACAGTGGAGCAAATAAGTAATGATTCAAACCACTTTATGTTCAAATATGCAACAAAATACTTATTCCAGACAGAAAAAATATTTCGAAAAGAGCCAGTACTTTAATGAGCTCAGTAAACAATTAACACCCCCATGTCCTTCTGTACTTACTGTTTGCCTCGGTTTAAATGTATTTCTGCCAATTTTGTGACTACCTGACTTTTTATATTAGTATCACAAAACGCTACACCTGTCAGACCTTGCACTTTTTTTAGTAGCTTATATTTGCGCTGTAGTCTAAGCACATGACCAATACTTTCACCCGGACACTGAATGTTTTGCCGAGTTCTCAGCAGACTACTCTCAGCAATCAATGTCGTAGCTGATATGTGCAGTGAGGAAGTACACAGTTAATTTCTAGAGTACTTTCCTCGATACATTGATGCCACCTTTTACGCAAAATAAAAGTACAGGCGTATTTATAAGAAGCCATAGAAAACAAAGTGTGAACAAAACATGGATTCTTTAGTGAACATGTGAACAAAAATGTAACTTTTGAGTCATCTCACGTCTGCTGGTAACCTGCGTAGAAGCTCCAATTTTGCTAAAATAATTTTGGAGTAGAAAAACAAGTCATTTGACATGGAAGCAGCAAAAAAAAAGACACGGACGAAGACAATAACAAGCGCCGATCGTCCGTTTGTCTCATCTCTCCTTGTGCTGCCGCCTTTTTAAATATGTACCAACACGCCCGATTCGCCACATTAATCCAGCGGTGTTATAATTGCAGTAAAAAAAAATTCTAGGCACGCCTACTTGACACGGTATTGAAATTTCGTGGGTCATGCTTCAGATTTCATGTGTAACTTGTGCCGTTGGTGTTTGTTACCGTTCTCCAGACTCACAAGACACGTTCATTAAATGCCTTAACGAATCGCTAAGCTTTGTATGTAACAAATTTCTAGGCTCACCTATTATTCTTGCTGGTGACTTCAAATACCCTGCAATTAACTGGCGGACAGTTAAAGCTGAAGGCTGCCCAAGGAAAGCTGAATGTAAGAATTTTCTTGACGTCATTTCTTTTTATGGATTACGCCAAATAGTTTCCTTACCAACATGAGGGGATGCTATCTTGGATCTCGTGCTGACCACTGAACCTGTCAACGTGTCAGTTCATGTGTTAGATTGCATTAGTGACCACAACGTCCTTCATTGTGAATACAATATAAAGCGCAAAACAAGTGTACATGAAACGAAAACCATTTATGATTATGCGCGAGCAAATGTTGAAATGATCACCAGCAAGCTCTCGGCTTTTTGCGTAGAATTCTTGAGCGGCATGCATGATCATGATAGCAATGATAACAGGATGATTGTTTGTAACAAGCTGACTGAACTTAAAGAAAAGTACAGACCAAAAATACAAATTACTGTCTACTGGAAGTACATGGTTCACCTCTCACGTAAGGTGCTGTATTAAAAAAAAAGCGCACTTATTCAAAAGCTAAAATTTTGACATCTGATGATGCCTGGAAGTGCTATCGGGAACAATCCAAGTTATGCACAACTGAAATTGAAGCAGCTAAAGACAAATATTTCCACCATGATATTTCCAACATGTTAGCCCACAATACAAAACAATTCTGGAAAGTAATAAACCCCAAACCGTCATCATCAGGCTTCATTTCAATAAATAAAGACAATGAATTCCTTCCATTATTGGAGGTCGCTAGTGCATTAAATTATTTTTTCTGTTCTGTTTTTACAAGTGCACTTTCCGTTCCCGCTAATGTTGAACTCTGTTCTGTTACCTCCATCATAAATATCATAATCACCCAAAAGGGCATTGAAGCTGCTATTGATAGCCTTTCTAAAAGCTCGGCTCCCAGTCCAGACGGAATCTGTCCGAAAATACTAAAAATGACTAAACCAGTGATATCTCACATTTTCGCCGCTCTTTATTAAACAGTACAATGATTCAGGATGCGTTCCTGACGAATGGAAAATAGCTAAAATAATTCCAATCTTTTAAGTCCGCTGACCCGTCATCTGTCTCTAACTACAGACCTATTTCACTGACCAGTATTCCATGTAAACTATTAGAACACATTATGAAATACCTAACCGATCACAATCTCCTCTTTATTAAAAGGACACTAAAGTGAAAAATGATTTCTTCTGCATCCATGAATTACCGTTCTACAACACCAAAAACACCACTCTTACAACGATAAGACGTTTGGTAAGCCAGAAAAAGTGCAAGAACAAGATATGGGTGGCGACGGCTACTTAAGTTCCCGCACCTGGGGGCTGTAACGTCTTGGATTTTGATGGCATCTTCTAGGGCCTACCAGTTATATACAGTGGTACAGATTGACTACATTGTGTTCTAAAGGAACCAAATATTAAACATGGCAAGTTTTGGGAACCTTTATTCAGCCAATGCGGCCCAAATGCGCAAACATACTTTGGAATCCCTGACGTCATGCTGACATACCGGCGCTGGGGTTTAGGCGCGAAATTTAAATACTGATACTTCGACCTTCATTTTCTCATCTAATAATCAAACTATTTTTTTGAAGTGACTGCCTGCAGGGTTCTCAAACAATGCTTCATTAGTCTAAACTGATTTATTGTTTTGCTTTAGTGTCCCTTTAACCAACACGGGTTCCAACGGGGTCGCTCATGTGAGACGCAGTTATTCGAGCTAGTCTCTGACCTGCACCAAGCTATTAATGACTCCTCACACATAGACGCCATATTTATTGATTTTGCGAAGGCTTTCGATAAGGTAGCTCATAACCGTTTATTATTGAAACTTCGCTATTTTAATATAAATAGTAGGATTGCGAATTGCATTAGTAACTATTTAACTAACCACAGGGTGTCTACCAAGTTGACATTTCCAAATTCCCTGAGTTTTCCAGGTTTTCCCTGAGTGCCTTTGCGAAATTCCCCGAGTGATGCAGAACTATGTTTTATGTCAAGACGGGCTGGAACCATCGCCCGATGCTCTCACTCTTTCGTAAGCATAAGAAATTTTTTTTTAAAACAACCGACTTAATCCAATTTGAAGTAGTAGCTTAGCGCAAATAAAACCACAGACACAGGGAAGACAGACAAGGACAAGCGCTACTCACAACTGTTTAATGGAAGGAAGGATAGTGCATATATATATATCCTCTTGTCACGCATGCGCCTACCAAGCAGAAGAGAAGCCAGTACACGCACATCAAAGGCGGTTGCGCAAGAAGTTAAATTCGGCATCCAGAAATGTGATGGAAGGCTCACTCACACATCTATCTCCATTCTTCTTGATAAAGAAGGCCTCAAGAGTGAGCCTGGAAGACGCGTTGCCGCTCCTGCCAAGAATAGTTGTTGCAGAAAATCGAGCGTCGCAACCACACGCGGTAACATGAGCCACTAAATGTGCGCCCTTATCCTCTTTTTTCTTTAGTTTTTGCGCATGTTCTCTTAAACGGTCATTCACACAACGCTCAGTTTGACCAATGTAGAGCTTCCCACAAGGGTGCAAGGGAATTGCATAAACAACCCCTCTGGAGCACTCAACAAAGGGCTTCTCATGCCTCATGCGGCAGCCCCGCCTGCTCTTACAGCAAACTCGAGAACACAGCTTCGAAAGCTTGTTGGACGCAGAGAAACTTCCAGGCTCGCTCTTGAGGCCTTCTTTATCAAGAAGAATAGAGATAGATGTGCGAGTGAACCTTCCATCACATTACTGGATGCCGAATTTAACTTCTTGCGCAACCGCCTTTGATGTGCATGTACCGGCTTCTCTTCTGCTTGGTAGGCGCATGCGTGACAAGAGGATATATATATATGTGCACTATCCTTCCTGCCATTAAACAGTTGTGAGTAGCGCTTGTCCTTGTCTGTCTTCCTTGTGTCCGTGGTTTTATTTGCGCTAAGCTACTACTTCAAATATGGACGACCAACTAGCCCGACAGTCAACTCTTCTAGAATCCAATTTGAATACTAAGGAGTAGTGTTTATGTTATTCAAAAAAAAAAAGAATAGAAGGGAGGGGTTAGTAAAATGCACAGCAAATAAAATGTCTTCGAAAGAAATTGCAAATCGAGTCAGACATTCTCAAATACAAATAAAAAGGAGATGCATACAGAAGCAAATATTTTCGAATATGAGCTACTTATACCAACTGATAGCAAGCTCAGTGGTATGAGGCCCGAATTTTGTCACAATTGTCTCTCTCAACAGCTCGTATGTCAACCTCAACTGTCCTGACATACAGCCCGCGCACGACACCTCAGTGTTGTGTTTCACTGCTTTAGAGAGTTTATTTTGGTTTGTATGAGGGACACCTGCATCTCGGCGTCAGCCAAGAGTGTTTTTTGAGCTCAGGCTCCTTCAAAGAAGCACTCGCATACTTCATTTCCCGTTCATTCCTCAATGCGTTGGTCCTTTCTGATCTCGTGCTCCTTCTGTCGCGCGTTCGCACTACGGACCATTTGAAGCATACTCTTGGTCAGTTTACAGTCAACGTCCAATTTTTCGAACCCCCTAGGGGCCGGGAAAACTTCCGAAAAGTCAGGCAGTCCGAAAAAATAAATGCATGTCTTTTATTGTTCTTAAGGGCTCAAATCGACACAGGCACGCCTGGAAAAGCTCTGAATGCCTGTCAGTAGACTTATTAGGCATAGCGGGGCTCCTACTGTGACAGGAGAGGGCGGGTGCATGCGCGTAAAATTAAGGAATACATACTGTGTCCCGTGACTATTGCCCCTTCCTACGCTGCTTCACCGCAATACTTTTGCTAATGCTTCACCGCGTCACACAACTGTACTGAGACAAAACTAACTTTCAGGAACCAGCATTATGGAATGCATCGTGCTTTCCAAGCTTCGAAGCCAAAATTATTGCTGACAGCGGAGAAATGAAGAAACACGGCACCGAACGGCAAGCAGCTTAATAGCGAACGTCGAAGCAGCCAGGCGTAGCGTTGCCGCAGTGGTGGCTATGGCTGCCAGCGGATCTGCGTGCGATAGCGCCGGTTCGAGGCGGCGAGGTAATCAAAATGGCAGCGGTGGTGGCTTTGATTAATGCCGTTTCAGACCTGCGGTCATGCAGAACGTCCGGAAAATCGGACGCCAAAGAGTTTTTGCGTCCGAAATTTCAGACGTTCTGATACATTGACTCTATGGGGTACATGGTGGTGCCGCGAAGCCGTCCAAATTATCGGGAATCCGGAAAGTCGGTCGTTGACTCTACACTGGCAACTCCTCCAGCCGACGACAGGGCATCAATGACGATACATTATAATTTCTGTCTGTTACTCGAGCCAGCATTACCACGACTTTCGGCCCTTTCAATAAAATTACAGCTAATTTTCCCTGATGGAGGCACAAATTCCCTGAGTTTTCCCTGAGTTTTTCCAGACTACTAAAAATCCCTGAGAATTCCCGGTTTTCCCGGTTGGTAGACACCCTGTAACCAGTACCAATTTGTAACTACTAATGAATTTTCTTCTCTGCGATCACTAGTTAAATCCAGAGTGCCGCAAATATCTGTATTGAGACCAATTTTATTCCTACTGTACGTCAACGACATCAGCAATACTATTAAATCTAAAATAAGACTATTTGCAGATGATTGCGTAATTTATAGGCGAATTATTAACTCTTTTGACACTGACATTTTGCAATCTGACCTCGGGAAAACTACCGACCAGTGTAAACAGTGGCAAATGGAAATGAACGTTTCAAAAACGAAGGCTATAGCTTTCATTAGATCTAGTAATCCTAGGGTTACCCGTTACGTGATGGACGGCATTAGTATTGCACATGCGCAAAAAATAACATACTTGGGAATTCATTTATCTTCAAACATTTCATGGAATCATCACATTGATGCGATTATTAGCAGCACGTGTAAAACCCTTGGCTACATTAGGCGTAACAAGTCCACTAAATTATTAGCCTATACGGCACTGGTTCGTTCAAAAATGGAGTACACGTCTTTTATTTGGAGTCCGCATCAGTTGTACCTCGTAAACAAGCTTGAGTCGGTCCAAAACAAAGCAGCCCGCTTCATCACGAAAAATTACTAACTTCTAGCATCACTAACATAAAAATATCTAAATCTTCCCTCGCTAAAAAATCGAAGGGCTGATAGAACTTCTTTCCCATTTTGACAAGCTATATCACTGTGGGTCGTCTTTCAGTGCATGCCACATCAGGCCCGCCCATCATATCTTCCTGCATCTTGATCATTCCTTTAAAGTGCAGCCCGTTCTTGCGGGCACTAACTTCTTAAGTCACTCGCCCCTCTTTCTCGCAATATATCATTGCAATATGTTACCAAATGAAATCGTGTCAGCTCTAAGTCATGATGATTTCCTAGCAAAACAAAAACACAATTTTAACGTACTAACATAGTATTCTCTTGCTCATTTGTTATAGGCATCACTGTTGTTGCGCGCCTTATTCATTTTTCTTATTTTACGCTTGTTTTACTTTTTTTTCCTCACCATATTTTGATGTTCCTTGTGCAAATGGTTTTGTTCTAGGTTAGCACAGAGTCACTTGTATTGCACAAGATATTTTCTGCTTGTGCTTTTCATTATTTCATGCAGTATATGCTGGTATGTGTACATTTTTAGCAAGCATTTTTTCTTGTATGAAATGACCAAGTTACGTTGATTTTGTGTAATACCCATTTTAAATCTATATGTATCTTCAGTGTTTAGGACGTGTCATTGTATTGCTCTTACTAGTTCCTTTTTGTTTGTTTTCCTGTTTTTCCGCTTGTGTTCTTTTTATTGTAGCATGCATTATCTGTTTCAATGCATATACTGTATCTATCACTAATTTATTGTAAGACCCCTATGTAATGCCCGCATGGGCCTTTAGGGTACTTGAATAATAATTTAAAAAAAAGAGTGGGAGATGCTGGTTCACCCCCATAACAAAATTGTGGCAGAACCCATCCCACGATGCCTGTTGACGGTAATGCGTTAGCATTCAATCAATATTGTAACACTATATATTACCACTGCCCAAACAATTCATGTATATCAGGCATGTACTGCAGTGGGACTTCTCTTTCGCGCTCCCCTAAGAACACTACGTGCCTCCAAAATGCACGGCGCGCTGGTGCATGCTAACGCTGAGATAAGAGTCAGACTCTAACCGGTCGACTCTCTCGCTTCTTTCTGGAGAAATTGCACCATCTAATGGGACTGGCCAGAGGTTCGCATGTGGCCTCCGAGATGAGAAGTGTGGTGCACCGGTGCCTGCGAATGCTGAGACTGGGACCAGGTTGATGTTCTTGAGGAACCCTTGTGATGCGAGTTGGACTGCGCTCAGCAATGGAGAAATTTAAGGGATCTTTTTCGTCATTATAGAGCAACACATTTCCAGGGGCACGCACCTAGTTACTCCAGTTGGAATCAAAGACGTTCATTGAAGAACGGCACCCACCTACTGGCACATATCCAGTAACCCAAGTTTGCATCAAAGATCCTCATTGGAGGCCAGGACAAACCGAGTGGCAGATACTCAGTGCTCCAAGCCGGCGCCACAGTTTCTTCAAACAGCAGTACCTATGCAGTCCCGCGTCTACAGGGTCCCATGTCGGCATGAAAGACGTTCACTGAAGAGCGTCACCTATGCACACACTGCCACATACTCAGCGGACCTCTTTGATTTTCCACTTTTGGCTACCCGCGGGCTGTTAGATCTGGCCAGAGCACCTTAATTTTTCTTTAGTTGTTCTGCGCAGTGCATGACGCACTTATGCCACAGATTCGTTTTACTCAGGCTGGATGATTCCGGCTACCTACAGGCTGCCAGCACCAGCCAGGACGATTTTGGTCTAGCTGCTCTCTAAATTCTCTGGCTAGCAGACGACAAAGGGAAGCAATGAGCACTCGCCACCATCTTTGTGGGGACTTGATGGATTGCAACACGGGCACTTGAGAACTTTTACCTCACTCAGCCAACTGCATGGCTACGGTCACCTTCAGATTTCCTTAGTTCTAGTGGTACTTTTTCAAGGTGCTAACGCACTGTTCCACCTTGCAAGACGGTGCGATCGGAGCAGCAGCGAACCAGTTGAAGCAATTTTTTTTTTTTTGTGTATGTGTGTCCCATGAAGGCTTCTTCTGGGCCGTGAACAGCGCACCGCGCTCTTGTGTGTGCATGCTATAAGCATCGGCTTGCGTGCAAGTCGTGGATGTTCATTCCCTCACATTACGGTGCCCGTTCGGTTCATCCTTCTCTGATAGTATCCCTTTTCATACTTCTTGCGCATATGTGGTGTTATCTCCTTTTCCTGCAGTTAGCGAAGGCGTCGCAGCTATAGCCAGTGTTTGCTCTGTCTCTTCGTTGTACGTTTGGATGGTAGCTCAAAACCAATGTGTTCTAACTAGGCCGCTGATGTAAAAGCATGCACTGCTTGAGTAATAGCTACGCTTACATTAGCTTATTGTTCTCATGATGGCGACCAGTACTGTTTTTCGTGTGAAACTTTTCGTTGGTCACAGGCAGCGTGCACTTTCATTCACCAGCTGCATCCGCAACTCCTTCAGCACAGGGGCAGAAGAGAAGCACCATTAGCCGAAGCCGAAACAAACCCTGAAATCGAAGCCCAAGCAGGTTGGTATGAAATTTTATGCATATAAGACGTACCCGATATCCTGCTTTTTCGCGTCTTGTTGAATGACAAAACGCCAAATCATCAACGTTGCCTGATGGTGATGCGACACTGTGAGCACGCATTTTTGAGCGACTGCTTTTGGTTATGACGATGGGATGACGAGAGTCTGACGAAGGTGATAGACAACTTGGACTACTGGGTCGGTGAAGGACAGTTATCAGTGGGGGGTAATGGCCAAGAGAGTTTTGTAGCACATTTTGGAGCAAAAAGAATTGCAATTTGGAGCAGATTTTGTAACAGCCAACAATGATGATTTTGAATGGTTATCAGCTAGACACTAATCCTCTATGTCAAAAATGGTTCCAGGATACTGTTAGATACGGGACCATTTCCTGAGCCTACTTCGAGTTCACCAGACCACATCGAATCGCACCACAGCTAAGTAAGGAGCGCAGAAGCACGGATACCACATTCCCAAGGTGCGGCACGTGCAAACAAGTTGGCGGCCCCCAGCTCGTGTGCCGCAGGTGGAACTATTCACTGCTTGACTCTTCCCGAAAGTGAAGCGAGAGCCTGGCACTGTTCCAGGTAACTTGGGTCCAAGAGGCAAGACAGGTGTAATGCGCCGTGAAACTCTGGCAGCGTCGCCCCCATCCGGCTATTGTTACGGCGCATTGCAAGTCAGCAAGGCAAGACCGCAGGGAGAAATAAGCCCTTGGACAATTGGGGACCAAGCAGCGACACTCTCCGCCGGGTGTGACACCAATGCATGGGTGCCTACCATTGGCCGAAAATGACGACACCTGAGCGGGCTCGCCGACTGGCCGAAAATGATGTGACCTGAGCGGGTTCTCCCATTGGCCGAACGTGACGCGTCTTCGAGACACTGAAGGCCTTAAAAGACATAGACCAAGAGCATTCCTAGAGCATTCCTTCATTCATCTCTTTCGAGCTTCTTGCCATGGGCCGCAGTGTCCGAGTTGCTGCCAGCCTGTAATGATTGTATGACTATTAATTTCTTGGTCGTCTCACTGTAAATAATGTAAATAAACCTCCAAAGTTTTTCCTCCCGACATCCTCCTCAACTCTTACAATACCGATGCACATCACTGCGAATATTCTCAAGGAAGATAATCCGTGTACATGATCAAAGAAAATTACGACCACTACAAGCGGCCACAGTGAGTCAATATGCACACTGGAAAAAGAAAATACCGTGCGTCTCCAGTGGTAAAGCAAGCCACGCAAAGGAACAAAATAACTTCTGGCAATACAGTCATGTCGTATGTAGGATGGCCATTGGAGCAATTTTATTTCATGCCTAAAGTCATCCAGTAAGTAAAATGGCCAAGCTAAATTTAGCTGCATTGCGAGCACACACAGATCATACGACACAGCAATTCAGCCAATAAAATGCATGGGAGCGAGTTTCAGCTTGCTGAGTGCCATGACACAGCCACCATGCCGAAAATGCATTTTTGGTTAAGTAACACCTCTCCCATCAAGGACACCCCCCGCTGATACGACATACAAGTATGGGTACACCAACACAAAATAGGTCGAGCGTGCGCTACTAGGCCAAACAAAACTTCATCCTAAACTACGTACAACCCACAAATAGGGTGCATAGTTTCCTAATGATGAACTGCAAACATCCACAAGTGTGCACTGGATTGTATTAGCTCAGTGACCTTTTAGGTCATTTAGCTTTACATGTGACAGGAGATGCGACGGCCCTCTTTGCAATAGGTGGTGGAAAGTGCCTCCTGGTGTAGGCCACAACTCCTGGTAAAGCTGCTGCAGGGGCTGGTTGATGCGACTTCATGAATGAGCGCACTGCTAAGATTTGGCGAAAGACTGGTAAAAGAAGACAAGAAGACAGACAGGATGATGTGCGAACTTAAAAAGTGGTTTATTTTTCTTCCGGCACGCACCTTATGTACAGAATGTGAAACACGATAAAAGAAAACAGGGCCCAAAAGAAATTAAAAAAGAAAACTGATTACATTCACAAAGCTCTTTTAACATAAACATGTGTGCTCAAGTCAAATGCGCTTTTCTAGATTCTGGTGCATTCGTGGCTTCCAAATTGCATTTCTCTTTTTGATAGAGCAGTCGAAGGCGTGCTCACAAATCCACCACTGACATTTACTTTAAATGCCTGATTTCTCTTCATTTCTGTCTGGTGCTTGTGCCAGAAGAAGGATAACCCAGTTGTCTGTTCACGCATCATGCTGTCTGTCTGTCTTCTTATGCTTTCTTTTACCAGTCTACCAACAAAACTCGGCAGCGCAGTCAGCCATGAAATCACACCAACTAGCCCCTGTCGCAACCTTACTTGCATGTATTTCGACTTCATCAGGCTTCTTCGTTCGTACTCTTCCACCATTACGACACGTCAATTTTTTCATAAACTTCATTGCTGAAGAAAGCATCTGGACCTGCAACCCTACGTTTGAACGGGCCCAAGGCATTGCTACACCGTTCTTTCAGCCATGATTGGAAACATGGCACTATCGAACAAAAACGCCAGAAGGCTTTGCAAGATACTACACTCTGAAAGCTGGAAGAAGATTCGACTGTTTCAGCTTTACATTGGCGTGATGTGTGAAGCAGTCTTTAGGCGGGAAGCGTTGTGTCAAACCGCTAAGTATTTCTGCGACATAGCAGAGAAGACTGCTATGTCGCAGAAATGCTTTGCGGTTGCCATAGATGATGCCCTAACTACACGTTCCTCTCAAGGAGGAGAAGACAGGATGCAGTGGGCCAGAAGATGATTATAAACCTGTCTGGATGAGGTACCCTGAACATGTTGCGTCAACCCTTGGCAAAGAGCTAACATTTGCGGTACAGCCTTCGAAAACCCCAACTGCCCTGCTCCCCATGGTTCATGCAGTAGCTAGGAAAGCACCAGAAGAAGCAAGACAAGCCTGCATCTCGCAAGAGGTGGAGGCCATGAATAAACACTCAAAACACAGAGGGAGGCCACCGAAGATGCGAGAAACGGTGAAATTTCTAAAGGAAGAAAAATTGGTGCTTCTGATATCAGGTAAGACTGCATCGTTTGTGCTTGTTGACAAAGATGTATTGAAGGAAAAAAAACCTTGGAAGCCATAAGCAAGAGCATCGATGTTTCGGATGAAGGTGGCAGAAGGCAGGAACAACTGAGATCTCAAAAAGTGAGCATTTGCAAAAAGTGCCTTTCGGTGAGACTAGAAAGACTCGAGAAGGAAGTTAAGTCCTGCAAGCAGCTGTGCCTAATACCATTATTTGCTGTGAAGACACATAAACAAGGAAACCCACAAGGACTAATGTAGAGGACATGGTTGAGGCTTATTGCAAAGTATCTGCAAAGGCAACTGTCGCTATTACCAGTGGACAACCGTTTCCGTATTCAAGGGTCTGAGGAGGTGACCACATTCCTTCAAAATTATGTGCCAGCTCGATGTGTGTCAGTGGACATCAAGGACATGTTCTTAGGTATCTCTCAGAAAGCCATGCCGAATGCCATTGAGGAGGGCATAAACAGGTTTGTATGCACACAGTTCATGGAAAAAGCAGAAACTCAAGTGAAAGACTTTTGGACCTGGTTAACTTGTATTTGGACTCAGTTTTTACTGAGTATGAAGGAATATTATTTCTAATACAGGAAGGTGTTTGTGTAGGTTCGTGTATTGCATCAGTATTGTCTGATACTCGGCACAACGAAACCAATGTATGGAGACACAGATGCGTGAACTTCGAATAGCAGCATGCTTTCGGTATGTAGATGATTACTTGCTTTGTGCTCAAATGAATAATGGCAGCAGTGTACCCTAGGACGAAATTATGGCATTACTTCAATGACATTCTGAAGGGTTGGTGTTCACATATGAAATGGCCAAATGTGGCTAGATGCCAGAATTCGCAACGACCGAACACCGTACGTGCTGGATTTGGTTTAGGACAATCAAAAATTGTTAAATGAGCAGTGGCCTCTTCCTGCATGCAAATCTTCTTTTGAAAAGTTGTGCAAGCATTCACGTCCAGAAGAGCCTGTGTGGGCAGGTTGAAGACCTAGATCAGCTCAGTAGCTGAAAAGGCTCATTGAACCATTACTGCCACGAACAATGAAGAATGTACATGCCTGTAGTTTCACCTACTGTATACCATGCCTCCCACACACTAAAGAAAATTGTTTCTGGACACGAAGCAGCCGTTGATTTGGCAGCGTCGCTAAAACAAATGTCTGTGTAAGAAAGTGAGCTGTGATGTGGTGACAGCAACCGCTGTAATGCGAGACACAAAAACAAGTTTGTTGATTGTTCCGATGGGTCATATACAGTATACCGATGTCCTGTTGTGGAAGTTATATTGACCAAACAGGATTGGTGTATCAATGAAAGGCTTAGAAAACATAGTTATTCTTGTAATCAGATCACACACCCCAGAAATTAAGTTGCGCACTGCGCAGCATGCATGTTTTAACCCTGTTTCCATGACAAAAACGTTATCACATGGTCGAAGGACCAGACAAAGGGGCATAAATGAGGCATTTCAAGTAAATGTCAGCGATGGATGTGTTCAATTGCTCTATCAAAAAAAGGAAACAGGATTTTTTGTACGCCACAAATGCACAAAAACCCTCATGTGCATATGACTTGAGCACACATGTTGATGTGGGCTCAAGCCACACCAACAGAGCTGTGTAGCTTTAAACTGTTGTTGCCTTTTTTTCGGCCCTGTTTTCTGTTATCGTCGTTCAAGTGCTGTACATGAAGACCATGCCAGAAGAAAAATAAACCAGTGTGTCAGTTTGTGTCAGTTTGTGTCCGTCTACCTTCCTGCGTCATCTTTTACCAGTCTTTTGTCAAGGCTTGGCAGCACACTTAGCCATAAAACGACAACTCCTCTTCGCCTTTAACATAATGTAGCAGATTGGAGCAATTGTAGCAGCATTCCCACCATTGCTATATAGAGTGTTCCAAATCGCTGTAGTAGGCTAGGAATGCTAATCACATTTATAAAGCTGAGGGTGGACAGAAGGCTAGGCCAACAATGCAACATTCTTTTACTGTGCAAAGCCACAATTCCTAAGGGAACCACAAAACACTTGGCCATTTTGCAGAGACAGGGCATGACCATGGAAGGGTCAACATAGACAATCACCAAATAAAATACCTTTGGCCAAGACCATAACAACAAGTTTTTCAGTGCAGCAGTCATTGTCAGCTTTTCTCAGAAGTCAGCAAACAAAGTGCCACCATCAGCCCATCATTTTTGTAACCGCATAACGGTCTTCCTATGTGTCATGTCACTTATTAAACATATTCAGGAGGTCAACGAAAGCTGTCCTTGTTACACACCCTTTGGGATTCCCCATGGAATTCTATCCGTGCACGCATTGCCTCCAAATTCAAAATTAAATATAACAAAACGTGACTCTTGTTAGTATGAAGTAATGCTGTGTACAAAACAAACCACCGCTGCCGGATTCAATACACACTTACATTTACCAAAAGAAATTAAATGCTGAAAGCTTCACAGTGTGTGGGTTTGCTCCAGTTGATTCACAAGTTTGACACCTACTACATGCAGCTGTGACCACTTCACTGGGAAGCATTTTATCAGCAAGAACGCAGGTCTCCCACCAAAGCATTTGAAGGAAAGAAGCTTTCAATGCAGCCGAGTGTGCTACCAACATGCCTGCCTGACAATGAGCAATGTTGAAAACCACAACAATGGTGCCACGATTTCTAGAACAGTAGGCCCCTATGCATTTGCACATATGACTGCATGGTCAGGCCACTTGTGCAGCCAATGCATGAATGAAAAACTAGAGAACATTGCCAACTTTAACCGAAACCTGTAATTTTTTCTATTGTGTGTTTTTAGAGTCATCATCATCAGGCTATTTTTTTTATGTGCACTGCAGGATGAAGGCCTCTCCCAGCCATCTCCAATTATGCATGTCTTGCGCTAGCAAATTCCAAGTTATACCTGCAATCTCCCAATATCATCACACCACCTAATTGCCGTCCTCAACTGCACTTCCCTTCCATGGGCAACAATTCTGTAATTCTAGTGCCGCGCAAGACGGGCTTTGCGGCGACAATGGCTACGAGATGGCGGCAGAGTAGCGCGCCTCTGTTCACCAATGATGCCACCAATACCATATATGGAAACAAAGCGCTGCATGAGCAGAGGTCTGTCAGTCTGCAGAGGCTACTGTGAATCATCACCCGTACACTGCCTCTCGCAATTTCCCGATCGGCGAGGCAATTGCACCACACTTTGCTCCATTTGCAAAGTGCTGCACAAGACAGATTGTCCTCGCCAGCCAATATATCACGAAATGAAAGCACATGTACAGCTGTGCTTAAATGTCGCTTTAGGGAGTACCGTAACTGTCAGTGAATTTTATTCTTAATGTCAACTAGAATATTGGCTACACTCGTATGCTCAAGAATATTGGGTACCATATCCAAAACAATATACCAACACTATAGCTTTCTGCCACATAGTAAAGAACATTAGTTGTTAAAGACTACAGAAATAATGCTTCAATGTAACTCACTCAAAGTGTGTGTGCACATGCCTTAGGAATCATATGCTAATTATTACTGACCATTCACAACCTACAGAGTGCATCCTATGCCAGTTAGGAGTGAGAATATTGCAAAGCTGCTTTTGGAGGCAGTACACCAGGCTGAAAGGCACCAGTGGTTCGTGACGCCTTTGCTCCCACTTCAAAGATGTCAATTTGAGCAGATACATGCTGAACATGGTCATCTCGTATCTCATACTGGAAGAACTGAAACTTTGTGCTGAAAGTGCATAGTCAACAGTTACCTATTAAAGCAAGTAAGAAAATGCAGTTGTTTCACAACCATTATGGTGTAAAAGAATGCAAATTGATATCAAGTAACCACTATTTCATTTCCATTGTCTGATTTCAGTGTTTGTGCATGCTGGCACTTTCCTTATATAAAAAGCGAACCTCTCTGCTTCAATGAACTTGGCTGCTCTTTCTCGTCTTGTTCACATTGTTTCATGTCCTCTAACACCGCAATGTGAAGCCAGTGACGCCATCTACTATCTGTCCCCACTACAAGAAAAACAAAGTGAGCTTGAACCTCAAAATGGCATGACATTAGGTGCCTGACAGACTTGCCATACACCGTTTCCATAGGACAAAACTTTCCACAAGGTGATATCTGTTTGAGCACGACAGTTCCAACATTGACACAAAAGCCCACCATGAAAGAACAAAAATGGGTGTTAGGGCACTGCACAGCGTTCCTACAAAAGTATGTCATTCACCTTCATTGCAAGGACAGCAGAAAATACACACAGGCCTTTCAATGAGTGGCATTAAATTTATCACTTCAGAAATAAATAAATGTGTCAAGTGTTCAGGTAAACAAATTATATGAATGAATCAACCATGAATGTTAGACAAAATAAGAGGAATAGAAAGTCTGTGCAGGCTGCAGAAATATATATATTATTACGATATCATCGAGCGATGCTCAAGAAATGAGCCGCCGCGAGAACGACGAAGTTGTTCAGTGCACATGGCGCGAGCGTCAGCCTGGCTGCCTGGCTCCAGTGTAAATAGCCTGTAAATAGCCTCTTCTGTCTGTGTCTTTCCACACGCAACATTCTGGTGGAGGTCAGCGATCCCCGTCCTCACCACGGAACCATGGAACTCAGAAGTGGTCGGCACACAGAGCTTGTCACCATGCCTCCCGGTGACGCGCCCATCTCTGCAACGGCTTCGGCTTGCCCCACTGCTCCAATCGTCACGGTCGCCCCACATCGCGACCCAAGTGTGTGAGGGCCAGGATGTTGACTGGATCAAACTCTATGAACACGCCAGTGCTAATAACATGTGGGACCCAACGATTATGCTCACCAATGTCATCTTTTATCTCGGCGGCACCCCACGCGTGTGGCACCAAACGCATAATGACGAGATAACCAGTTGGGACAATTTCAGAGAAGCTACGGGAACTGTTCAACGACCCCATTGGGCACAAGGCTGCCACGAGAAAGGCTCTTGCGTCTCGTGTTCAGTCATCTACGGAGCCGTACGTTTTCTACATCCTCGACGTCTTAGCTCTATGCCACAAAGCTGATGATGCTATGTCCGAAGCCAATAAAGTGTCACATATTCTAAAAGGCATCGCCGACGATGCTTTCAATTTGCTTGTTTTCGGCAACGTCTCGACTACTGACACCATCATCAAAGAATGCAGTCACCTTGAACAAGCTAAGAGCCGCCGTATTACACACCAAATCACGCGGCTACCCAACACTGCTGCTACGTCGACATGTGAGGGTCGACCACGTCAGGCCACCACCTGTGACGACGTCACCCGTATTGTTCACCGCGAACTCGAGGCCACCTGTCAGCTTTCTCCACGACGCCTCCCGATCTGCCAGCAACCACCATTGCAATGATCCAGGCCGTCATCCGACAGGAATTTGAGAACATGGGTTTGAATTCCGTGTTTACCACGTCTCGACCCAGCGTTCCCCAGTTCTCTAGAGGCCCTAATCGTCAGTCCTTTTCCGCCACGTCTCGTCGCATCCCGTCCGATATGGGTACCCCTGATGACCGGCCGATCTGCTTCCACTGCTGTCGCATCGGCCACGTCGCTCGTCACTGCGGCAACCGATGGCCACCACCTCCTCGGACATACACCACCGCTCATTCCCGCACCTTTGGACCTTCCGTTCCCTATACCACCCACCATGAATCCACTGCTGCTGATGCTTCTGCTCCGAACCTTCGGTACAGCCACTCGCCCTCACCTCGATGCCATCAGTCTCGTTCGTCCCAATTTTGTCACTTCTCTTCGCCGCCTATCACCTCCCGGATCCAGCCGGAAAACTAGGCACTGCAGCTTCTGGAAGTGAAGCTGCATTGTCGACCCTGCCCTCAAATCCTCTGCTCACGTTACCCACGAACCGAAACCTTCTTGACGTTGACGGGTATCCTGTCACAGTACTCATCGATACAGGAGCACATCTTTCAATTATGAGTGCTGCCTTCCGACGACGACTGAACAAGCTCCTCACCCCAGCGTAGGCACGCATCGTCCGCGTTGCGGATGGCGGTACTGTGCCTATCATCGGCATGTGTACGGCACGCATCAGCATTGCCGACCACCACACTCCTGTCCTCTTCACCGTAATTGCTCATTGCCCCCACGACCTCATTCTCGGCCTCGATTTTTTCTCCGCACATTCTGCTCTTATTGACTGCTCTTTCAGTACCCTTCGCCTTGAGTTGCCGATGCTCGCAGAACCTTCTGACGCACCCCACTGCCGCTTAGGTCCCACCGGTTTTCTTCGCCTGCAGCCAAAGTCAATAGCCTACATTGAGCTGTTGTCTTTTCCACCAGTTCCTGATGGCGAGTACCTCGTCACTCCTCTGCCTGACATTCCAATAAGGTATGACGTTACAGTGCCTCACAGTATACTTAAGATTACTGGGAACCACACTCGCATGCCTGTCTGTAACTTTGGATTGGCAAAGCAAATTCTACCGCAAGGTATTTGCCTTGCCACCGTTGATTGTCTCGCGACCAAAACGTGGCGGCGTTATCGACCGATGGTTCTCGCGAGCTTATCACGCCCCTCGTGCCAGCCTCGGGTGCCGACCCAATATAAAGAAAATGGTTGCGACGGACCTGTTCTCGGCACAGGCTGAAGAGCTTTGCCAAGTATTATCGTCCTACCGAGATATTTTCGACATCAATGATCGCCCTTTAGGCCAGACGCTCGCAGTCAAGCATCGGATTCTTACTGGCGATGCTACGCCCATTCACCGGCGACCGTATCGAGTTTCTGTGTCAGAACACCGAGTAATTCAAAACGAAGTTAACAAAATGCTCGATAAAAACATCATTGAGCCTTCATCGAGTCCCTGGGCGTCACCTGTGGTGTTGGTTAAGAAGAAGGATGGCACGTGGCGCTTCTGTGTAGATTACCGTCACCTGAACAGCATTACAAAAAAGGACGTCTACCCGCTCCCACGTATAGACGACGCCCTTGACTGCCTGCAGGGTTCCAGCTATTTCTTGTCTATTGATCTTCATTCGGGATATTGGCAGATTGCTGTTGACGATATGGACAGAGAAAAAAATGCGTTCATCACACCTGATGGCCTATACCAATTTAATGTAATGCTGTTTTTATTATGCAACGCCCCTGCCACCTTCGAGCGTATGACGGACTCATTGCTCCAAGGTTTCAAATGGTCCACATGCCTCTGCTACCTCGACGACGTCATCGTCTTCTCGCCAACATTCAACACTCAGCTAGAACGTCTCACAACTATACTTGATGTATTTCAAGAGGCAAAGCTGCAACTTAACTCGTCCAAATGTCGTTTTGGCCACTGGCAAATTATTCTTCTGGGCCATCTCGTTGACGCTTCCGGAGTACAGCCTGATCCCGACAAAACTTGCGCTGTCGGAGAGTTTCCGGTTCCGAAGACAGCCGCAGACGTTCGAAGTTTTCTAGGGCTATGCTCATACTTTCGTCGTTTTGTTCCAGATTTTGCGACAATTGCTAGACCCCTAACTAATCTTTTGAAGAAAGGCGTACAATTCTCGTGGGGCACTGGAAAGGCCACCGCCTTCTCTCGTCTCGTCACTTTTCTAACCTCACCACCCATTCTCGCCCACTTCAACCCTGATGACCCTACAGAATTGCATAGATGCCAGCGGTCATGGTGTAGGTGCCATCTTAGCCCAGCATCAGCATGGCCAGGATCGCGTCATTTCTTATGCAAGCCGCCTCCTAGCACCATCGGAGCGCAACTGTTCCATTACGGAACGCAAATGCCTTGCTGTTGTCTGGGCGGTTGCAAAGTTCCGTCCTTACCTTTACGGTCGCCCTTTTTCCGTAGTCACTGACCATCATGCTCTTTGTTGGCTCTCATCGCTAAAAGATCCTACAGGCCGGCTTGGTCGATGGGCTTTGAGGCTACAGGAATTTTCATATTCCATGGTGTACAAGTCTGGCCGCCTGCACCAAGACGCTGACAGTTTGTCGCGTTACTCTGTTGACGACTCTGACTCCTCCAACACTGCCAGTGCTTCTTGCGTATTCTCTGTATCCCAGCTGCTTCATTTCGCCGACGAGCAACACCGTGACGGCTACATCAGAGCACTCATTGACCGTTTTGAACACTCTCCGGCCGATGCTCCTACCACCCCCAAACTAACGGCCTCACTGAGCGTTTGAACCGCACCCTTACAGACATGCTATCCAAATACATTTCAGACGACCACCGTGACTGGGACCTGGCTCTACCTTACATTACCTTTGCATATAACTCTTCCCGTCTCGAAACTGCTGGCTTTTCCCCGTTTTACGTCCTGTATGGCCGCAAACCGACGCTACCACTGGACACTGTGCTTCCACCCGCCACAGCTTCAACTAGCGATTATGCCCGTGATGCAATCGCCCATGCTGACCATGCTCGCCAACTTGCGCGCGCTCGTCTACAAATGTCTCAAGACAAGCAGAAACACTACGATCTCCGTCACCGTGATGTCCATTTTGAGTCCGGCGCCCTCGTGTTGCTTTGGTCACCATCGCGTAAAGTCGGCCTTTATGAAAAACTGCTTCCCTGTTACACAGGCCCATATCACGTGATACGCAAAGTGACCAATGTCACCTATGAAATCGTTCCTAGATACGCCCACGACGTCCTCCGCTGTGACAACCAGTGACATTGTCCACGTTGCCCGACTCAAGCCCTACAACTCTCCATGCACCTAGGATATTTAACACCACCGTGACGGTGCTTTTGCCGCCGGGGGGGGGGGGGGGGGGTAATATTACGATATGATTGAGCGACGCTCAAGAGACGAGCCGGCGCGAGAACGACGAAGAAGTTGGTCGGTGCCCTTGGCACGAGCGAGTGTCAGCCTGGCTGCCTGGCTCCAGTGTAAATAGCGTGTAAATAGCATCTCTCGTCTGTGTCTTTCCACACCTAACAATATGATGATTTGCTGGTTAGATAGATAAGCTTTGCACAGGTCGGAATAGACCTCAGTAAGTACAGGATTTTTATGTTTGTAGGGTGACATTAAGGCCTTCACCACACTTAGGGAGTCTGTATATATAACGGCTTTTTCGAGTTTTGATTTCTTTATATGCTTTACAGCCGACCATATAGCGTAGGCCTTTGCCGTAAAGATACTTGTTTCTGGATGTATTACATCGGTTTCCGAAAAAGAAGGACCGACGGCTGCATAGGATACTTCGGCATGTGACTTGGAAGCGTCTGTGTAGAACTCTGTGCATGAGTGCTTGTATTGAAGTTCTAGGAAATGCATTCGAATTTCTACCTCTGAAGCATGCTTTGAAACTTTTAGAAAGAATACGTCACATTCTGTGACCTGCCAGTCCCAAGGAGGTAATAGCTTGGTTGGGCGCATTAAGCGGTGCTCCAGGAGTGGGACATGCATTTCATCGCTAAGGTCCTTCACACCCAGTGTGAAAGGCCGTCTTATAGACGGACGGTTGCGGAAAAGTGTAGCACACGTCACATCACTAACGGTATTAAAACATGGATGTTCAGGATTAGAGTGCACTTTAAGAAAATATGTAAAGCTGATGTATGATCTCTGCAAGTGGAGAGGCCACTCATTGGATTCGGCATATAAGCTTTCAATCGGGCTTGTTCTGAAGGCGCCAGTTGCTAAGCAGATGCCCAGATGGTGGACAGGATCCAGCATCCTTAGCGCACTCGGGGCGGCAGAGTTATACACTACGGCACCATAATCCAATCGTGACCGAATTAGGCTCTTGTAGAGATTTATTAGACACTTTCTGTCACTACCCCACGTTGTCTTAGATAGAAGTTTCATTAGGTTCATTGTTTTTCGACATTTTTCTTTCAGATATTTAATGTGTGGAATAAAAGTGAGTCTATCGTCAAGTATAATACCAAGGAATTTGTGTTCTTTATTTACAGGTATCTGTTGTCCACACAGTTCTAAGCAAGGATCCGGGATCAGGCCTTGCTTTCGTGTAAAAAGAACAAGAACTTTTGTTAGGATTGATGATTTTAAATCCATTTTTCTCTGCCCATTTCGATACTTTGTTCAAGCCATGCTGTACCTGTCTCTCGCACACTGCGAGGTTACAGGACTTAAAAGCTATTTGAATGTCGTCCACATAGACAGCATAGAAAATGGCCGGCGGTAATGAAGCACGAAGCGTGTTCATCTTCACGATAAAGAGCGTGCAGCTAAGCACGCCCCCCTGGGGTACACCAGTTTCCTGTATAAAAGTATGTGACAGTACTCTGAAGACACGATTCGACAAATAGCTTTCAATTAGGTTTAGCCTATTGCCATAAATGCCCATTTCTGACAAGTCTCTCAAGATTCCGTAGCACCACGTTGTGTCGTATGCCTTCTCCATGTCGAGGAATATGGATAGGAAAAACTGTTTGTGTACAAATGCATCACGGATGTTTCCTTCAATACGTACAAGATGATCAGTTGTGGAGCGCCCCTCTCTGAAGCCACACTGATAGGGATCAAGCATTTTGTTCTGTTCAAGGAAATGAATGAGTCGCCGATTAATCATTTTTTCAAATAACTTACATAGGCAACTTGTGAGGGCTATCGGGCGGTAACTTCCCACTGAGGAAGGGTCTTTGCCTTGTTTCAAAACCGGGACCAGAATGGCTTCCTTCCACGCGCTTGGACGGTACCCTGCATCCCAGATGGTGTTGAAAAGTGTGAGTAGTGTAACTTGCGTATCATTGTGTAAGTTTTTGAGCATTTCATACATGATTTTATCAGACCCTGGTGCGGAGCTCTTGCATGCGCTCAAGGCAGCTCTCAATTCAGCAATACTAAAAGGACGGTTGTAAGGCTCATTCTCTCGACTTTTTCTTCTGAATGGCTTACATTCTTCTATTTGTTTATATTTAAGAAAAGATTGTGAATAATTGGTTGTACTTGACATGCTCTTAAAGTGCTCCCCAAGTGAGTCTGCCTGATCTTGCAGTGTATCGCCCTGTGTGTTTACCAAAGGAAGTGAATATGCTTGTCACCCTCTTATCCTATTAACTCTGTTCCAGGCTTTGGCCTCATCCGTAAATGAGTTGATACTCGATAGAAACTTCTGCCAACTTTCTCTTCTGGCCTGTCGGCGGGTTCGCCTGCCTTGGGATTTTACTTTTTTGAAGTTGATAAGATTCTCTGCAGTGGGAGACACATGCAGCAACCCCCACGCTTTGTTTTGTTTCTTACGGGCGGTCCTACATTCGTCGTTCCACCACGAGATGCGCCGTTTGCATGCCAAGCCACTTACTTCAGATATGCATTTAGATGCGGCATCTATAATGAATGCTGTAAAGTACTCCACAGCAGCATCGATTTCAAAAGAAGACATATCAGCCAACGAGATATTAGTAAGAGTTCGGAATTTCTCCCAGTCGGTATTCTTCCACCTAGGAGCTTCTGGAGGAAATTCATTTTCTTTAGATGTTCTTAGCAGTACGGGAAAGTGATCACTCCCGTAAGGATTACTCGTAACTTCCCATTCGAGTTCGGGTAGTATAGACGCGGAAACTATACTAAGATCTATTGACGAAAAGGTTCTGTTTGCAAGAGAGTAATATGTGGGTTCTTTCTTGTTGAGAAGGCACGCTCCAGAAGAAAAAAGGAACTGTTCGACGAGACGATCTCGCACATCGATACGAGAGCCTCCCCACAAGCTGCTGTGTGCATTGAAATCGCCAAGAACAAGATAAGGTTCTGGCAATTCATCTATGAAGGACTGAAATTCATGTTTAGTTAATTTGTAATGTAGGGGTATATAAAGCGAGCAAATAGTGATGAGTTTGTTTAGCAGAACAACTCGCACCGCCAGTGCTTCAAGGGGCGTTCGTAGCTGTAAAGGTTGACAGGCTATACTTTTATGAGTGACAATCGCAACACCACCCGATGATGCGACGGCATCATCGCGATCTTTGCGAAACGTAACATACGTTCGGAGAAAGATTGTGTGTTTGGATTTAAGTGTGTTTCCTGTAAACACAGCACTTTTTGATTATGTTTGTGGATGAGTTCTTGCAAATCATCAAGGTTTCTAAGGAGACCTCTGATGTTCCATTGAATAATTTTGTATCCATATTTAAAGTAAACTAGTGTTGTGTGTACGGAAACAGAGGTGATGCCTTAAGTTACAGAGCTCTTTCGAGGCCCTGTGACCGGGGTTTTGCTTTTTCTGAAGCGTTCGAGGGAACCTCGCCACTCCTTAGGCGCTTGGTGCGCTGTGGGGATAGGTGTTGTGTCCATTGCCTCTTGTGAGGTGCCGGACATGCGCTCTTGCGAGCGAGAAGTTTTTCGTGAGGGTCTCACCTCGGAAGGTAAGACCCCTGCGCCCACCAGCCCGGAGGTCGATGGGGCTCCCTGTGAGATTTGGCTGTGCTGGCTGTTGCCAGCGCTAGAAGGGGCCGGGGAGGTTGAGGCAGCCTCTGCGCCTACCTTCGTGGCCGCTACCAGTCCTGCGGGATCGCTGCTCGTAGCGCAGGTTGCTGCAGATAATTCTTGTGGGGCCGGCAACCCAAGGGTAGCCTGACCTGTTTGCTGGTTGGATAGAGTAGGCTTACCTACTTCCACCCTGGGGGCAGGAGCGAAAGGTACCTGCTCGCTGCTCGCGGGCTGGGCACTTGGCAATGGCCGCTGCGACGCTGTTCCCCGACGCGCTGCATCAGCATAAGGTGTGCTGTGGAAAGGTGAGCACCGTTTACAGGCTTCCTTAAACTAAATATTTTCCTTGACTTTAAGGGTGATTGTGTCTTTTTCTTTCTTCCAGTTCGGACAGGAGCGTGAGTAAGCTGGATGGTCACCACTGCAGTTCACACAGTGAGGTGTGCCACTGCAGTTGTCAGAGGGGTGGCCCTGCACTCCACACTTTGCACAAGTTATTTGACCATGGCAGATCTGGGAGCCGTGGCCGAACCTTTGGCATTGGAAACAACGTCTAGGGTTTGGAATATATGGTCGGACAGTTAGCCTAATGTATCCTGTTTCAATGGTTTCCGGCAGAACGCTAGTTGCAAATGTTAAGATGAGGTGTTTGGTTGGAATTTCTTTGTTGTCTCTTCTAAGGATAATACGTTTTACATCAGTCACATTTTGATCTTTCCACCCTTCCAGGAGTTCAGCTTCTGTCAGATCCTGAAGGTCTGCCTCTGATACGACTCCGCGTGAGCTGTTCATTGATCGGTGTGGTGTAACATAAACTGGTATGTTACCAAATGTCAGCAGGCTGCCTAGCCTCTCGTACTGATTTTTCTGAGGGATTTCAAGAAGTAGGTCTCCGCTTGCCATTTTCTTCACCTTATAACCTGACCCTAAGGCTTCGGTCAAGGATATTGAAACTATGAGTGGTGAAATAAGCCTGGCCTGTTTTGCAGCGTTCTCACTATGTACAACATGGTATTTCGGGTATGTTTCTTTTGTGCGGATCAAACAAGTACTTAAGTCATTGGTGAATTCCCTTTTCTGAGGGTGACGATCAAGTAGGCGGGGAAATGCAGGTGTTCCCATAGTATGTTACTTCGTTTTCGGCAGCAATGGCGGCCACCCACCACGGAGCCCAACTAGGGGACGCTGCAGCACTTAACGGGTAAGGCTGCAGGCGCCAGCCGTACATTGTCACTATAACCTAATATATTATACCCAAGGGAGGGCACATACACAAGGTTAACCCTTGCCGCCATGGAGAAAGGAAGTAAATGGAAAAGAGAAGAAGACAGGAAAGATTAAAAAGTGAGAGATAAAGGCGAAGGCTTGAGGGGAGAGAGACAGGAAGAGGCGACTGCCGAATTCCCCCGGGTGGGTCAGTGCGGGGGTGCCGTCTACATGAAGCAGAGGCCAAAGAGGTGTGTTGCCTCCGCCGGGGGGCCTTAAAGGTCCGAACACCCGGCATCGGCTCAACCCCCAGGATCCCCTTTTCCCCGGACACGGCTAAGCCGTGCACGGCTACACGCGGGAGAGTCCAACCCTCGTGTGCTCGGGTACGTGGTGTCGCAACACACCAAACGCCTGCTGACACAGACGCCCCTGCGGGGAATAATGCAACGTCGTTCGCCAAGTTGTGGGCACAGCGTGTTAACGACGAACCCTCGAAGTCCCATTTTGTGGTATGGGCATCGGCAGTAAATATGTCCGGCTATCCTGCAGTGATAGAGTGGGCGGTGGTCAGGAGCGTGCCAGACGTCTGTCTTCCTCGGGTAGCTGCGCTGGCGGCGGTGGACGAGGGAATTGCGACGTTACAGGGCCCTGGCGCAGTTGCAGAGGGGGACCTTGACGACAAGCGATGGCAGCATAGGTCATCGTTTCCGGCACTGGAAGTGATGATTCGGGTTGCACTTCGGTAACGCCCAGTGACCGTCGCAGTTCATCCTTGACGATGTCAGCGACTGAGGACACCTGAGGTTGCGAGGAAGGAAACATCTTGCACAGTTAATTGCGCACAATGACCCTGATGGTCTCTTGGAGATCACCGAAGCCCATTGTTTGGATGGCGGACCGCGGCGTGAGCACTTGGCAGTTATATTGCCTAGTGCGCATTTCTAGAGTTTTCTCAATCGTCGTTGCCTCTGTCAAGAACTCATCTACGGTCTTCGATGGGTTTCGGATAAGTCGGGCGAAAACTTCTTGCTTTACACCTCGCATCAAGGAACGCACCTTTTTCTCTTCGGACATTTCCGGGTCAGCGTGCCGTAAAAGACAGGTCATCTCTTCCGTGAAGATGGCGATGGTCTTATTGGGTGGTTGGCCTCGGGTTTCCAGCAGAACTTGGGCTCTTTTGTAACTAACAACGTTTGTGAACCTCCTCAGGAAGTTACTGCGGAACAGGTCCCATGTTGTAAGGGTGGAACTCCCGGTTCTCAAACCAAGTCCTCGCGGCATCTTCCAAGGAGAAGTACACATGTCGTAGCTTATCCTCAGAGATCCAGTTGCTGAAGGCTGGAATCCTTTCGAAGGTTTCGAGCCAGGTTTCCCGATTCTTCGACGTGGCTTCACGGAAGGTAGGGGGCTTTCTGGGTTGTTGAAACACAATGGGTGACACCAGGGCTGCCATTTTGGTTGTCTTAGCCACAATCTTCTTGGTCTTCTCAAGTAGAAGTCCAAGCTCCGGGGGCAGCTGTTGTAGATGCTGGCTTGCTTGATGATCCGTGACTACGTTGGTGTCTTCTTTGCAGTCCGGGCTTGGATCACGGCTTGTCGGGGGCATCCAGTACATCAACGAAAAGCACCTCCATCAGATGTCACGTGGTAGTGATGTATGAAGAACACAGTAGCAATACTGTGAAAGACGAAACTAACTTTTATTGGGCAAACCTGTGCCCACAAAGGCAGGCTACACCTGAAGAATGGCGACAACGGCAAACACAGTCGGCGATCATCAAAATTTGATCAGCGGGTGAAGCGTGTCAGCTTTTATACATCAGTCGTCGAATGTTCCAGAGTAATCACTGGGACCCGCATGTCTTCCACAAAGTTCTACATTATTCGCGTCGCGCATACATGCAACGAGATTACACAAGGTTCGGTTACAGACAGCGGATGGAACCATCGATAACATTCCAGAAACTTTCTATACATGCAGGCGCTTCCTGCGCTGTGCGATAACATTTGTTAGGCGATGAAACGTGGTCGCCTGATAAAGATGAAGAAGTACACGTGTCAGAAGCAGAAAACAATATAGACAATGCCAATTCCTCTGTGAAACAAGATGAGCTACGCAAAAGAAGGAGAGATACCAGAGGCTAGCCCCATCTCGTCATAGGTCAGAAAATTCCAACAAATGTCACCGAGCAAGCCATACAACAATGCAAGAAACTGGCTGTCATCGAAGGAGAGGCTATCAGTAAGTTGAGTGTTTCAACCACCACTGAACCAAACTCTGAATACTTTAATATTGTATGCATGAATCCATCATAACATATCAATACTATTTTAACACTATGTGCACCTCAGAAAGCAACATCAAGGCCCTTCCCCATTCATCATCATCAGCCTATTTTATGTCCACTGCAGGACAAAGGCCTCTTCCCACGATCTCCAATTACCCTTGTCCTGAGCCAGCCGATTCCAACTAGCACCTATAAATTTCTTAATTTCGTCGCACCACCTAGTCTTCCGTCGTCCTCTACTGTGCTTCCTTTCTCTTGGTACCCATTCTGTCACCCTAATGGTCTAACAGTTATCTACTCTATGCATTACATGACGTGCGCAGCGCAATTTTTTTCCATTCATGTCAATTAGAATGTTGTCTATACCTGTTTGCTCTCTGTCTCTTAAAGTTATGCCTAGCATCCTTCATTCCATCGCTTTTTGTGCAGTCCTTAAACTTGTTCTCAAGCTTCTTTGTCAGTCTCCAAGTGTCTGCCCCATATGTCATCACCGGTAAAATGCACTGATTTTATACCTTCCTTTTCAATAATAACAGTAAGCTTCCAGTCAGGAGCTCACGATGTCTGCTGTATGCGATCCAAACCATTCTTATTCTTCTGTGAATTTCCTACTCATGATCAGGGTTCCCTGTGATTAGTTGACCTAGGTAAACATACTCCTTCACAGATTCTAGAGGCTGACTGGCGATCTTGAACTCTTGTTCCCTTGCCCGGTTATTCATCATTGTCTTCTGCATATTAATCTTCAGCCCCACTCTAACACACTATCAGTCAAGGTCCTGAATCATTTCTTGTAACTTGTCTGCAGTGTTGCTGAATAGAACAATGTCATCGGCAAAATGAAGGTTGCTGACGTGTTCGCTGTTCATCCTTACTCCCAAACGTTCCCAGTTACATAGCTTGAATATTTCTTCCAAGCACACAGTGAATAGCATTGGAGATATTGCGTCTCCTTGTTTGACTCCTTTCTTTATAGCTATCTTCCTACTTTTCTTGTGTAGAATTAAGGTGACTGTGGAATCTCTGTAGATATTTTCCAAGGTATATTTACATAAGTGGTCTGTACTCCGGGATTACGCAATCCCTCTGACTGCTGGTATCTCTACTGAATCAAATTATTTTTCGGAATCTATGAAAGCCATACAGAGAGGCTTATTGTACTCTGCAGATTTCTCGATAACCTGAATAATGACATGGATTTGATCCACTAGAGAATCCCTTCCTGAAGCCCGCCTGTTCCCTTGGTTGACTAAAGTCCAGAGTGGCCCTTATTCTATTGGAGATTATTTTAGTGAATATTTTATGTAATACTGGGAGTAAGCTAATGGGTCTGTAATTTTTTTAGTTCTTTATGCCTCCCTTTTGGTGGATTAGTATAATGTTTGCATTCTTCCAGTTTTCTGGGACACTTGCAGTCAATAGACACTTCGTATAGAGAGCAGCCAGTTTGCCAAGCATTATGTCTCCTCCATCTTTGATTAAATCGGCTGTTATCCCATCTTTTCCTGCCGCTTTTCCCCGTTTCATGTCTTGCAAGGCCCTTCTGACCTCATCTCTAGTTATAGGAGGAGATTCTGTATCCTGTTCATTATTGTTCCGAATGAAATTCTCCCGAGTCCTCTGGGTACTGTACAGGCCAGTATAGAATTCTTCCACTGCATTTATTATACCTTCAAGATTGCCGATGATATTAAACTGCTGACCTTTCAGTGCATACATAGTGGTTTGTCGTATGCCAAGTTTCCTTCTTACAGATTACAGGCTGCGACCATTTTTTACGGCTTCCTCAGTCTTTCTCACATTGTAATTTCGAATACGTATCACTTATTTTCCGCCTTGTTTGCGGCACAACGCTCCCTAGAGGACACGTAAGAACTTCCAGTGTATAACCAACATTTTCTATGAGGCCTGGTGAGGGGCCCTTTAACGTTATGCCTAGCATTCTTCGTTCCGTCGCTCTTTGTACAGTTCTTAACTTGGTCTCAAGCTTCTTTGTCAATCTTCAACTCTCTGAGGCTGACTGGTGATCCTGAATGCTTGTTCCCTTGCCTGGCTATTCATCATTATCTTTGTCTTCTGCATATTAATCTTCAACCCCACTCTTACTCTCTCTGTTAAGGTCCTGAATCATTTCTTGTAACTTGTCTGCAGTGTTGCTGAATAGAACAATGTCATCGGCAAAATGAAGGTTGCTGACGTGTTCGCTGTTCATCCTTACTCCCAAACGTTCCCAGTTACATAGCTTGAATATTTCTTCCAAGCACACAGTGAATAGCATTGGAGAGATTGTGTCTCCTTGTCTGACTCCTTTCTTTATAGGTATCTTCCTACTTTTCTTGAGTAGAATTAAGGTAGCTGTGGAATCCCTGTAGGTATTTTCCAGGATATTTATGTAAGCGGTCTGTACTCCTTCATTGCGTAATGCCTCTATGACTGCCAATAGCTTGACAGAATCAAATTCCTTTTCGTAATCCATGAAAGCCATATAGATAGGCTTATTGTACTCAGCGGATTTCTCGATTACCTCATTAATGACATGAATGTGATCCACTGTAGAGTATCCCTTCATGAAATCAGCCTGTTCCCTTGGTTAACTAAAGTCCAGAGTGGCCCTTATTCTATTGGAGATTATTTTGGTGAATATATTATGTAATACTGGGAGTAAGCTAATGGGTCTATAATTTTTCAATTTTGTAACGTCTCCCTTTTTGTGGATTAGCATGATGTTTGCATTCTTCCAGTTTTTTGGGACCCTTGCAGTCGACAGACACTTCGTATAAAGAGCCGCCAGTTTTCCAAGCATTATGTCTCCTCCATGTCTGACTTAATCGACTGTTATTCCATCTCTTGCCGCTCTTCCTCATTTCATGTCTTGCAAGGCCCTTCTGACCTCGTTGCCAGTTATAGGAGGAGTTTCTGTATCCTGTTCATTACGACTCCTCTGGGTACTGTACAGGTCAGTATGGAATTATTCCGATGCTTTACTATACCTTCAAGATTGCTGATGATATTACCCTGCTTATCTTTAAGTGGTGCATACATCTTTGTTTGTCCTATGCCAAGTTTCCTTCTCACTGATTTCAGGCTGTGTCCATTTTTTACAGCTTCTTCAGTCTTTCTCACACGAAAATTTAGGATATCACTTATTTTTGCCTTGTTTATCAGTTTTGATAGTTCCGAGAATTCTACATTTCTTGAGTTGGACACTTTCATTGTTTGTCATTTCTTTATTAGGTCCTTTGTTATTTGGGAGAGCTTGCCTACTGGTTGCCTTGGTGCCTTGCCTCCCACTTAAGTTGCTGCCTCTGAAGCCAGCATCGTTACGGTTTCATTCATTAACTCTATGTCATCATCATCTCTGTTCTAAGGCTGCAAATTTGTTTGCAAGTAACAGCTAAATTTGTCTGCTTTTACCCTTAATGCCTCTCAGTTGACTTCTTTCTTCTAGACCAATTTTACTCTTTCTCTCTTCAAATTGAAGTGAATCCTAGCGCTTACTAACCCATGATCACTGCACTTTACCCTACCTATCACTTCTACATCCTGCACTATGCTGGGATCGGCAGAAAGAATGAAATCAATTTCATTCCTTGATTCACCATCAGGGCTTTTCCAAGTCGACTTTCTGTTGCTACGCTTCCTGAAAATGGTGTTCATTATTCTCAGCTTATTCCCTTCTGCGAATTCTACCAGCACCTCTCCTCTAGCGTTTCTAGAATCGGCACCATAGTTGCCAATTGCCTGCTCACCCGCCTGCTTCTTCCCCACTTTTGCGTTGAAGTCATCCATTACTACTGTATAACGAGTTCGCACTTTTCTCATCGCTAATTCAACATCTCCACAAAACTGATCTACTTCCTCATCATCGTGGCTGGATGTTGGAGCATAGGCTTGTACTACCTTTAATCTATACCTCTTATTAGGTTTAATTGCGACTACGGCTACCCTCCCATTAATGCTACAGAGTTCATCAATGTTGCCTGCTATGTCCTTATGGATTAGGAATCCTACTCCGTATTGCTTCTTATCAGGGACACCTCTATAGCAGAGGACACGCCCGTTATTCAGCAACGTATAAGCCTCACCAATTCTAATCTCACTAAGGCCGATGATATCCCAAACAATGTCTGATAGTTCCTCGAACAGTACTGCTAAGCTAGCCTCACTCGAAAGAGTTCGGCAATTAAAAGTTTCCATTAGTGGCCTGTCCGGACCCAGAGATTCTTAGCACCCACTGCTGCGTTACAGGTCTGACCGCCGCGATGGACAGGTGCTCCGCAGCTGCTGGGGACTGAGGGCCGTAAATTAATTGTAGATATTACCTGTGCATCATATGTTACACGCTTGAATAGTAAGAACACCACCATAACAAAGAATTATTCCCACTAAAATGCTAATTTTGCCATCAGAAAGCTAAGTGGGCCTGCAAGAAGTCTTGTGTGACTCTTTGCTGCGAGCCTTCTTGTTTTACAAAGTTCTGAAATACAGCATATACTTTTGAGGACCTCCTGCATCACGTCTTGCTTCAACAAAGGCCCAGCATACTTTATGAGGTACACAATCATAAGGAGTTAAAAGAGTATGAAAATATCAAGTAGCAAATATCAATAAAGTCTAACTGCTAGATCTTTCTTGGACGTTAATTGGTTGACTACATTGAGAGCAGTCAAGCCTGTCACATCAGCTAGGTCCAATATAAGAACATGGAAAGCAAGCTGGTCGGAATGAGAGCCAGACACAGTGCAAGGGGCCAGATTTCTGCAGTCGCTGCACAATGCACGGCTGCATGCATTTTTTCACACTGCTGTAAATAGTTCGTGCTAAATGCAAGCACAGGTTGGCAGAGATCGGAAAAAAATGACATCAGTTTTAAGATTGTTACCGTATTTGAGTGAATGTTACATTTACCAAAGTCATCCCCAAACTGTGTGTGAAAGAAACTAATGTAAGCCCTAACAGTTAGGCATAACTGGAGAAATACCAGCTTGAAATGGGCCAGTGAGCCTCAGAGGCCATTCCAACAGATCGGAGATACTGGAATTGGTCACATTAAAAACAAAAGTGACTGACAGAACACATTGCCAAGGATGCTCTTCTACCAATCCAGCCCATTGCATAAACATCAATGACAATGTTTACGGCACCACAGGTGCAACACAAGCTAATTTCCCTGATACTAAATTATTTGGACACATATACAAATTGCAAATAAACAAATGAAAAGGTATCTGGCGCCGCACCATGACAGCAGTGAAACAACACAGGTACATCACATCACCAGATGTTGAAGGAGCAAAGTACGTAGTTTGAAGGGAACGCCAAATAGTGTTAAATAAATGATCAGCAAGTAATACACTGCTCTGAACCAAAAAATTTGTAAGCTAGCCGAAAGGCGGTGCATCCTTATTGGATGACAGGAAATTAGTGAGCAGAAGCCACCCGCCCAGTGCATCTGCTTAGCACATGCTCGACAGCACTAAAATGCACAAAATTAAATGAGTGTATTTATTGTTTCCAGCCTTAACGTAGTGCCGAGAGCTAGGTGGGAAGACCGTGTGCTTCTAAGAAATGTGAGACACAATCATTATGGTGAACATGCAACGCAACAAAGTAACGTGCAGAAAAGGTGACCAATGGCCCGTCACGTTGCCAAATGAAAGCAGTGCAAGCCAAAGATCTTGTGATGCTTCTGACCGTGTGCTCAGCTTCTGTCCTTCGCGGCAAATGTCAGTGCCAACATCGCCGGCGTCAACCCCTTCTATGGTCAATGCCAGCAAGCAAAAGTTTCGAGCACGCTCCCACCGAATACGATTTCGACGGCACCCGGTGCTCTCTGGAGGCCTCTTTGATTCCAACTCAGAGCCGGTGCACGATTTTTTTACTTTTTTTGATAATTACGGCACCCCGAAGGTGGATGGTCCTTCAAAATTTCCCTTCCCTTTATGCACTTCCGTTTTATCGTCTTTTCGGGAACAAACCTTGCAAAGTAGCGCTGTGTTCGTGCGCATCGCAGTCTTCGTGTATCCAATAGCTAGTAGCTCATAAACGCGACCCAAATGTGCACGCAGTCTCGTGCGTATAAAAGCGAAAAGTGGGCCACCTCGTCGGCTCAGGCCGCTGGTTACGAGGAACGAGCGAATCTCGGCAACAGAGTCGGGATGCTTATCTGCGCAACGCGTCAGCGTTCAGTCACGAACATACTGCCGCTGACACAAGCTATGCACACAACAAAGCTTATCTGCAACTAAGTGCAGAAAAAAAAAAAGAAAGGGGTGACCTGAAAGTGACTTTACGCAGGCTCCGTGAGCATGAATGAACTCCCAAAGCACGTCTCAAGTTATGCTAAAAAAAAAAAAAGAGGGAAAGCAACTGCCGGCGAAGGGTTGAACGCACAGTACTTGCCTTCGCGCCGACATGGCAGAGCTGCTCAATCAGAGCGATTCAAACTTTTCTGACGGATGTTCGGAAACTCTCGGCTTGCGGTCAATGTAGTCAATACGAAGCGGCATTATTTAGAATTAGAACCGCTCCTAGTCAATGGCGTTCATTTCTGCGCTGCCGAGACCGATCCCGCCATTGCCGCCACCTAGTGCCGAATAAGTGATCGAACTGTGGCCAGCTGTGGCAGGGCCTTCCACGTACTTCGCTGGTGAAAGAGTCCGTAGCGCTATCTCGCGGCCGCAAAGATTTTCCAGATTTCTCGCTACCCACTATACCTACTCTAGTACACTTCAGTCTATGCTGCAGAAGAAGCGCATCGAGTCGAGTTCTGAGTTTGCGCGGCTAGTTTAACCACCGTGTTTTCCATAGGTGTTCTCGAGCCTACTGAGCTGAGCCATGGAGTGTGCCGACGCCGAGTTCCTCGCGGAGAAAACGCTGGTTAGCATTATTCCCACATTCAGTGCGGAGAAGCTCTACCTGATCACTGGCGACGTCGGTCCATTCGCAGCGGGCACTCCGCTCAACGTTCCCCTTTGGATGGCCCTCAACCTAAAGCAGAGACAGCAGTGTCGAATTTTGCCGCCGGCCTGGCTTTGCAAGGAGTTTCTCGAGGATAAGAAGCAGGACGAGATGGACTCGGCGGTCTTCACTGAAATGCCGTGCGAACACTACTTGGAGGTGACGCAGATGCTGTTCGATGTCGCCGCTGCCGACATTCCGGACGCCAGCGAAGTGCGGACACTGGTGAAGGACATCTGGGACATCCGGCAGGCCAAGCTGCGCAGCTCGGTAGACGCTTTCGTCAAGAGTGACGAGGTGCACGCCCGGGTCGATCACCTGACCGTGATGGAGATCGTTACCGTCCGCCGCCTCTTCTGTGGTGCTCTCAATCACCTCAACAAGCTGCGCCAGGTAACATTTGCACAGCTTAACAGTGCTTGTGGACTAGAACCAACGAAAACAGCACACAACAACAGTCGCTAGCTGTTCTACTTGGCATAAAAATGGGCCATGAGGTTGAGACTCGAACGCAGGGCGCATAATGATGGACTCAATGAGGAGTTTTTCATTAAGAAGGGTGATTGGGCCTGTTGGTAAAACATGCTTTAAAGTTGGAATACCAGCGCAAGAACAGCAGAGAGGTCAGAAGTGAGAACACAACCATAAGGGGCCGAAGAGAGAACGCTAACAGTAGCGCGCTATGTTCTCTCTTCTGACCCCTCTGCTGTCCTTGCGCTGTTATTCAAACCGAGTTTTTCATCTACGGCATTTAGCCCGAGATTCACTCCATGCGCCCAAAAGACCGCACCTGCCCTTTGCCGCGATGTGACAGAAATGAGCTAACGTAATTGGCTGGCGCATCCGTACAAATTCACCGAATCGGGCATTAGTGTAAGACGAAGCGAGAGCTTTGACGTCCCTGAAGCATGCACCAGCTATTCCCACATATTCTGAGACCACACTGGGCCTCTTCGATTTTCGCAGTTCTGGCAGCCCGCTGGGAGCCAGACGGCAGCCAGCTAGTTCCGGTTCTGACAGGAAGTCACGTGGGCTGGGATCCCAAGACAACCCGAACCTGCCCGAAGTTTGCAAAATCGAACGCCGGTACAGCTGGCCAAATGTAAACATGCTACCAGCATGGCAGCGCCCGTCGAGGCCGACGCACTCTCGGCATAGTCGTCCCATTTATGCGTTGCCAGCTTAAAAATATATAGTTGCATTCAGGAATATGATCACTTTTGCGCAATTTCGCACGACTCGTCGCAAGACGCGTGCTGGGCCAACCTCGCCTTGCGCAGCGCAACAGATGGCCTCCGACGCGGCGGATGACAAGACACGAAATCGTGATTGTATACTCGAAAGCGATAGCTGGAAGATCCCTGTTCGCAGCGATCACGTCGCCCACCGGCGACATTGATGAGTTGGCGCTGTGTCATCCCAAGACATGAAAAAACAGGTTATCGGGTACGTCTCATACGCATAACATTTCGCGCCGACCTGCTTGGGCTTCGATTTCAGAAAGGTTGTTGTGGCTGATGGTGCTTCTCATTTAAGGAGCTGGGGATGCGGCGAGCGCGTGAAAATGCACGCTGCCTGTGACCATCGAAACGTTTCACATGAAAAACAACATTGGTCGCAATCATGAAAGCAATAAGCCAATGTACGTGCGTCTAAATGTACCGAGTGAAATCAGTGTATTCTTAGATCAACGGCCTGCAGTTCAAACACATATCGGTTTCGAGCTGCCACCTAAGCATACGACGGAGAGACGGAGCGAACACGGGCTAACTGCAAAGCCTTCGCTAACTGCAGAGAAAGGAGAGATATACATACGCAAAATATGTGAAAAGGAACGCCACCAGAGAAAGACGAAACCAAGATGTACCACAATTGTGGATGAGCGTCTACAACTTGCGTGGAACATGATGCAGATAACATGCATGCATGAGAGCGCGGCACGCTGTTCACCGCCGCGAAGAAGCAATCAGGGGACACACACACACACACACAAAAGCTTCAAATGGTTCACCACGGCTCGTTTCACACCGCTTCGCTATGCGGAACGGAGCGTTAGCACCTAAAGAGATATAACGCTAGAAGTAAAGAAATCCGAAGATGACCGTAGACAGTTGGCTGAGCGAGGTAAATTTAAGTCCTCAAGCGCCTGCGTTGCAATCCATGAAGTCCCCGTAAAAATGGCGGCGAGCGCCCATTGCCTCTTTTAGTCGTATGCTAGCCAGAGAACTTCCAGAGAGCAGCCAGACCAAAATCGTCCTGGCAGGTTCTGGCAGCCCGTGGGTAGCCAGAACCGTCCAGCGCGAGCAAAACGAATGCCCGGCGGAAGTGCGTAGCGCGGTGGGCGGAGCAACCCGAGAAAAACAAAGACGCTCTAGCTGGCTCTGGCAGTCCGCGGGTACCCAGAAGTGGAAAATTGAAGAAGCCCACTAGTGGGTAACCAATGGCCTCGAGAGATTGCCGGGGATTTTGGGTTGTTCTTCAAAAGTGATGGTAGTGCTTAAAAGGACGAACACACGGTGAAAAGACGACACGACGACGAAGCGTTTCTTCCTCGTCGTGTCATCTTTTCACCGTGTGTTCGTCCTTTTTAGCGCTACCATCAGTTTTAAAGAATGCATCGCCAACTAGCCCAGCACCAAGTTTTATTGAAGCTTATTATGGGTTGTATTTGTTCCAAAAGCAATGTACAACCATAGCACCATGCAGTGGCATCAGTCAATGAAGCCACTAACATAAAAAAATTTATAACTGCCAAGGGTACAGCGTGCAGTGCTCGTCCGTTTCAATGCACTACGGGAGCACTATTTTAGGCACGCGCCTGACTGCATGCATAAATTTTACAGCGACGGTTTGTCACAAATTCTTCTGTTGAAGGACATGTACAGCCTGCGATCTGGATCAAACTGGAACATTTATTTTGACCATTCGAACGCTGCAGAAGCACAGCTAGCCCTGCATTGTTAGATGAGGGCACGAAGCAAGTCATGAGAAAGAAAAGAGCTTGAGCGAAGAAAATGCATGTCGAGCTTTCATTTATTTATTTATTTATTTATTTATTTTTTTGCTTGCATTATCTCAGCACATTTTAAATGTATCTAAAACCCAAGTGTGGTCTGATACAGTAATTTTCCACCCAAACAACCTTAGCTCAAGTTAGTTTTTTTTTTTTTACACAATGAAACTATTGTGGTTTAAGTGAAGGCGAGGGTGAACACCTATAGTAACTTAATGCTTCAAAATGAAATTCATTCAGTCAACAGGAGGTGATGTCCACTCCACGACTGTGGGCATTTTTTTGTCTATGTGCATTTTGTTGTGAATGCACTTAGACATGGGACTATACATTCTGCACTTCAAATGCCCAAAGGCTGAGATTTAATTATTGTCACTCAGCACATTGCGTTTCTTTTTATTATATGTATGTGTCAATGCAAAATTAATAGATCAATCACACTTCCTTATTTGTCCTGCATGTGATAAATATGCATAAAGCTGCGCTGTTCTTCCAGTGCACAGCATTGTGAAAAGTATTCGGTTATAGCAAATAAATGTCCAGAACCTGAAAAGTGGACTATGAGGGACACCACAGTGGAGGTCATCTGCATTTGCTTTCACCACTTATTAGGAGTGTGTTCCTAATTTCACTTCCGATAAGGCATATCATCACATTTTGCATTAAATCGTAATGCGGCCACCATGGCCAGGAATCAAACCCATGGCCTCGTGCTAACCAGCATGGATTGAGTAAGCAGACTAAATGTCAAATGAAAGTGACGAGTTCAAATTCGCGCCTGTTGATAGAACTCTCTAACGTTTTTTTTTCTCAAATTTTTTTATTGTTAGTGTTCTGTCAAAAGAGTGTACCTCTTCCTGTTTTCACAAAAAAAAATTAGATGCCTGTGATTGACAGGGCCTGCTTACACATGGAGATTGTCTATTTTGTATTCTTACTAGCACTTGAAAAAATCAGCTGCACCCCCTCCCTCTCTTGTTGCTAACACAACTAAATGCCCTTTTTTGAACACTTTAACTTTTGTCATTCTACTCTACACACGCACTTATCAATTTCACTGCTGCATGTTTCCATCGAGCATTTGTGGCAGTCGTTGCTTCAATGAAAAAATTTGTTAAAAGGCTGGCTTGAGAGAGGCCCCTTGAACCACTGTTGATCTTTTCACATGAATAAAAACGCGGGAACACGAGCGGGGTGCAGCTAGTTATACGGGGGGAACGGGTTCGATCACTTGGCCAAGTTCGCCTTGCTCCAGTCGGGACAAGCGTTGGCGAAACTTCACATGAGGTTTTCTATAGGGTCATCTTTTTTTTTACCTACATTTTGTGCAGGCTCGTGCAGACAAGTGTAGTGGACTGGACTCCAGACATTCAGAGCAGCACGCACATCGTCTTCTTCATAAGCAGGCGAAAAGCACCTGACTCTGTACTTCTGGCTGCATATATGCCCTTGCCTGAAACTAAACCCCAATGTACGAGTTTTCTTTCGGCAACAAATATAGGCAAACCATAGATAAATACATTGCGAACGCACTGCGCACAAGGACAACTTTTCTATGCATATCATACAGCACAGAGTCTGAAACAGCCTGCACCATCCATGAGTAAGATGACTTTATCTTCTCGGAAGATCCTCTGTGACACACGATCATGCCAGCGCTTCGCAGCCGTGTCTGCAGCGATCATTCACTATTGTCACCATATCAGCGCTGACAGTCACAGACAAGATGGTACCATGTGTTTGCAACGCCAGCCTGTTTGTCATCTGCTGCTTACACTCAACGAAACTGCTGGGTAGAAAGTGTAGTTTTCATGAAGGTGGGCAGAGCTAGTGCTTCTAACGCAATTTTAAAAAAAAACGTGACTTCCATGCTAGCTACACTCGTGCAGCCTGTGTAAGTTAAAAAAAAAATAGACGGATATTTTTAATAGGTACATAGGGATTCATAGGGATTCACAGCACTGCTGTAGTAACTCATCCACAATAATCACTGCCATGTCAACACTTCCAAAAATGTTATTTCATCCTAAACCACCATGTCACTAAAGCACTATAAGCATGGTGTTGTGTATAAGACAGTAATATAGAGGGATATGTAAGCAGTTCGACTATCAGGTTGTTCACAAGCTGCAGCTAGCACTGTGTGAATGCCCATAATAATACACTGCATAGAGGCATTGTGAGCCTCAGGGTATGGGCTGCACAATCGCCTAAATCTTCAAGAGCTAAATGAAACATACCATACCACACTTTATGTGGAAAGGCCACTCCAATCATACTTTTATAAGCAACAGTCTGTAACCAAAAAATATGCACAGCTTATTGTACAATGGTTTGATTCTGCATGCATGCCATTTCCTAATGTGTTGCATAATGGAGAGCTACAGGCTCTTGGGCGTTGTTACATTTTACGCACCTGCCAATCGTAGAATTCGAAAAACACAAAGCGAAAAACAAAGATACTAAAATTCTGTTAAAAATACTAAAGATTGTTTGATAGTTCAATGCTTTGACTGTTTTATTAAAGATTCGCAGACTGTTCTGTATGGAGTTTATTGATGGAGTATGGAGTTTATTGATGGAATATTCACGTAACGGCTGTTGAAGATTTAGTTGCCATTATAGTGGGTGCTTTCTTTAACATTTACAGAATTTAAAAGAAGTGTCTTTGGCATCTAGCACAAATGTACTTATTTAGCTGCATTGATTGAAGAGGTGGACATTAGTTACCCTGTAAATCAAAGTGCATAATTGAATAATTAACACAATTATACTAATAAACTTTTTAACTAATTAGTTTAGTGCAAATATTGCACTGTGAAAATTCAAACCAGTGATTTCACAAGGCACGTCCAGTTGGAATGAATCTTGAAACTAGCTCCAGTTTGGAGATAAGCACTGTGAGACATGGTAAAAATGCACTGTTGTTTTACTTTTTAACAGAATGTTTTATGTATTTAAGCTCAAAAATTGGACCACCACTGCATTATTTCATCACAACTTTGGAATGCATATCTCAAAATTAGCGTCATCTTCAGAATTCGCTCCAAGTGGATGACTTTCTGAGTTATTGTCTGCAATTCGTAAATTGTAATATGTGCCGTAAATAATCAGTTTAAAAGTTAGATAGCAAACCTTTGTTAATTAATAAAATATTCATTATGCATTCTCGTGCCAATAATTTCTGCTTGCGAGAGTAATCTAGCTCAAGTAGCAGAATTGTGCTACATGCCACGGGTGATTTCTTTAAAATTCTGTTAATGATATATATTGTAGAAGAAAAGCGCACTGTATATTGGTTCTATCGGCTGATGTTGCTGCCATGCAGGTATACATGCGTGTAATGGACCGGTCCGAAAAATTGGGTCATAAAAATCGCTCAGCAACTGTCTTTTTCAAAGTTGGTTTTGCCCGAAACTACATGCACATGAAAAATTGTAAAATATATGCATCAATACCACAATCACAAAGGAGCACAGAAAATCTGCCATTTTACAATAAAATTTTAAAAGTTGTCAGGTTCAGACTGCACCAAAAGATGACCTTCATAGAATTGTTTGGCAGGTGTTGTCTCACCAGATCATGTGGCTTCAGCACTCCTTACCCATGGTTATATCCTGTGTAGAGATTAATGGTAATTGCATTGAATTCTGGAGTGGTTTGCAAGCTGCCAAGTGTTTAAGTTTTGGTGGTCTGTTGGCTGTGATTTGTGAGAAATCTTTACCAGTGCTACGAGATGAGCCTTGGGTTGCAACCATTGGTGGCCCAGGTGCTCATTTAATATTGAATGTCAAGATTTTATTGCTTCATCTTTAGTGATTCACTGATAATGTTTCAAAATGTGCCAATATTTGGCCTATTCCAGAAAGCTGAGACAAATATACTAATTTTGAGTTCTTTCTTGATTACGACGCCCAAAACATGAAGGCCGTGATATTCCTCCTGGTGCCTGTAATCGGTGTGTGCGGTATGCAAAAGCCCAGCCTTCAAAATTTGTTTCCATTAATCAGAGGGGTGCAATGTGGACGATACCTGTTGGCATCTATACTCGCCAACAGTCAGTGGTAGAGAGTTTTGGTATGTGGTCAATGACACCGTTGCAGCAATGATTGTTCATCTTTCAAGAGCTGCACTTTCGGCTGGCCTGTTTTACAGAAAGAGCTGTTTAAACCTAATGATAACTGCTGGTCACTGTAGATCCTGGTCTGTATTGACCAGCTAAGGTTCTTTAACATGCGTCAAAATACAAGCACTCTGTACACAAGGCAGGCACACAATTACTATTGCTCTACCATCGATTAGGCAAGCAGCAGACTAATTATTGCATACACATTTCAATATCTAGCCACAGCCTATTGTTTTTCTTCACTGGTCCAGCATTCTTAAAATTCCAAGATACCGTAGACGAGGGATATCCAAACTATGATCCACGGGCCAGATCCAGCGAGTGAGGGCCCTTTGACTGGCTCACGGCAGGTGAAAGTCCATTTGACGACAGCTGGCCTGAAGGCGGGACGCTTTTCTCTGTAAAGCTACGGCCTGAGCACGAGGCTTTCCCACAAGTTGTGCTATTGCGCTTTTTTCTGAAAGGCAGCTTCACTGCAGTTACGTAATCATGTCACAATTCCACCTCATCCAAGGCAGCACCGACAAATCAAGAGCCTTATGCAACCACTGCGTGATGCCCCAATCAGCCAGTCAGTAGAGGCGCCCAAGCTTTCAAGGCTACACCCAAGCACGCTGCAGCCTGCATAAGCGCAGAGTTTTTCGCCCATGAAACGAAGATGCATTAATTGCTTGAGATAGTACAAAGTTACTTCCTTTAGTCTGCAATATTCATCGTACAGTAACAGAGGAGTACACTAGAAAAAAGTATGTCTGAGAGTTAGTGGGGCAAACTGAAATTTCTGGCATTTGACGGGGAGAAAAGCATGTCTGGTGCTAAAAAACACTTGTAGGGCTAATAATAAAAGGTGAAGTTGGCAGGTTATCAAGGCCTATGTTCTTGAATTGCGTGATTCACCAGCAGGTCCTCTGTGGAAAATATGTGGACATGTCTTTTGTTCTTTTAGCTGTCGCATAAACTCAGTCACCACCAACAGGTCACATAAACACAATCACTGGCAGCTAAAGGGACACTAAAGCGAAACAATAAATCAGTTTAGACTAATGGAGCATTGTTTGAGAACCCTGCAGGCAGTCATTTCAAAAAATTAGTTTGACTATTAGATGAGAAAATGAAGGTCAAAGTATCAGTATTTGAATTTCGCGCCTAAACCCCAGCGCCCGTATGTCAGCGTGACGTCAGGGATTCCAAAGTATGTTTGCGCATTTGGGCCGTGTTGGCTGAATAAAGGTTCCCAAAACTTGCCATGTTTAATATTTGGTTCCTTTAGAACACAATGTAGTCAATCTGTACTGCTGTATATAATTAGTAGGCCCTAAAAGATGCCATGAAAATCCAAGACGTCACAGCCCCGAGGTGCGGGAACTCAAGTAGGCTCTGCCACCCATATTTCGTTCTTGCGCTTTTTCTGGTTTACCCAACGTCTTATCGTTGTAACAGTGGTATTTTTGTTGTTTTGGAACGGTAGTTTACTGATGGAGAAGAAATCAATTTTCACTTTAGTGTCCCTTTAAAGGGACCCTGAAACGCTTTTGACGATTTTCTACAAACGTACTGAGTCGTTAGAGTAGGTCCTTCTGATCATTAATTGACACATCTAAGTGCTCTGCGTAAAGCGTGTAATTTATTGTAAGGTTTTAAAAATGCATATTGCTGCCGATCGCAGCGCACTGCTCGGCGGAATATTAAGCCGCCCCTACCCATATGACCGAAATCACCCATATGACGTCAGTGGGGCGAGCTGTCCGATTGGCTGACCAGGGCGCGTGATCTATAATTTTTCCAACTTTATGGTAAACAAATGATCTTCGTAATAGTTGGAATGCTAGTTAATTTGTTTTTATAAAAAGAAAGTAGCATAAAGAGAATGCACAAGAACAATTTTTCAGTACACTTAGGCACTTCCGGCACACAGCAAGTGTCGTCTGCTTGTGTTACAACGTACTCCATTTTGACGAGAACTCCGCGGTCAGAGTTGGTCTCAGTCTTTTCGCAAGCACTATGATTCGACTTTGTTGCCTTGTGGACTGCAAACGTAGCAACTGGCAATATGTCAAGCTGCGACATCGTGTCCCTCTGCAGGGCAGCGTACGAGCGAACTAGCTGCTGCGCATCGGACTGTGGCTATACGATCGGCGCCAGGATTTGCGCATTTGTGGCCGTCACTTTACACCGGAAGATTACTAACGCAATAGCGTTTCGCGAGTCCCGTATTAGGGCAAACATAAGCGCAAGGGGACAGGGTCTGGCCGCTTGACTGTGCCTTAACGGGATGAGCCAAGATGAGCTGAAGGGCAAATGTGAATGGTCTGCACGGTGCAGCCACCTGGTGGCATAGAGCTCAACCATACACAGTAGCAGCAACGAAGCGTATTCTTCTTTGCTGCTGGTGCGTATTTTTTGCAGGAGTGTAATCATCAACACGTTGTTTTTATAAATATTTAAAATGTTTTACACTTGGTTAAAGCAATATTAGCGCTTTGTTTGGCTGGTTGAGCGCTGCGCCAACAAGTGTCTGGACCGTGCAGACCGACCAGGCCGCTCACGTACGTCTACGCCAAAGTTCCTTCATCAGCTTGAGTTTATGCCTCCAGTCATTTGCCAAAATGACCAGCTTGCCTGTGGTTAACGGAATACCAGACACGTTCGGCGCTACGACAGAATGCTCGCAACGCACGCTGCTTCGATAGCTCTTGCTTGGGGTCGACAGCCAAGCGGGCGGGCTCCAAAACAACCGGAAGTAGACGATGTGACTTCGCATCGTGACGCGGGAATAGTGAAGGCGGAGCTTAGCCCCGCTCACTCGGCGAACGAGTTGAGGAGGAAAAGCGTGGCTGGGGAGGAGGGTAACTTCTAATCGCTTGTAGCTCCATTAATACATAACGCTTCACTTAAATTGTGGTATGAATGGTCTACTTAAGCTGTACCCTACGCGTCTACAAAATTTGTCCGAACCGTTTCAGGGGCCCTTTAAGTGAATTTTTTAAGGAGACGGAATCAAAGTTCCCGGACCTGATGTGATACATGGCAGCTGGACGGCTAATCTGCAGAAAAACCTTGTTGAATTCCTGAACCTTGGAAATTAAGTAAGACTTCCTTGCACAGAAAGCTTTCCTCGAATCAGCAGTGTTCATTCATGTGCGATTAGAAACTGGCCTTTTGAGTCAGCTTAACCAACCACATGAATAACTCAATGTGAAGCTATAAGGAGAGTCTCAGCTCATTCGTGACTCATACATGAAGGTACAAGGCTTCGGGGCAAAACTGCACGTGCAAACCAGACGCAAAATTGAAAGTGGAAGCACATCTACTGCTGTTCGCAGATTAGGGCGGATGCTAATACAGCATTTCTTTCCTTATTGCGACAAGCATGTGATGCCCCCTCGCATCATAATCTTCGTTGGCCCGCCAGACTTGGTGGGCAACATTGATCACCGCACCAAAGAAACACCCGCGAGTACAGCTGCATGGCGGTCAGTCATCATTCATCACCACCACGCTGCGGAGCGTCACTCTTACGGGGGTGCCTCGAGCTCTCCCTCATACACGAACCCGGGCGGATTGTGGCACTTATTTCTGACACGAATTCTCACCAATCTACACAACCAATTTTGCAAGCACTTCTCTGGCCTTGATGCCAGGAAGGAGGAAGTAGAAACGTTCTAAAATCTATTTAGCTGTGAGGTGGATAAAATACCATGTTCCCTTCAATTAGATCTAATCAAAGTGCAGTCAAAAGACATCTTGAAGGACAAGCACAAAGAAGAAAATGAAAATTTTATATACTACTAGGCTGTTGAACAGTTCCCAAACTTGAAGAAGCCGTGGGTGCATGCTTATTTCGGGCACTATTTGTATTCGTAAGCAAACTCTCCAGTATGAAAAATGGGAAGTCGAAAGACAGGGCTAATTTATCTTACAAAAACCCGAGTAGTCTACTTTTTATTGCTTCATCAGGCTTGCCACCATATTTCAGTGGAACAAAGCACTTGGATTAGCCTCCGTTGTACGTCTCGGGAGCGTGACGCAATTACCATGCATTCAACCATACTACATTTTGCTTAGAGCATATTGCTGTTATGCGTGCTTTCTCTTGGCTATATTTATATGTTAATGTTACAAATACATTAATGTACTAATTAAATATGTTATTTTGTTTCGCCGTAAATTTTTGGCGATAATTCACCTCTACCTTTAATGTTTCTATTATTCAGACACTTCTGCATTAATAAACTGCACTTTGTATCCATTACGTTTGGTGCCTTTCCGATAGTTAAGTGTCTTACATATTGTAGGTTGTAGCCAGCACCCAGTCAAAAATGGAAAGCCATTGTAATTCTGTTAAATTTTCTTTCCAGCCTCATCCATATTGCGCTAGTTTATTTCTAAAAATGCTATACACAATGTTTCTACACTACTAAAACAAACAATATTAAGGAAGTCAACACAAATTTGTGGAAATAATGGAGTCACAGCAATGACACACAAGCAAAACATAGGCGTTTTGTAGAGTGATAAAGTGTCCCAGACAAAGTCATGTGCATGTTGGCTGAGTGTAGATAAATGACAGTGAATAAGTAAAACAAACAAACTACGTGCCACTTTGAAGCATGAACAAGCTTGTGTACCACGACGAATGTTTAATATTTCAAATCAATATACTTATGGAGACCAATGGGTAAATGCAAAATTCTAATCTTTAAATTTTCTGAATGTCATGCCAGAAGTCGTGTGCAAATAATGAAAATAAATTATTTTTAAATAGCATGTCAATTAATTGGTATAGGAGCCCAGTAACGTCATGTATATTTAAAAATTTAATTTTGCAAACATTAATTTATTTTTGATTGTGCGGCTTTTGACACTGGCACTGGTCACTGATCTGGCTCTCTGGCCAAAAAGTTTGGAGACCACTGCCATAGACTGAGCTTTTGGTAATTTTACCATTATTTTTTACAGGGACCGTGTGATGGGGCACCACCATTGTCACAAAGCCAAACATTCTAGGTGCTGTCACGCAAGAGTGTATGAGACAAGTCAAGCTTTATTTTTGCATGTGTAAGCACTGTTGAAATGCTTAGTCTTCAAGGAGCATCTCAACCATGTCCTTTTCCTGGCACTGTACGTCATCTAACCTCCGAGCCTGTAAAAATGGGAAAGAAAGCAAGGTGACCAAGTATGCTATAGTCTCTGTCTTGACACATTGTGATAATCAAATTAAATGCAGTGAGCAATATCATCATCCATTTCCTCGTCAATGTAGACCTCTGCTTATGCGCACTCCACTACTGTAAACACATAAACAAGTTGTATTATACTAAAAGTGCATCAAGTCCTTCACAGCCCTTAACACAAGGTTTCTCTTTACGACAGTCTCAATTAGAATGTCTCCTGGTTAGAGCAGATGGCTGTTCACACATTTCACTTACACTATGGCTGTTATATTGGCTGTGATTGATACTAGTTTGTGCCCATCTTGAACAAAGCTCAATACGAAATCTCATACTTACTGTACCCCATCGAATCAGTGTTGGAATGCATTTCAACTCAAGTTCTTTGTCAGTTCTGAATGGGTTCCTCATGTCTTTCCAGCTGTGTGCGAAAAAGCATATGTCCCACCATCAGAATAATGCAACATTCTGATTTCTTTACTATTTATCAGGCACAATGAGAAGGTATGCACAATCTTCTTGGCCCTACAGGCAAAGACTACCATGGGGGCCACTTACAAAAATATGCAATTGACACTGGTAATAGTTAATTGAAAGGTACCCAAAAAAAAACAATTTAATTTGATGTGACAAGATATACTTTAAGCAAACATGTCGCACAGTATCAGCTACAAAATGGCCACACAGCCAACGGCTAGTAGGGGCCATTTATGATAAGTGCAGCTGGAAAACTGTCAATAACTATTTGAAAAATACTGAAAAGGAAAAATCTTCAATTAGATATGAAGAGATGCACTCTCTGGAAACATGTTGCATAGTATTGGCAGCAAAGAAGAAAAATAAATGTGCAAAGATTGCAGATGTCAGAAAATTATTTATGCACATTGTTATAGATCTTGCCTCAGTTGCATGACAGTAATGTATGTGTGCCAAACCATAGAATAATCGATTTTGTAAATTTCTGCCAGCATCTTGGTATCCTGCAAGCGTTTGTTCGATCCTGACAACATACTGGCAACTTCATGCTGATAGGCTCATTATATACACTTGCTTTTAGTCAGTAATTTTAATTAGAGCATGGTTCTATAAGACCATTCATATGCCGGTCACAAGTTGTTATGATTGGCCTAGACTTCGACCTCTCAAGTGTGGGAAATATTCTCGCATGCTTTCCCATGTCGAGCTAATTTCCCTCTTCCCCGAAAAAGCGTCACCCCTCTGCACCCTGAGCAGACACAAAGGGGAGGACATGAAGGGGAAAAGCTCGTCGACTTTACAACCCGACAAAGGCACTGACACCTCCACAAATTTCCTAAGGAGACGTCGACGACCACAAGACCGCTAGGGGTTACTTAAGGCCGTATTGGCCCCATGTTAGGCAGAACCACTCGAGACTTGGATAGAGTCACTACAATATACCAATGAAGTGAATACATTCTTTTCTACTTTCTTTCGTCATCATGATGCCCGCCTTCGTCGCCGTCTGATTCTTGCGGTGAAGACCCACCTCACCGTGTTGAAATCGTATCAGCTGGTTGGCAGCAATGGGATACTCCACCCTTCATCCTGGGTTTAGCAGAATGGTGAGCGTTTTACTTTCTTTGAGAATTTGCCAGGTTCTAGCTCGTGTGTTTTCTAAAATGGCAAATTAGTTTCTGCACGTCCAAGCTCCTGCTGAAAGCTTCCTCACATCACAGCAAAGGAAGTCCTTGTTCAGGATTGACTATGGATTTGAGCAAATGGAGAAAGCCACAGTTGTTATTGCTTTGTGAAGAGCTGGGAATTTCAGTCGGGAAAAGTGTGAGGAAGCCGCAGCTTATTGAGGCAATTGAGAAGTGCAGTGCTGAGAAACGAGCTGAGAAAGCTGAACAAAACGCTACAGAAGAAAGGCAAAGAGATGAGAAGGAAAAGCAAAAAGCTAAACAAAACGTGGCAGAGGAATGGCATAGAGCTGATCAAAAGGAAGCTGCTGAAAGAAAGGAACAAGACTAACAGAAAGCTCACGAACTAAAGCTAAAAGAGCTAGACGTGCAGTGAGATCTGGCCAGGCAATCGGCAAATAACCTCTCAAAATGAAAGACGTTCAGGTGAAGCAGGGGGGATCTCATGCTGTCGTACAAGGCAGACAATGGCATGGGACTGTTTCTCGTTACTTCTTAATGAACCTGCGAGAAAAACCGGCTGGCACTAGAGAGTTAGCCAAGACAGATTCTGACCGTTCTCCTGGCAAAGCAACCGAAATGCAAGGTTAATGAGAGACAATGCAGGTGACTATCAAAAAGTAAAAGCAGAAATGCTAAGGAAATATCGGCTCTCAGCGGAGGCTTTCCGCCGCCATTTTTGGAAGGCATCTAGAACAACAGGCGAGTCATTTCAAGATTTCACTTATAAGTTGAAAGCCAATTTAATTGAGTGGCTAAAAGGGGAATATGCATTCGGTTGTCACAACAAGGTTGTTGAGCAAATCTGCACGGAGCAGTTCTATGGGTCCTTGAGCGAAGAGATGCACCTGTGGATTATTCAAGATAGGTTGGGCAAAAAAGGCTTGGAACATGCTGCAGTGCTAGCGGATGAATTCGCGGCACCTTGTGAATCCGAGAAAACACCGTTCACTAAATTCAGCAAAGAGAAAAACAGGCGCCCTTTTCACAGTGAAAAAGCTTGAGATGGGACAAAAGACATGCCGACTGATAATTCAGGACAAAATAAAACCGCAGTGAAAGACAAAAGCAAAACAGAAAAAGCATTTGATGCTAGAAAACCGGTCATCTGTTTCTATTGCCAGGAGCCTGGACGCCTTGCTATCAGCTGTCGGAAGCCTAGAGTAGTTTTTTTTTTTTCTTTCATGAATAGCGACGACGACAACTTGGTATTTTAGAACCTTGCCTTCGTGACCTAGCAGTGAATGCAATGCTGTGTAAGATACTTAACGACTCAGCTGTGACAATGGACATTGTCCACCCCGCGTATGTGAAATGTGAGGATTTCACCGGGGAATGTGCGTGGATCTGACAGGTAGTCAAGGAGAATAGTGTTTGCTTGCCCATAGCCAGCGTGAAGATTGAGGGGCTATTTGGACTGTTGCCCACTGAAGCCGCAGTATCGCAACATCTGTCTAAACATTATTCCTACCTATTTTCAAATTGCTCGGACATGCTGTTGAAGTAAAAAGGCTTGATTTCTGGCGACTAGACAGTCCAAGCTCTCGCGTGTTCCAAGGCTCAGGAGATTGCAGCAGAGTTAAAATGTTGCAACGAAGCCAAAAATGTGCCTCATGACATAGACACTCAGGAAGCAGAGCACATAGCTGGTGAAAGTGGTGAAAAAGGCGCTAGCGAGGAGGCGTCTGGGTCAGTGGAATACCACAGCAAGTACTAGCAGAGGAATTAGGGACTAATTTGGTGCTGCCACATCCGGAAGGCTTGGTAGACCTACTGAAGGTTGATAAAAACGAAAGCGCGGAAGAAGAGAGTGATTACACAGCGAAAGTAGAACCAGTGACCATTCTGGAGGACCTTGCGGAGATGGGTCCTGTTTCAGCAGCCCTAAAAAGGTCAAGGAGGTGTTGAAAAACTCACTTGTACCTCCGCATTTGAACAATGTTCCAGAATCGTCAAAAGGAGAGGACAATGCCATGGCGGCGAAGCAAAGCAGGAACCCAACGCTCGGGTATTTCGGAGGCACACCCGGTGACCGCCTGGCATGGCAAAAAATTTTCAGACGGCCCAAACAAGCAAAGTATTCGGTGTAGTGAAAAACCGAGAAGGACGCGACACGGCAGCCCGTAAGACTGGAATGGGCCGTCGCACAGAACTTCGAAGGGTTGGTTGTGGCAGTTGAAAAAACAGAGGCATCGCCAAAGGCCAATGGCAATGGAACAGGGTGCGTTTCTGCGAGTAAGGGTGCGGCTGAAACGGTCAACCTGGCTGAGACATGTGCCTACAAACAGCTAAATAGTCAAACAGTCAAACAGCCAACGAAGTGGAATGCCTCGTGACAGTGAGGACAAAGGGAGAATGGCTACTCTTCTGGCATTTACGGCATCCCTTTCAGGGACAAGAAAGCAAGCTGTGGGCACACACAGTGGCAGGTGACTGCAGAGAGCAGTCTATGTCTGGCGCCCTTTGTTGCCCTCGGCAAGGCCCAAAGAATTCCACACTACTACCCAATTGGGTGCATCCATATGGTTCTTGTTTGTAAACAGAGTGCAATGCATCTTTTTTTTAGTTATTAAGAACTTATTTTTATTTTCCAAGGTTTTGCATTAGGCTGAGTTTTGTATTATTTTTGGACGAGCCAGTTATGTGAATAAAAGTGTGAAGCAGGTTATACATCACTGGTGGTTCATGGTCACACTAATTTTTGTAGATAAGCATTTGCATAGAAGGCTTGTAGAAACATACCATTTTGGGTAATTTAATGCTTACAAGTAGATGTGTTTATCAGTTACCACTGCTGAATTTTGATTTGCTGAAGCGCTTTTGGAGAAGAATTTTTTTTTTAAGGTGTTGCGCATAAATAAGAGTAGTTTCTTTGGTTTCGGCTTTAAATGGCACTTTATGAATCAGTTTAATCTAGAGTTGAAGTGGTCCGCAGAGCCCTGTACGTTTTTCATTAGAGGCACTGGTATTGGCAGGTTGCAGTGACTGAATGAGTAACTCATTATGCAGCATTTATCTCTCAGATCATGTTCAAGGTGCTCTCAATCTCTCAATAGCCATGGCTTTCTCAGAAAGTGAAACAAAACAAAAAATACATTAGGCATTAGGTTGGTTAAAATATGCGCTGAAGTCTAGTTTTCTCCCTTTTGTTAATTCTTGGAAATCTCGAACAAGGGCTGCAGGTATGATTCTATTAAGGCTTTATCTTAAGAATGTGTGAGCCTGGCAGTTCTCATGGTTAGTTAGGTGCTCTCTGTTTGTTGTGCCTTGGCGTGGTTTATTTCCAGGTGTCACCTGGCATGCTTTGGAACAAACAAAGAATGAAGCAGAGGCATGGGGTCTACTGGTCTCTCTGAGGGGCTCGGATGCTGCAACCCCTTCGAGACCTCCTGTGGTGACGGACGGGCTGTTGTGATCGGCCTGGCTTCGACCTCTCAAGTGTGGGAAATATTCCAGCGTGCTTTCCCGTGTCACGATAATCTCCCTCATCCCCAAAAAGGCTGCCATTATCGGCCTGGACTTTGACCTCTCAAGTGTGGGAAACATTCCAGCATGCTTTTCCATGTCAAGATCATTTCACTCTTCCCCGAAAAGGCGTCAGCCTTCTACGCCCTGAGCAGACACAAAGGGAAGGACCCAAAGGAGAAGACACAAAGGGGAAGAGGTCGTTGACTTCACAACCTGGCAAAGGCACTGGCACTTCACAAGTTTCCCAAGAAGACATCAACGACCACAAGGCCCTAAGGGGTTATTTCAGGCCGTCCCGGCCCTCAGTTTAGGCAGAACCGCTTGAGACTCAGGTAGAGTCACAACCATGTACCAATGAGGTGGATATGTTTTCTTTTCTTTTTTCAAAATCATAATGCCGGCCTTCATCGCTGTCTCCTGGTTCTTGTGAACACCCACCTCACCAGGTCGAGATCGTATCAATGTGCAGGTGTCGTGACTAAAATTAAGAATAGAATAAGTATGAGGAAGTGTAAAATTGTAAAGAATGTTTCACTGAAGTGACTTACAAATTTATTATAGCAAGCTGGGTCATCTTCAGAAATGTGCGACTTGAATTTTGACATTTCTGCATTAAAATGTTTCTAGCAGCCACCCATCAAATTTCCAGTTCCCTTATTTGACCTCTACAGCTTTATCTAGCAAAATCTTATTCCCTGCGCACAAATGTTTGTTTACATAATTTATTTGTAATGTTCAAATCCAAGTGCAATGGTGTTTTTTTGACTCATTAAATTATATGAAGTGCATCTTGCCTTCAGATATGTAGGACATTGTAGGACATAAGCATGTGCTGACTTTCAGCTGATTGTTTATTGACATAAACCTTGTTACATACTATATAGATTCAGACAAGCATGCTCACCGTACTCACAATTCATGTTTAAAAAATTAATTTTTTCTGGTAGTGTGATTGATGGTTTTCACGTACATTTTACAAGCCTAGCTACATAGTATCTTTATTTTATTTGTGCATAATAATAACGCCCACTAAGCTTAACAAAGACACTCCCTCACCAGAACTAGAATTGGCCTCCTTGGTACAGTATTTGGCCACTACCTCCCTTATGATTCCTACAATTAAACCATCGCCTTCAGTCCCCAGCAGCTGCAGAGCACCTGACCAAGGCGGCGGTCAGACCTGTAATGCAGCAGAGGGTGCTAAGAATTTCTGGGTCCGGACAGGCTGCCGATGGAAACTGACCCTATCAACTTTTAAAAGCCAAACCCTGTCGAGTGGGGCTAGCTCAGCAGGAATCTTTGGGGAACTATCACACATTGTTTGGGGTATCATCAGCCTTAGTGAGATTAGAAGAACTGGTGAGGGTTATACATTGCTGAATAATGGCCATGTCCTCTGCTATTGGCGGCAAAGAGTTACGGAGTCGCCATCTATCGGAAGCGCCTCGCTGGCGTAGTATGAGGGATCACGTGCGCGCTCCTCATAGGTTTTGTTGTCAGCGCTCACTGAAAACACCACGCGCGAGCTCTCCCGGACATTTCTGTAAGTACTTTCGAAACGAGAGTTTTTACTGTCTAAATAATAATCTTGGGCAAACTGAAAGCACAGAATCGTTTACAGACGCGATCTCTTTACCGAATACGTACAGTGAACGCCACTGCGCGCGGTCGCCGCGACGGAGGCTCCCGAACCGGCTTCTTGCGTGAAAGGTAGGTAAACGCTGAGAGCAAACTATGTGAAATATGTTCTTATAGTGTTTGTATAACTAAATGGAGCGTAATAGAATGAAGCCTCAATGCAGCGATCGCACAAATTCGCAGCGACCGACTGCGCGTCTGCATGCTTGTCCGCGCGCTGTTTCGCTTTCGCCGCGTGCGCGTTTTCGCACCGTGCCATGAGCTTTAGGCCGCAGAATATGAGCATTTGACAGTATACAAGCAACCATTGTTGCATGAGCGCTATCAGAGCTGTTCAAAAACAATTTCATTGTAGAGACGTCGACGCCTTAGGGGACTGTGATGTGCCGTCGCGACGATTCAATGTTTTTTTGTCTTCTAAATTTTTGGACGTTTCAATATTATTTCTCGAGTTGCGTCGCACTGTACGTTTATCGGTGTTCTCAGCGTGCGATTTTCCGCTGCTGCTTTTTTGTAATCCAGCGCGTTAATTCATAACACAAACATGACCTAATGTCATGCTTTTTTATAATGCGCTTCTTACCGCTCCCTTTCCACTCCAGTGAACTTGCCAGTATCAATAGCATCGACAAGTTCATAGACCAAACCGTCATGACATCATTCGGGCAGCGGAGTCGGGCGAGCGTCTCAATGCGCGTTTTCCGAACATCGCAGACCCGGCGCCGTTGCAGAAATCTTCCTCGCGTCTGTGCTTGCTACATACCCGAGTTATAGCCGATGACTGTTTGCCGGTTTTATGTTTCGCGAGCCAAGCTTCACGCAGCTTCTTGTCATGCGGCTACGTGTGAATAAGGCTGACATCGGGCACCGTTGCGTACGTCCGGCATTGCGGCACCGAGCAGTAGCCTACCATGTTGCGCTCCTTCAAAGGCAGCCACTACACATCGTAGTGCTTTCAAGCGTTGTAAAGGAGACACTCGAAGCGGGAAAATCTCGCCACTAAATGAGGAGCGCAGCGTACGAGGGAATTTAAAAGTCTCGTTTTTATCTCGCATCGGCGCTCCCGAAGCAGCCGACGCGGCCGCTATCGCCACGTGATCCCTAATAGCACGTCACGCCGACGGTGGCGCCAGCTTTTCCAGTGGTGGAGCTCGAGGCCAATAGAGGTCTCCCAGATAGGAAGCAATTGAGGGTGGAATTCCTAATCCATAAAGACATAACGGGCAATATTGACGAATTCTACAGCAATAATGAGAGGGTAGCAGTAGTCATAATCGAACTTAACAAGAGGCATAGATTTAAGGTAGTACAAGCCTACGCTCCAACATCCAGTCACGATGAGGACGAAGTAGATCAGTTTTATCAAGATGTTGAATTAGCGATGAGAAAAGTGCAAACTCAGTATACTATAGCAATGGGCGACTTTAATGTAAAAGTGGGGAAAAAGCAGGCTGGTGAACAAGCAATTGGCAACTACGGCATCAATCATAAGAACGCCAGAGGAGAGATGCTTGTAGCATTCGTAGAAAGTAATAACATTCGAATAATGAACACCTTTTTCAGGAAACATAGCAACAGAAAGTGGACCTGGAAAAGCTCTTATGGTGAAACAAGTAATGAAATTGATTTCATACTTTCTGCCAATCCCAGCATAGTGCAGGATGTACAAGCGATACGTAGAGTAAAGAGCAGTGATCATAGGTTAGTGAGGGCTAGGATTCATCTCAATTTTAAAAGAGAAAGACTAAAACTAGTCAGGAAGAAACAGGTCAACTTAGAGGCAGTAAGAATAAAAGCAGACAAATTTAGGCTGCTACTTGCAAACAAATTTGCAGCCTTAGAACAGAGAGATGATGACATATAGGTAATGAATAAAACCGTAACTAGGCTGGCTTCAGAGGCAGCAATTGAAGTGCGAGGCAAGGCACCAAGGTAACCATAGGCAAGCTCTCCCAAGTAACAAAGGACCTAATAAACAACAAAGAATGAAAGTGTCCAACTCAAGAGATAAGATAGAACTCGTGGAACTGTCAAAACCGATCAACAAGGCGAAAATAAGTCATATTCGAAACTATAATGTGAGAAAGACTGAAGAAGCTGTAAAAAATGGACACAGCCTGAAATTGGTGAGAAGGAAACTTGGCATAGGACAAACCAAGATGTATGCACTGAAGGATAAGCAGGGTAATATCAGCAATCTCGAAGCTATAGTAAAAGCAGCGGAATAATTCTATACTGACCTGTACAATGCCCAGAGGAGTCAGGATACCTCCATTAAAAACAGTGATGAACAGGATACAGAAACTCCTCCTATAACTAGCGATCAGGTCAGAAAGGCCTTGCAAGACATGAAACGAGGGAGAGCGGCAGGAGATGGAATAACAGTCGATTTGATCAAACATGGAAGAGACATAATGCTTGGAAAACTGGCGGCTCTTTATACGAAGTGTCTATCGACTGCAAGGGTCCCAAAAAACTGGAAGAATGCAAACATCATGCTAATCCACAAAAAGGGAGACGTTACAGAATTGAAAAATTATAGACCCATTAGCTTACTCCCAGTATTACATAATATATTCACCAAAATAATCTCCAATAGAATAAGGGCCACTCTGGACTTTAGTTAACCAAGGGAACAGGCTGATTTCAGGAAGGGATACTCTACAGTGGATCACATTCATGTCATTAATGAGGTAATCGAGAAATCTGCAGAGTAGAATAAGCCCATCTGTATGGCTTTCATGGATTACGAAAAGGCATTTGATTCTGTCGAGCTACCGGCAGTCATAGAGGCATTACGTAATCGAGGAGTACAGACCGCTTACATAATTATCCTGGAAATTATCTGCAGGGATGCCACAGCTACCTTAATTCTCCACAAGAAAAGTAGAAACATACCTATAACAAAAGGGGTCAGACAGCGAGACAATCTCTCCAATGCTATTCAGTGTGTGCTTGGATGAAGTATTCAAGCTATTTAACTGGGAAGGCTTAAGAGTAAGGATTGACGGCAAACGTCTTGGCAACCTTCGGTTTGCCGATGACATTGTTCTATTCAGCAACACTGCAGACAAGTTGCAACAAATGATTGAGGACCTTAATAGAGAGAGTGTAAGAGTGGGGTTGAAGATTAATATGCAGAAGACGAAGATAATGACAAATAGCCAGGCAAGGGAACAAGCATTCAGGATCACCAGTCAGCCTCTAGAGTCTGTGAAGGAGTATGTTTACCTAGGTCAACTAATCATAGGGAAACCTGATCATGAGAAGGAAATTCATAGAAGATTAAAAATGGGTTGGATCGCATACGGCAGACATTGTCAGCTTCCGACTGGAAGCTTGAGATTGAAGATTGAGATTGAAGTTGAAGATTGAGAAAGAACCTTGAGACCAAGTTAAGAACCGTGTAAAGAGCAACGGAACAAAGAATGCTAGGCATAAAGTTAAAGGGCTGCTCACCAGGCCCCATAGAAAATTTTGGTTATACACTGGAAGTTCTTGCGTGCCCTCTATGGAGCATTGTGCCGAAAAAATTGTTCAAATAGGATCGTTAATGGCCGAGACAGAAATATTTCAGTGCCGCGAAACCGTGATTTCAGCAGGCGGGCTCCACTCACCCAATCTAGCCTACGCAAGCTGAATTCCTTCCCTGCGTTCTCTCATACCGGACCTCGAGGATCGCGTGATGCATGCATCACAGGTCCCGCCTTCATTTTTTTATTTGCTCCTTGCTTTTATTTTATTTTTTCGGCACTATGCACTTTTTCCGACAGCGTCACACGCAAGCTGTTGCATGATTTTGCGCGCTGTGCACAAGGAAACATGACTAGCAGTATAATTCAGTGCCACACGAATACTGAGGCAGAACAAGCAGATCGCAGAGCATGATCATATGCTTGAACACGCTATAAAATGGCAGTTTCGGCACCTGCGCACATGACCGCACAACCGTGGGAACAAGCAGATGAAGCGGAAGTACATCTCTCTTGCTTCATTGCGAAGTAAAACAAAAAACACGCAGACATTCCGTTTGTGTTTTATTATTTCTCTAAACTCCAATTCGTCAATTCAAGCAACAGATTGCACAGATAACAGATGTTGTCTTGAATAAGTTTCGAAGTCTCGTGTCACCATAAGCGACGTCACACTGCAGAGACGTTTACATAGATGCAGGGGCACGATCATGTCACCGTCCGGCTTGGAGCACGGCAGCCGCAAGTGAAGAGGGAAATGGCGTTCGGATTGAAATTTCAGATGTTTCCGTGGCGCGTAGCGATGTAATACTTAGCAGACATAATTGTTAATGTGCAATGTATGCTCTGCGCTTGTCAGCTCAAAATGGCCAGACCTGGTGAGGGGCCCTTTAAGAGACAGAAAGAGAGCGGTTTGGATCAGAGAGCAAATGGGTATAGCCGATATCCTGAGTTAAATGAAGAGAAAAACATGGAGCTGGGCAGGTCATGTCAGCTGGTTAGATAACCGTTGGGCCATTAGGGTTACAGAATGGGTACCAAGAGAAGGGAAACACAGTCAAGGACGGCAGAAGACTAGGTGGATGAAATTAGGAATTTCACGGGCGCTAGTTGTAATCGGTTTGCGCAGGATAGGAGTAATTGGAGATGGCAGGGAGAGACCTTCATCCTGCAGTGGACATAAAATAGGCTGATGATGAATAAGGTTACAAATGGGGATGTTACATATGTACAGAGGGAGGTCCCATAGTCAACAGGCAATCTCTCGGGGCCAAAAGAGCATCGCAACAACATTGACAATGGAGGCTTTCTTGACCTTCATTAGAGATTGTGTGGTAGTCGACCATTTCTTTATAGAACTGTCGTCCTCGGGAGAAAAACTGTAAGCAGTTAATCTGACAGATTAGTGAAATGGAACTGATAGCTAGACTTTGTGAACATTGTGCCATCAGAAAAAAAACTTTAATTTTTTAGCGCATCAAATGTGAATGCAGTGAGGATGCACAGCTGAATCTATGTGTATCGCAAGGTTTACCTCATTAAAGAATCAGTTGAAAGCTAATGCTACATGTGCCCCTTCTCTGTGTTTATCATGCAGTATGTACCTGAAGTCAAGGTGAACCATTCTAAAACTGGTACAGCGCAATATAGAAAGGAGGAAACGAGCTGGGCTGGCCAGATAAAGGAACAGAGCGCTTATCTGGTCGGCTCGGCTTGTTTCTTCCTTTATATATTGTGCTGTACCAGTTTTAGAAAGCAATACCAACTCGCCCAATCCTCAACCCAAGGTGAGCCAGCTTGCCCATCTACTGCACTTGTGATGATAATAATAATATTTGGGGTTTTACGTGCCAAAACCACTTTCTGATTATGAGGCACGCCGTAGTGGAGGACTCCGGAAATTTTGACCACCTGGGGTTCTTTAACGTGCACCTAAATCTAAGCACACGGGTGTTTTCGCATTTCGCCCCCATCGAAATGCGGCCGCCGTGGCCGGGATTCGATCCCGCGACCTCGTGCTCAGCAGCCCAACACCATAGCCACTGAGCAACCACGGCGGGTAACTTGTGATGATGTACAGCTGTGTCTAAATAGCAAAAACAAAGAGAGTGCTTGCAAACCTAATGGAATTCCCACAACCATAATGAACAATGCAGTGTATATATGCACGAAAGCTGAACATGCACTTTATAAAGTGCATGTTCAGCTTTCATTAAAAAGGTCTCGGAAGCACAGTAGCACAAAGACCCAATCTTCATGTCTACTTGCCTGGGGCAGTTTTTCAGGGTAGAATTACACAACACTAAACACTGATTGTCCTGCTCACAGAAATTGGCAGTAATGTAGAATGGCACCTTGTCAACAACTCACATTGCTCTCTCAATGTAGCACATGATCAGTGTCGTTTTCTCGGGGGCCTTTTTGAGCGCTGCTTCCAGAATGGGTTTTGCTGTGGAAGAGAGTGGATTACATGCTTTAAGAGAAAGCCCCCTATTCAAAGACATGAAAAGAGTAAGCATCTAATAACCGATTTGAATCAAATATATGTCTCCAGATGATACAGCAGTATTTGTAAAAAAAAAAATAGAGGCTGGTAAATCGCTTAATTTTAAAAAATCGAAAGTGCAAGTCAACTTGTCTTAAGAAGTGGCAATAACTGGGGCGTTAACGAGCATTTAATGCACCGAATTAGTCTGGTAGGTTAAAAATGGCCGCGCTTTATTTTTTTTTTTTAGCTTTTTGCCGTTATGTGCTTGTAAACTTAAGTATGTTTTTAATTCGCTATTTTTAGGTTATGGTCTAACGGTGTGAATAAATAGAATTTGAATTCTTGTTATATAGAAATCCTTTAAAACTGGTTAAGCCGAAGCGTTACATAACACGCGAAAAAGTGCGACAGTCATCTGCACACACAATGCGACCACTGCAAGTTTGAAATTCGTGAATACCTGCGACGCAGTCAGGACACCAGCTATCGCCCTTTGCATCTTCTGACCCAGCGAAGAAGCACAGCACCAAATCTTTTCTATCCTTTGCGTCTTTGGTTTCCAGCGATTTGATTGCATCCTGGAACTCGTCGAAGGACCTTGTGACAACTTTTTTCACCATCTTTGAGCGCACGGAACGAAGCCGGCGATCGACGTGACGCTTCTCTCAAGAACAGCACGCCCCCCATTCAGTGTACGTGACTAGTGGGACAAGCGCACGTTCGTGAGGCCGGTTAGGCGTACGAGCGGCGAAAAATAACGGCGCTGTGATCGGAAATTGAGACCAAAGGATTTGGCTGCACTTCCTGCACTAGTTCAGGGGGTGCAGCCACCTGCACTTCGGCACTCGAAATGACGTGGTGCTGCGCGAGTTCATGTACACTTTGGCACTAGACTCTCCGCAAGTTCTTTTCTCGTGCACGTAGTGCAAGGCTCTTGGTAGCAGACGACACATGCGGTTCCTTGGCCATGCGGGTGTTGGTAGACGGCATCGACGGCGCCTGTTATTGGTAACGCAGCACGGACGCCAGTTTTCTTCAGGATGTGTACGCAGCATCTTGTTAAGGGCGCTTTCCGGGTTCAGCTGCTGCTAAGTGCACTGAAGGCCGGGTTTTCCCACAGGTCACAGTAGTTTGTAATAATTTTCCCGAGCTTACCGCTACCTCGACGTTAAGTTTACGCGAAACCACATCGGTCCGCCGTTTGAAACCTTGTGCCATATATGACTCAGAAAGGTGTGGAAACTGCGCTTGGTCATGCTTTCTGAATAATTATGCCGAAGTTGAATTAATTTCCAGGTACTAATACATAAATTCTTCCCAGAGAACAAAAAAGGCCATTGCGCACACGTTTACGCTTGCAGCACACACCAACAAAAGAAAAGCCACAGCCGCCCAGTCGCAGCAGACGAAGGCCTGAACGTTCCTGCACTCTTCGTCCTCGATTTGACCACTGCACCGAAAGCGCCAGTCGCACTCGCACTTCATGAGAACTGGCGCTACACTGGCACGACACTTTTCTGAACTAGTGCAAAAAGTGCAGCCAAATCGAGGAGACCGGTTTGTTGAGGGGGCTCTTGCACTTTCCAGGGGGCGCTGCGAAAATGGGGCCAGAAAGCGTCCTCTGTCCTGCACTGGGTAGTACCAAGCTCTGTCGTCTGCTTCGGAAAGCACGTTTACAATATGGACCCGCCACTTTCGGTTGTGTTGTTTCACGGCCTGCAGCGACTATCGGGCGCCGAAGATTTTTTCAGGGGTGGTAGGCTGCGTAAAGGCAAGAAATTGTGCAGTGCCGAATACGTGTACGCCGTTGAAGAATTAGGCGGCGAAGTTTTAGCGCAGTGTCAATGGCAAGTGAAGCGAGTCGCGTACGAAGTTGAACTTCAGATATTAATGTTTGCACGCTGCTAAATTCAGGCGCACAAACGCGAGAAAATGCTTGCTATAAATGAATTCACAGCAGCGCTAAGCAGACGTCATGTGTACGGAACTGCTCGAGTGCACGACCGGTACGCGCCGCGACGGCAGCGGTCTTTCAGCACGCCGCGATGTACGAGCTGCTCGAGCGCACGATCGTACGCGCCGCAACGGCAGCGGTCTTTCGACATGCCGCGAAACGGCGGGCCTCCTGCAATCTTTGCTGACTGTGTGCCGCTAGACAAGTAGTTATGCCTGCACTGTAGTAGCGGCCATCTGTCCCTTTAGCAACTGATAAATAACTGATGAGCTCGCAGTAACGTACGTGCGAATCGCGCTGTAAACAACTGGCAAACGAAGCGAGCTCGTTCATTGATCACTCCTCAGTGTATGACGGTTTCTATATGTAACCCACGTGAATTTAATAATTACTCGGTACATAATCCTTTTATTCATATAAAAACTTTAAGTTCAACGAGCGCTTGTCCTGTCTTCTTTCTCGTGTTTCGTTTGTGTGTGCGCTGCCCAAGAATGAAAACCACGTCTGTTGTATGCGCTAGCAGTGGCCGAAGTTCACGCGTGCCGAGAAACTGAATATGTGCATGATGCATTGAACATGACCGGAGTTCATTCCCGCTTCACCACTGCACCGATCGATCGGGTTACTGGACGATACACACCCGCGTCTTGGCCGCGCCGGCATTGCTGAAGCAGGAATGATTACTAATACTGTCAACTTCCGTCTCTTGAGTACTGTTAAAAAATGGCCAAGCTGTCTACATTGCTGCCTCTATTCCATATTGTAGGAGACGTACTAGTTAAAGTTGTGTGCGCATGTCGTACTTGTGCTATGCAGCGATATATCTTGTTTATTTCCGCACAGTGTCGATAGAAGTCCGTTGTCGCCATCAGATACAACACGGATTTGTAGCAAACATAATGTGAGAAACTGCAAAAATGACTTTAGCTCGTAGGTGCCGTATGTATGTGCCGCATCGTATGTGCTGACGATTTTTCCGGCGGCACATACGATGTCGTTTCCAATTACCTGCTCAACGTCACTTACATGGTTAAGCAGACGCTGCCCTTTCGCCGCATTGCAGCCATAAAAATAATCGTCAAGCGTACCGGCCTTAATTCTTAAAGGCAAATATAGCGTGTGCAGTTTGTTTCACACTAAGGGGAAAACTCAGAACGTATTGCATCGCGATGCGGCAAGCAATGGAGTCGTGCGGCGGCAGCAGCTCGAGCAGGCGCACACGCTTGAGGGGCGGTGTCGTGATCTGCGTCGTCTGCTACGGCGGCGCGCGCTGGCCGCATTTTCGGGAAGCGTGGTACTGTCAGGGGCAGTGCACCGATTTCATCGGTACTGCGAGAACTGAGCTGATATTCTTTACTAAACGTTGTGCGTCGCCAAACTCTGATCCTTCATTGGCGATAATGGAGTTCCACAAACTTCTTTTGACAGCATGGTTCATTTGTTCTTTCGAAAGGCCGGAGTACTGAGCGTGTGCACGTATATTTCTTCACTGTGTGTGCTACCGTAATGAGCAGCGACAAAACGCACCAAGATGTGCGCGTAACGTGCTCAGTCTTTGTTTGGCTCGAAACGAAAACGGCACTAAACAATGGGAGTCGAACACGATGAAACAAACGGATACGAATAAATGAAAGTTTTAGGTTCAGACAATGAGCTGGAAGTGATTTTTCTCGACAATCATTCGCTACACCAGACAGACCCTGCCCGCCGGTGGGGAATTGGACACGTCACGCTCGGAACTTCAGTTAGTATCTCGTCATGTCCCCAGCGGCAGCGATGACAGCGCTCATCCTGTAAGGCAGTGAAGTGTAGAATGACTTGATCAGGGATGTGTTCATTCGCAGCACGTCTCAGTCGCTGACGATGGTGGATCGAAGCCTATCCTCGGGCGACTGATAGAGGGGATGTTGCGCCAGCGATACTTTCAACGAGCCCCAGCCATTTTAAATGATGTTGGCGCCCGGGGATTGAGGCGGCCGCTCCAAGAGAGTGACTGCGCGCCAGGCACGTACCCAGGATTTTTTTTCGGGGGGGGGGGGGGGGGGGCCTACACCTCCATCATCATCATCATCATGTTTTCTGTCCACTGCAGGACGAAGGCCTCTCTCTGCGATCTCCAATTACCACTGTCCTGCGCCAACCCATTTCAACAAGCACCCGCGAATTTCCTAATTTCATCGCTCCACCTAGTGTTTTGTCGTCCTCGATTGCGTTTTCCTTCTCTTGGTACCCATTCTGTAACCCTAATGGTCCAACGGTTATCTAACCGGCGTATTACACGACCTGCCCAGCTACATTGTTTTCCTCTTGATGTCAATTAGAATATCGTCTATACCCGTTCGCTTTCTGGTCCAAACCGCTCTCTTTCCCTCTCTTAACGTTATGCCTAGCAATCTTCGTTCGATCGCTCTTTGTGCGGTCCTTAACTTGCTGTCAAGTCTCTGCCCCATATGTCAGCACTGGCAAAATGCACAGATTGCACACCTTACTTTTCAGTAATAATGGTAAGCTTCCAGTCGGGAGCTGGCAATGTCTGCTGTATGCGATTCAACCTATTTTTATTCTTCTGTGAATTTCCTTCTCATGATCAGGGATCCCTGTGATTAATTGACCTACGTAAACGTACACATTGCAGTAGTACTCTGCAGATCTCGCGATAACCTGATTGATGACATGGATGTGATCCATTGTAAAGTATCTTCCTGAAGCCAGCCTATTCCCTTGGTTGACAAAATCCAGTGTTGCCCTTCACAGTCTTTAGTGGCCGACTGGCGATCCTGACCTCTTGTTCCTTTGCCCAGCTATTTATCATTATCTTCATCTTCTGCATATTAATATTCTACCCCACTCTTACGCTCTCTCTGTTAAGGTCTCCAATAATTTGTTGTAACTCGTCTGCATTGTTGTTGAATAGAAAAATGTCATCGGCAAACTAAAGGTTGCTTTGATATTTGCCGTCGACCTTTACTCCTAAGCCTTCCCAGTTTAATAGCTTGAATTCTTCTAAGCACGCAGTGAATAGCTTTGGAGAAATTGTGTCTCCCTGTCTGACCCCTTTCTCTATAGGTATCACCCTGCTTTTCTTGTGTAGAATGAAGGTAACTGTAGAACCTCTGTAGATATTCTCACGCGAAGGACGAGTCAGTAAGACGAGAAGCTATTTACAGATTATATTTACAACAACGGTTGCAGCGCTGATCGGTTATATTCACAGCGCGAGCCCAGTTCGTTCTTCCTCCTCTTTTCTGGAGTGATGGCGCCCACGCGCCTCGTTCAAACAAATAACACACGCATGTAGCAATACTTTCCAAGCTTTTTACATAAGCGTTCTGTACTCCTTGATTACGTAGTGCCTCTATGACTGCTGGTATCTCTACTGAATCAAATGCATTTGTGTAATCTATATAAGCCACATAGAGAGGCTTATTGTACTCTGCAGATTTCGCGATAACCTGATTGATGACGTGTATGTGATCCATTGTAATGTATCTCATCCTGAAGCCAGCTTGTTCCCTTGGTTGACAAAATCCAGTGTTGCCCTTATTCTATTCGAGATTATTTTGGTAAATATTTTATATAATACTGGGAGCAAGCTAATAGTCCTATAATTTTTCAATTATTTAACGTCTCCTTTTTTTGTGGATTAGTATAATGTCTGCATTCTTCCAGTTTTCTGGGACCCTTGCAGTCGATAGACACTTCGTATAAAGAGCCGCCAGTTTTCCAAGCATTATATCTCCTCCATCTTTGATTAAGTCGACTGTTATTCCACCTTCTCCCGATCTTCATCGTTTCATGTCTTGCAGGGCCCTTCTGACCTCATCGCTAGTTATAGAAGAGTTTCTGTATCCTGTTCATTACTGTTTCTAAGTGAGGTATCGTGACTCCTCTGGGTGCTGTATACAGGTCAGCTCAGAATTTTTCCGCTGCTTCTACTGTGTCTTCGAGATTGCTGATGATATTATCCTTCTTATCTTTTAGTGCATACATCATGGTTAGTCCTATACCAGGTTTTTTTTTTTTTACTGATTTCAGGCTGCGTTCATTTTTTACGGCTTCTTCAGTCTTTCTCATGTTATAGTTTGGAATATCAGTTATTTTCGCCTTGTTGATTAGTTTTGACAGTTCCGCGAATTGCGTAACGCTGTGCGGCCGCCAGTCCCATACAACCACGTAGAGCGCAGGACTCTGCGATTCTAGACGTACTGTGTTCACTGCGAAAGGTTAGAAAAACACCCACATAAGCACAGCAGAGAAGTGGCTAGGTGAGGCGGTTCGACCGATAACTTTAGAAGCGTCATTCAAAACGAGTAATTGTTCTCCACTTCCGGCGGCGTTTTCTCTACTTCCTTTTTAAATAAAAAGATGTTGATCCATAAATATTCTCATAAACAACGGTTAACTTTTTTATTATTCGCTTTTGCTTGCAGTTTGGTTGCTGCCTTGGCTCTCTCCCTTAGTAGATCGCTTAATTTCTCAACTCCTTGCCATTTTTGTTTCCAGTTGCCAATTTTGCACGAAAAGTGCTATACAATTAGGCAAAAACAGACGAGGTAACGGGCGACAGTCATCTTGCTTATGGGTTAAGGGTTATTGCAGGGTTTCATGATGGACTCTCTTTCACATTATTTTAATTCCCACCTTATCTAACCGATGTCCCGTGTAGATGGTTCCGGGCATCTGCCAGCGTCGCGGCGAGCGGTACCCAAGGAAATAAATGAAGCAAAGGGAAAAGTTAAACGCAATTGGCGTTTTCTCCGGCCGCAACTCGTTCCATGAGAGTACAGACCAGCTGAGTAACAGCCGCATCCCCCTCCTGGTCCCAGGATCTGCCTAAACAAAGAAGGTTGAACTAACAAAAGCAACAGCTATGGGCGTGACGGTTGAATAGATGGTGAAAACTGAACGCATCTCGAGTTAATCGCGCGCGTGCGGAATCTATGAGAAAACTGTCCTTCACATTACAAGATCGAGAGGCCGATAACTACCGCCATCTAAAAGGAGGGAACAAGGCAGCATAATCCTGACCGATGAACAGCTGCCAAGTCTCAACATTGATCTGGCGACGCATCAGGAATGTGTGAGGAGTGGTGGCGTGGGTGGGGAGGGGGGGGGGGGGGGGGGTATGCCACATAATTTCGGGGGGGGGCCCGGGCCCCCCCCTGGGTACGTGCCTGCTGCGCGCTGTTCTAGCAGTTCTTGCACAGCACGAGCTGTGTGGATCGGCGTCATATCGCGTTAGAATATATAGTCGCCTTCCAGAAACGGGCCGTCAAGAATGTATGGAATCAGTACGTCATCTATGACTGCCCTGCAGCGATGAACTTACATTCGAGGCGTATCAGTGGGCGTCGCGCAACGCTTAGCAAAGAATACCGGCTCATTTCACGCAGTAACGATGTGATCGGCGCCCTGCACCTGACAGTAGAACGTTTCCAGACAATGCGGCCAGCGCGCGCCCCCGTAGCAGACGACGCCGTTCAAGATCCCGCCCCTCGAGCACCTGCGCGAGCTGCTGCCGCCGCCTGACTCAAGCGCTCGCCGCATCGCGATGCAATGCGCTTCGAGTTTTCCCCTAAATGTGAAACAGACTGTACACCGCCTTTCGAAGGAAATGTCCACGCGCACACACGTAGGCACACACCGCGCGCGGCACGAAACGTGCCCAAACACGCGCAGTGCAGGAGGCAATCAAGGCGGTGCGAACGAGAGATGGGAGAGGGGTACCACCCGCTAATAGAATTTTGCGTCGCATGCGGCGCTCTCAACGCTGGCGCAGCAGCGCCGCTCTCGGTGCCGTTCTTGTCTATACGACCCAAGCTGGTACGACCCAGATGTCGTTTCCCGCGCCGCCACCAGGCGCCGCTACTATACCTCAAACTCCAGCGCAAGACGCCCATAATAAAGCCCTCAATAAAATTTGATTGTCAAGCCACTAGAAGTACAACTGTTGATGTCTTGTATCAGTAGTGCCTTCTTTTTCCTATTCTCAAGTTTCATAAAGCACGTAACGCTACAGCGCCAATTTAACACACTTAACAAACCAAGGTCCAAACGGTCAAAACATGTTCTTTCAACGTTTACGATGCCGTCGCTTTCTCGTCAGGGTTTCGACACCTCACCGCGACCCAAACAGCATCCCAGCCGCTGGCCCAGCGTGCTGTCGCCACTTCGAGCAACATAACAAAGGGAGAGAGCTTTGCGTTGCACTGTCCCACTGCAGGATATAGCAATTGCGCTTGGAGCGAAACCAAACTGCCAAAAATACTTGTAGACTAGTTCGCCAGTCAACAGAACGCCAATCCGAAGCCTGTACTTCCCATCATTCGCATGATGGTTGAACGATCACCGTATGAAACTCTATGGGAGTAACGATCGTAACGATCCTCGTACCTTAGTTTCTAGCAACGCCTCCTATATTCTAGGAGGCGTTGGTTTATACTGGTTAGAGCGCCGACAGTCGCAGACAAAATGGCGCCACGCATTTGCAACGCCAGCCTGCTTGTTTGTCGTCTGCTGCTCTGCTGCCCATTGTGCTGCCCAACGTTGGGGTTGCCTACACCAATGCTTCCTTTACTAGATTACTAGATGCCAGCCGCGTTGTCCGTAAACTAGGTTCGTGGCCCTCTCCCTTTTCTCTCCTCCGCACCGCGAAAAGGCAACGAGCGCCGCTTGTGGCGGACGTCTGCAACCTAGATTAAGGTCCCTCTATTTAACCTTGATCACGTGCTGCGGCCTTCGAGATTACCACGGCGTCTGTTGCCATCTCAAAGACCTACAATAACGCTCGCTAACAGGCGGATGGATGAATGTTATGAGCGTTCCCTTTGAAACGCGGCGGTGGGTTGCGCCACTAAGCTCTTGCTACTATACTGCCTAATATTCTACCTAGGTTAAGCAATGAAAAAAGGAAAAAAAAACACTATGAACTACCACGCCCAAATTTTCTGATCCCCGCGCACATAAAGCGCCCGCGGAGCATTCAGCCGCCGCTGCCCCATCCGCCGGAAGTTGAAAAGGCAACGAGCGCCGCCTCACGGAATTTATGCTGAACTAAGGAACCGCCGCCGCAATGGGAAAGCGAGCAACGCGGCTGGCATCTACTAAAAGGAGGCATTGCCTACACCAATGCCTCCTTTACTATAATGCCTGCCGCGTTGTCCGGTAAACTCGGTTCGGTGCACTCTTCCTTTTCTCGTCTCCGCGAAAAGGCAACCAGTGCCTCTCATGGCTAACGCCTGCAACTTAGATCACTTGCTGCAGCCTCTGAGATATCCATGGCATCTGTCACCGTCTCGGAGGCCCACTAGAACGCTCGCTAACAGACGACCCCACCATCATATAGAGTTTCCTACAAAAATTCTTGTAGGAAACTCTATGCCCACCATAGAGTAACTCTACAGACTGCACATATAACGCGCCGACGGAAGCATTTCAACCGCAGCTGCCACATCCGCCAAAAGTTGAAAAGGCAACGAGCGCCGCCTCACGGTATTTATGCTGAACTAAGGGAACCGCCGCTACAATGGAAAAGCGAGCAACGCGGCGGGCATCTAGTGAAAGAGGCATTGGCCACATATGGCGCTTCGCGCGAACGTCGCATGGTTTTGCCAGTTGAGCAGTTTCGATGTTCTGTGAACTAAAACAGCGCCGTCGTCAACGCTGACCCCAGTGCCGTGCCCCAGTGCAACTGTACCGGCTGATCTTGCTGCAGCTAGAACCGCGGATAGGAATGGCGCCACCCCGTAGTGTTGGAAAGAGGAGCCAACATCACCGGAAGAATTTCGTTCTTTCTAGGCACCTGCGAGCCACGTACAACTGCATCATGAACGATTTGCGCAATTTCAGCCTGTGCCAGTTCGTAAACGATCCGGGAATTGTCTACTTAGTTGTGCCGTTTCTCTTAATCATTGAATTTATTGTGAACGTGACAGTTATCAGCAAGGTACCTTGTAAGTACAGTATGATGGCGGTGTCCCGTTCTGGGTGCTTTCGTTGGCCGCCCGTGCACTTGAATTTATACTCTTATTGACTGTCTCAAAATTCCATGTTTCATGCTTGTACTTCGTGTTGTGGATGTTTGCTCAGAAGTCAGCCCATCGATTTTCCCTAATTGTTTCTCGCTTCTTTCTATTCAGATACTGAAATTGACTGGAAAGCCTATATGCAAGAGGTGGAAGGAGTGCTAAACGGCACTTACGACTACGCTCATCTTAAGGGGGACACTGGACCACTTGTGTGAGTCTGCAAAACTGCGTGTTACATGGTTGCAACAGTGACTGTAACCAGCGGATGTAAATTGCGGCAAAAATGAGCTGCAGCTATACGAGGGCGAATCAGAAAGGCCTTGCCCCAATATTTTTTTCCTTTTTTACCCAAAGTATGGCTGTAAATGCGGATTCAACGTATCCATTCCCATTGGCGGACCTTTCTTGGAGGTGGTGGACCTTTCTTGGATCAGCCCGGTCGCTCCGCGGCACGGCGCTGCTGTCAGTTGTTAGGCTGAAAGTTGAGGATATAGATTAGCAGCTAAGACAGGAGGAGCTGATCGTATATGTGTTTGTGGAGACACATCTTAGGGAAATGGAGCAACCACCCTGTAATCCTGATTATGCATGGGAATATTGCAATAGAATGGGGGGCAGCAGAAAGGGGGATAAAATTGGGGCTTTCATTCATTATGCATTGGCAAAGGGTCAAACAGGAATGCAAGGAACACTTATGGTCAAAAGGGAAAGTGGCAGGGGAGCAGACGCTTTGCTTTGTATACCTGAGGGCAGAAGCAAATGCCAAAAAGGAAAAAAGTATATGAAAGGGTAGAACGCATAGCAAGTAACATTAACGAGCTAGGAGGAGGCTGCGAGATAATTATACTAGGAGATATGAATGTACACATAGAAGATATGGACGGGTACATATATTCATCAGGCAACATGCTGTGTGCTAGGCATGACTTATTTGTATGTAACAGTACTGAAAAGTGTGAAGAGCACACAAAGGGGAAAGTAGTTAGCCTGCAATCAATGATAAATTATGCACTAATGTCACATAGGATGTATGATAGGCTAGGGGTAATGAACATACATGAATATGGCTCCAGAAGTCTGGGTAGTGATCACAAGCTCATCAAGCTGAGTTTTAGAAGTGAAACGAAATTAGAAAGGATCAATATAAACAACCAGGTGGGTTGTTTATTTGGAAAAGCAGCTGGAATTGGTAACCCAACAAATTGAAGTAATTTCTGAGGATACTAAAACAGAAGGGACATGCGCAAATTTAACAGGTCTGTTGGGGCTAGAGCTTGCTAGGGTAAGAGTCAAGCCCAAAGGGAAAAGAAGACGGAAATCCAAGAGATAGTGGGATGAGGAGGTTTAGAAGGCCATAAAGAAACGTCAGGCAGCATCCAGGGAACACAGATATTCTAAGCAGAATGGTTAACAAGAAGCTGATGTAGACAAAATGGGATGATTTCTTAAACTGTAGAAGGGAAACATCCCACTTGATCAATGAGAAGATTAGAAGAAAGGGGACCCAATGGTTGTCAGAAGTAAACAAAAAGGATAGAAAAGCAGCTAAGAAATTTTTGAACCATCTCAACTCCTTGAGTAATAAGACTAGCCTAGATCAGCAATGTATAATTACAGCTCAAGGTGTTTGGCTAGAAGGAGATGAGGCAATCGAACATGTATAAACAATGATGACAGAAAAATTAATAAAGAACAATGAAATGATGTATGCACTCTATCAAACGTGGATAGACTGGTTAGAGCAGTGGCTCCACTTGAACAAAGCGAGTGGGAAAGGGCAGAGAAGAGGGTTCCTAGTAGCACGTCAACAGGACCTGGGGCGCTATAACGTAAAACTATTCCAATTCTGCAATCAGCCCACTGCGATTGGTCAAAAACTTTTTGGACCACCCCCACTTCACCTGTCTGTCACGCGACATCACGAAAACCACGATAGCTCCCCAGCTAATATGACGTGTACACACTGATTATGCATAATTTGACCGAGCAAAACAAAAAGTTATTTCTGACTTGATGCCTTTTTGCCATTAGTCCTCGGCTATTGGTCAAAAGTTTTTGGGCTGCTCCAAATTCACCTGCCTCTCACGCGACGTCACGAAACCGCAAAAACTTACCACGTCAAAGTGACGCGTACGCGTTAAAGATGCAATAATATGCCGAACAAAGTTGAATGTTCTTCTGAATAGCCGCAGGCTGCCCCGTTTTATTTATTTATTATTTATTTGGTACCCACAGCGCCCTTTCAGGCATTACAGTGGGGGGGTACAGATGAAAAACAAGCATCAAAATTGCAGGTTTGCATAAATTTGTGTAAGTCAACAACACATTATTATAGGCCGACAAAAAAGAAAAGCACACAGCTAAGTTGCACACAGCCATATCGGAAACAGGCACGTTGCAGATGTCACATTTGAAAAAAAAAAAAAGAGTACATAAAGCACAATGATTACAGAAACTCATAATGAAAAAGCAAAAAAAGAAACAAATAGAATAATAAGTTGGAAAAAAAAACAATGCAATGATTAAGATACAGTGCGACAAGGTGGAAAAAAAGAAAAAAAAAGAGAAAAAGAGGCACTAAAAGAAAATGTCATTTGCAACTGGGATTGTTTATAGGTCATGATTGCTAGGCGTACGCGGGATATTTACCAAGCCTTAGGGATCAAAAGATTCTATTGCTTTTAATGCAGAAAAGAACTTGTTAGGACAAGAAATTCCTACAATTGAGGCGGGAAGTCGGTTCCACTGACTGATGGTCCTTGGGAAAAACGAGCTGCTAAAGGCCGATGTATTACATTTGTATTCTCTTATCTTCTGCTCATGATCTTTGCGTGCTGATGTGTAGTGAGGCTGGCTTATGTAAACGTCACGCGGAATTCGAGTATGAGTGTGATATATGGTGTGCAAAAGCTTCAGTCGAAACGACGCTCTTCGGCGCTGAAGAGATTGCCAGTTTAGCATTGCCTTAGATTTAGTTGCACTAAACTGCCTGTCATACATTGCTATATCTAGTACATATCTTGCCGCCATGGACTGAACTTTTTCTAGTTTTTCTTTGTTGGTTACTGATGAAGGATCCCACACAGGGCATGCGTATTCGAGCGCACATCTTACATATGATTTATACAGTAGCTCCCGGGTTTGTTGTGGAAACGCATGTGTATTTCGTTGTAAAAATCCCAAGCTCTGACAAGCTTTGCCTACGGTATAATCCACATGCCGATTCCATGATAAAGAGGGGCAAAAGTAAACGCCTAGGTATTTATATTCACACACCATTTTTACTGAACAGTGGTTTATCGTATATTCAAATTTTCCAGGATTTTTTTTTTTCTGGAGAACCTCATACACACGGTTTTCTCGAGATTCAGTTTCATTTCCCATCGCTCACACCACTCGTGTATGGCATATAAGTCGTTTTGAATTACGAAGCAGTCACTTTCACATGTAACCTTACGGTATAATATACAGTCATCTGCAAATAACCTAATATAGGACTGTACATTTTCATTAATATCATTGATATAAAGTAGGAAAAGAAGGGGCCCCAGAACTGATCCCTGAGGTACCCCTGACGTTACATTACCTATTGCAGATTGTTCACCGTTTACGACTACATATTGTCACCTCTCTCGTAAATATTCGGCGATCCACGCAATAACTTGGGGATTAATATTAAATCTGGTTAGTTTCTGCAGTAACAGGTAATGTGAAACGGTGTCGAATGCTTTTTGAAAGTCAAGAAAAATACAGTCGACCGATGATTTGTCGTCCAGGGCTGCCGCTAAGACATGTGTGAACTCTACTAGTTGTGTGACGCATGATAATCCTCGCCTAAATCCATGCTGATTTGGGTTAAATATAGAATTACTATCCATATGTTTGACTACTGCAGTATATAACACATGCTCTAGAACTTTACTGCACATAGAAGTTAGTGAAATGGGACGGTAGTTATTAATAATGTTGCACGGGCCAGTTTTATGTATAGGAGCAACCGATGCCATTTTTCAATCAGCCGGAAGTGAACTGTGTTCCAAGGACTTCTCAAAAATAATTTTCAAATACATTGACACTATATGAAAGCAAGACTTCAACATAAAATTGGGTAAACAGTCAGGGCCCACAGCTTTTGCACAATTTAAATCACAAAGCAGTAATTCAATGCCCCAAGCTTCGATCACTATTTTAGGCATGGGTGTGGATTCGTGTTTTAACAATTTCAGATCTTTCCTATAATCTGTTGGTGCAGAGAACACTGATGTAAAATAAAGATTGAACAACTTGGCCTTTTCTGTGGCGTCGCAAATTGTAACGTCGCCATCGGTCAAAGCGGGGATAGAAATGTTGTTTTTTTTATTTCGTTTTATATGCTTCCAAAGTTCCTTCGGGCTTTGCTTTATCTTACTATCTATTGTTTTAAAGTAGGCTCATTTTGTTTGGATTGTAGCGTTGTTCACTTCCCGCGTTGCCAGTTTTAGTTTACAAAAGTTCTCTTTAGAAGGGTATCGTTTAAATGAACGGTAAATTCTTTGCCTACGCTTTACTAAAACATTCAGTTCTTTAGTGTACCATGGCTTACTTCGAATACGCCTTCTAGTCAATACCCATGACGGAACAAACCGGTTGCGCAGTTCAAAGATTTTTTCTTTAAATAAAACCCATAGGTTTTCCACAGAGTACTCATCCGCAAGTGTTTCGAACACAACGAAATATGCTTCCAGTGAAGCATTGATTGATTGGATATCAGCCTTGGCGTAATTGTACATGCACCGATTCTTCTCACTGTAAACGCTTACATGTGTCATATTTATTTCGCTTAGCACGACGTCATGATCACTTATCCCTGGCAATATTTCAGTGTTCTGGACCATTTCTGGCATATTTGTGAAAAAAAGATCTAGGATATGACTTCCTCGCGTAGGTTTCAGTACAGTTTGTCTTAATGAAAGGAGGTTCATGAAATCGGCAATTTCAGATGTGAAGCTAGGGGAGCTTCCAGAGGCTATCGGCTGTTCATTCCAATTGAGGTTAGGCAGATTAAAGTCCCCACCCACAATGACGTAATCGGATGTGATTTTTGTAGCTGTGGCAGTGAAATGAGACAATTCCCTGGCTGAACCACTTGGTGGCCGGTAGAAGGAACAGACTGACAGGGATTTGCCGTTCGGGAGTTTCAGCTGACACCAAACAGCTTCACTCCTATCTTCTATAATATTTACGCGTGTAGAAGGGATGCGTTGGTCTACCAAGATAAATACGCCACCTCCGTGGTAATTTCTATCTTTTCGATAAACTGTAAAGTTATCAGGAAATACTTCAGAGCTTGCTACGTCTTCATCGAGCCATGATTCGGTGCCAATAACTACACTAGGTTTGACCATGTGCACTAAATTGCTGAAAGCATCAACTTTGTTTTTAATGCTCCTACAGTTGACTACTAAAAAGGAAAGTGAAGTCGATAAGGAGTTATTGGGTCATTTGCACGGCACAACCTTGTCTGAAAGGTCATCATAGGTGTACTTGATGCCGTCTATGTAGAGTGTGTCATGCCTTAATTGCACACGTGCGTCCTTACTTTTGTGTTCCTGAGCAAATCGCCACAGGTTTCGCCTTCTCTTGCGCACTGGCTCAGAAAAGTCTTCTGACATACTGATACCTGTATCTTTCAAATTCTTGGCCTTTCCTAAAATCAGATGTTTTTCTTTCAGAGACCCAAACCTTGCGATCAAGGGTCGTGTTTTCCCTTCTCGAAATTTTCCAAGTCGATGGGCGTTTTCGATCGACTCAGGGTTAACTTGCAATTTCGTTGCGCATACTTCCTTCAAAAGCAATTCAGATGATGACCAAGATTCGCGAATATTTGTATCAGGTATGCCGTAGAACACGAGGTTGTGCTGCCTACTACGATTTTCAAGATCATCGACCTTATTTTGGAGCAGCTGTATCACCCCGTGCTGTGCGTCATAGTGTGCAATACACTCAGTAACGGCGGATTCTAAGTTTGGTAATACTGACATTTTTACTTCAATTGACGACACACGTGCAGTCAAATCATTTATAGCTGCCTTCTGTTCCGCTTGATTCGCCTCAATAATATTAAGCTTTCGAACAATCACATTTTGCCTATCCAAAATTTTCTGTAGTGTCACATCAGTGTTAGGTCCGGGATTCATTTCAATATCACCACACAGTATTAATAATAAGAAATAAAAAGCATAACGACGCAACAACAAAATGCGATGCCTTGAGCGGTTTCTGGCGTCGGAATGCATACGTACACAGTTATACAGGATACGGGGTTCAGGAAGGAATAAAAGATGGCTGCCGCCAATCACTCTTGCTCTGGCTACTTTCTCCTGTCGGAGAGCATGGGTTTATTTGCGTGTAATAAACCTTTTTGTGTGGCCGTGTAACGTTTTCGAGAACCTTCGGCACGTTTACGACCTCGTTCTGCCAACTCTTCTTTGCTGAGGATCCGTTTTAGTGTCATTCTTAAGCTTCCGTTGCATGCTGCTGTGGTTGTCGATGAGCCACCGCAAGCTAAGTAAGAGAAAGCAGACCAATCGCAGGCGCCGGCACCACCCTTTCCTTCCAGTTATCGATATTCAGTGCAGTGGCTGGGCCCCATCGAATCCCTCCACACTTGAGCATGCTCCTCGCCTCTTGTGAGTCAATTAGATAAGACACGCCGCTCAGTGCAGGCAATGTTATTCGTTTTTCTCACAAACAAAACTGACATCCTATGAACGAGGGGAGCATTTGATTGGTTTGTTCAGCCAACCCTGCAGGTGACCTCCCAATGCTTGCGTCAGCGGTTATGCAAATTTGACGTCAGGAGATTGGAATAAAAACATATTGGAATAGTACGTTATGTGGCCCCTAATGGCATCCCAATTATGTTAATAAAGACGTTGGGCCTAAAATCTGAGCAAGCATTAAGAGGTAGTGAGCAAAACAATAATGGACGGTAGAGCCCCTGATGGGTGGAGACTAAGCAGGATGAACATGATATATAAGGGAAAGGGGGACAAAGCTGACAAAAACAACTGCCATCCCACAAAGGGACATCAGTGGTTTACAGGGTGGCGATGCAGATTGTGAAGGACAGACTGCAGGCATGGGTGGAGGGCGAAAAGGTGCTGAGGGAACCACAAAATGGGTGCCAGGAACAAAGGAGGTTAGACGACAATATGTTTTCATTGACCAAGGGTATTGAAATAATAGAAAAGGAACGCAGGCCCCTATGGCTAGCATTTCTGGATATCAAGCGAGCTTATGACAGTGTAATCTAGTAGGACTTGTGGGACATATTGTGCATACTAGAGGTGGAAGATGGAGTAACTAATCTTTTAAAATATATCGAAAAAAGTAACAAGGTGCTTATAAAATGGAAAAGAAAAAGGTATCTGAGCCTATAGAGATATAGTGGGGCTTAGGCAGGGCGCCCTCTGTCACCTTTGTTGTTCACATTGTATCTACAAGGATAAGAGACCAAATTAGAGAGGAGTGGACTTGGCGTCAACCTTTCTTTTTTCAAGCAACGAGAATGGACTGAAAAGTGATTACCGGGACTGGTGTACATGGATGACATTATACTTAGGGTAGACTTATGGTAGATTGATGGACATTTGCGCTAAAGAGGGAGATAGGTTAGGTTTAAAGTTGAGTAATGAAAAATTGGCAGTGATGATTTTTATTGATAATCAGGGCGGCGAGCATAGGACACAGGAGTTTATGCTGGAGTTAGTGGATAAGCACAAATATCTTGGCATGTGAATAAACAGTGGGGCTAAGTGCTTATTGGAACATAAAAAATATGTAACGATTAAAGGTAGTAGGAATACAGCTGTAATGAAAAATAGGGCACTGTCTGGCTTTCGGCAATGCGGTCCTGTGCATGAGATCAGAGGTTCTAGCAAGATTGGAAATTAAGCAACGAGGTGTATGTAGGCTTGCTTTGGGAGCACACGGAAATACGTATACCAAATCTGGAGGTGCCGGGTGACATGGGATGGACATCATTCGAGGGCAGGGAAGCTAGCAGCAAGATAGATGTGAGGAGCAATTGAGAGAAATGGCGGGAAAGCAGTAGGCAAGGAAAGTTTTCAGTTACTTGTACACGTAGAATCATCATCATCAGCCTATATTATGTTCACTGCAGGACGACGGCCTCTCCCTGCGATCTCCCATTTCCATTGTCCTGCGCCAACCGATTCCAACTAGCGCCTGTGAATTTCTTAATTTCATCACCCCTCGATAGTCTTCTGCCTTCCTCGACTGCACTTTTCTTCTCTTGGCACCCATTCTGTAACCTTAATGGTCCACCGGTTATCTAACATTTGCATTACATGACCTGTGCAGCTCCATTTTTCTCTCTCAATGCCAATTAAAATATTGTCAATTGAAAATTAAAATAAAAGTGTGGATCAGAAAGCAAACCCCCATTTGCTCTCTGATCCACACTGCTCTCTTCCTGTCTCTTAACATTGCACCTAACATTCTTCATTCCATCGTTCTTTGCACGATCCTTAAGGTGCAACTCTGGTGATTTTTTCGACCATGCTAGCGTAATGGAATACTTAGATTCTCGAGACCCCCCTGTCTCGCGTCTGATAGTAGGATTGTTACACAAATTTGCAAATAATGTTAAATAAGCAAAAAAGTGCAACCACAAACCAAACCTGACCAAGCAGCTAAGTGAACCTCTTCGTGTAACATCACAAGTGTCTCCACCTGAACTAACCTGAGTGTCTCAGGTTAGTTCAAGTAGTAACACATAAATACCTAAGAAAGTGTATGGGCAAACCGCACTGCAGTAGCTCAGTTGGTTAGAGCATTGCATGCGTAATGCGAAGACATGATATCGTTCGCCACCTGTGGCAAGTTGTTTTTTCATCCACTTTCATTGCCATTAATTTATGATTTCTTTAATTCAATTAGTATATACAAGTAAGTTCCCCTGTGTTTTCCATGGTGTCTTCGTTGGCTTCTCATGACATGATTAATAAAAAGTCGGGCCCCTTGGTTTAACCCCTTTCATTGATGCCTTCAGGTAGCATGTACGGGTTTATTGATCAGTTGCCTTCAGCCAGAAAGATCATGTACTCGTGACGCCTGTGGCAGAAAGGATGTTCCACATCTGCCGCCAAGGTTTACAAGTGGTGGTGCTGGCTGACACTCCCAAGGTTAGTTTTAGTAGTAGCACATAAATACCCAAGAAAGTGGAAGGGCAAACCACGACGTGGTAGCTCAAGTGGTTAGAGCATCGCACACGTAATGCGAAGGCATGGGATCGTTCCCCACCTGCGGCAAGTTTTTTCATCCACTTTCATTGCCATTAATTAATCATTTCTTTAATTCTATTAGTAAGTACAAGTAATTTCCCCAATGTTTTCCTTGGTGTCTTTGTTCGTTGGCTCCTTATGATATGATTAATAAAAAATCGGGCCCCTCGGTTGAACCCCCTTTATTCTCGTTCCACCGGGAAAGGCGCGCAAGGCATGCCGACCTCGCCCGTTGGCAGCGAAGAGCAAACGCTCGGCTGAATCATGACCGCGCCTGACCTTCGTATGACAATATGTCAGCTGCACCAGCTCTTCGGATTTGTCAAATATTGACAGCTATAATTCTGATGAATTCAGTAGTCGCGAATTGTCGTTCGCATTCGACTCATCACTACGAGAACCAATGCCCATACACTACATATCGTGCTGCAACATGAAGACCAAGGGTACCCCTAACCACTGATTTTATATGTGCTGCTTACTATTTTAGATGTTTAACCCATTCTCAGGGAAGTGCTTTGCATGCTCACTGTAAGATGTGGAGCATGACTTTCCACATTTGTATCCTGCAAGAACGCCGCTGACAGTCCAAACCACCGAACGGTGCATTTGTTTACATCGGCAGATACAGCGACCATTCCTCGTTCGCTTGAAATATAATGCTATAGCTGCTCATCGGTGACATCAATTACTGTCAGAACATATCAAAACGACCTTCTATACTTAGCCTTTAATATGCCACTACTCGTCCTGTCTGCTTCATTGTGAACATGGAAACCGTACGGGTTCGAAACATCTTCATTTCATTTGACTTGGTCAGTGGCTGCAAACCTTTTTTTCACTTCAATGCATGACCAGCCGAATTTTCGTTGAAACCTTGACGATGTGTAAAACAGGCAAATTTTATGCATCTAAGCATCGTTGCATCACTCTGAATCGCACTGATATGAGTGACCACACATCAAAAACAGCGAGCGGGAGTCCGTAGTAGGGAGCGTTATAAGCTGCCTACTTATCATTCTTCGTATTCTCTTCATGCACATAATGTGTTCTATAAAGTGGACATAATGCGTAGTTTTCTTGCAGAAACGCCGATGCTGGTATAGACACCGTTTATAGACATTGTTTACGCTGCTGTATTGAGGGGCCCACGCTTGCTGCCAATTTGGGATATGAGGCAAGCAGTGCACCTTGGAAGCTAAAGAATGAGTCTGCATGACAATACATAAAAATACATCTATGTTCGTAGTGGCATTTAATTTAGGGAAGAGCCAGTGAGTGCGTCGGGCAGCTTTCTGGTCGAAAATGGCAAGGTACTGATGTCGATAGTGCTCTGTGTCATCGCTTCTCGCTTTTTGTGTGCGCACTGTACAAAATGAGGAATGGTTTATTTCAAATCCGGATAGTCAAAACTGAACTGCAGAAGGAGTTTTCTTCATCCTGATGGCTAAATTAGCTTTGTCAGTTGCTCAGGCCCACCAGCAGCAGACGCATCAACTACGTGACTGTGACATATATGCTTAACCTCGGCTGAATGCGATCGGCATCGGCTCAAACTGTGCATGCAGATGGCGAAGGCCATCTGCATGCACAGTTTCGTGCAGCCTACTTCTAGAGGGAAGATAACTTCTCATGCCATGCACCAGCTCACGATCGTCGATTCCTCGGCGCTCTCGTCACTGTCGTTTGCATAATCTCGGCATGCTTTGCATGGAACACTCCTGACATGACACACAATGTGGCTTGTAACTGAGGAGGAGGCAAAGTAGGGTGTTCGAGGCAATTAATTAAGTTCATTTGTAAAAAATCTGTGCAACTCTCGGACCTGCTTTTTTGAGGACGTGATGGAAGTGTTCAGAGGAACGTACCCAGCGAATTTCATCCACATCCATTGACATAGGAAAATCACCGGATTCGCCCTTTAACTTGTTCTGGAGTTTCTTTGTCAGTCTCAGAGTTTGTGCCCCATATGTTAGCACTGGTAGAATGCACTGATTGCACACCTTTCTTTTTAATGATAATGGTAAGCTTCCAGGCAGGATCTGACAATGTCTGCCATATGCGTTCCAACCAATTTTTATTCCTTTGTAAATTTCCTTCTCATGATCAGGGTCTCCTGTGAGTTGTTGACCTAGGTAAACATACTCCTTCATAGACTCTAGAGGCTGATTGGTGATCCTGAGCTCTTGTTCCCTTGCCCAGCTATTGATCATTATCTTTGTTTTCTGCCTATTAATCTTCAACTCCCCTTTTGCACTCTTTCTGTTAAGGTCCTCAAATCATTTGTTGTAACTCGTCCCCAGTGTTGCTGAACAGGACAATGTCATCTGCAAACCGAAGGTTGCCGAGATATTCGCCATTGATCCTTACTCCTAAGCCATCCCAGTTTAATAGCTTGAATACTTCTTTCAAGCAGGCAGTGAGCATCATTAGAGAGATTGTGTCCCCGTGTCTGACGCCTTTCTTTATACGCATCTTTCTACTTTTCTTGTGGAGAATTAAAGTAGCAGTGTGTTCTGTGGGGCTGGTTGGTTCATCTTTAGAATAAAAACAGGAACAGCGCAACACAGGACGTTTACGACGTCCTGTTTACTCTCTCGTCCTGTGCTGCGCTGTTCCTGTTTTTATTCTAATGAAAGTAGCGGTGGAATCTCAGTAGAGAGATGTCTACGTAAGCCTCCTGTACTCCTCCATTACGTAATGCCTCTATGTCTGCTGATATCTCTTCTGAATCAAATGCCTTTTCATAATCTAGAAAGCTATATAGAGAGGCCGATTGCACTCTGCAGATTTCTCGGTAACCTGGTTGATGACATGGATGCGAACCATTGTAGAGTATGTCATCCTCAAGCCAGCCTGTTCTCTTGGTTGTCTGAATTCCAAGGTTGCCCTTATTCTATTGGAAATTATCTTGGTGAATATTTTGTACAATACTGGAAGTAAGCTAATGGGTCTATATTTGTTCAATTCTTTAACGTCTCCCTTTTTGTGAATTAGTATAACGTTGGCATTATTCTAGTTCCCTGGAACCCTTATGAGACAGTTCGTATAGAGGGCTGCCAGCTTTTCAAGCATGATGTCTCCTCCATCTTTGGTTACTCTGACTGTTATTATTCCATCTTCTCCTGCCGCTTTTCCACGTTTCATGTCTTGCAAGGCCCTTCTAACTTCATTGTTAGTTATAGAAAGAGCCTTTGTAACCTGTTCATTACTACTTCGAATGGAGGTATCGTGTATTGTAGCCGCCTTGGGTACTGTACAGATCAGTACAGAATTCTTCTGCTGCTTTTACTATATTTTCGAAATTACTAATAATATTACCCTGGTTATCTTTCGGAGCATATATCTTGGCTTGTCCTGGGCCAAGTTTTCTTCTCACTGATCTAATGCTGCATCCATTTTTTACTACTTCCTCAGTCTTTCTTGCATTATAGTTTCGAATATCCCTTATTTTCTCCTTGTTGATCAGGTTTGACAGTTCCGCGGATTCTGTTTGATCTCTGGAGTTGGACACTTTCGTGCTTTGTTGTTTCTTTATTAGATCTTTTGTTGCTTATTAGAGCTTACCTACTGGTTGCCTTGGTGCCTTGCCTCCCACTTCAATTGCTGCTTCTGAAGCCAGCGTAGTTACAGTTTCATTCATTACCTCTATGTCATCTTCATCTCTCTGTTCTGAGGCTGCATATTTGTTTGCAAGTGCCAGCCTGAACTTGTCTGCTTTTACCCTTACTGCCTCTAGGGTGGCCTGTTTCTTCAGGACCAATTTTACTCTTTCATGTGGAATGTTGACACAAAATGGAAAAGCAAACCAGGAAATTGTAACACGAATATTTGGATAACAGCAGGGAAGCAAGCCAAGAAACATTGGTTCAGAAAAAGGTTAAAAAAACAGAGTGGAGTCTGTGGAAAACAGGGATGCAGATAAAATCGGCACTGGGAACATGCAGAACTTTCAAGCAGGAAATTGCCAAAGAAAATATCTACGATAATTCTAGGGGAAACTCTTTGTTCTGTGAAGCCAGAACAGGAGTATTGCGGGCTAACATGTGAAATCATAGAGACTGACAAGATACAGTGACTGGGTGACCTTTACATCAGCATGCTGTCTATTGCCCTCACCAAAAATGAAGTCAAGTATCTGGCTGTGATGCGATAGGGGTGCATGTGTGACATAATGCAAAATTTGTTTTTTCATTACTTTTGCTCATGTATATAGTTCTGGCGATTTAGCAAATAAATATCAGTTGAAGTCAGCGCCTGTGTTGTGTTCTTCCTTCAGTCCTCGTATCTTGCGCTGTGCAAACATGTCAATGTCAAGAGGAAGCTCTTTGTTGTTTGAAGCCAGGACAGGAGTCTTGCGGGCTAAGACAGAGCGAGTCAAGTACCAAAGTATAGACAGTTATGTGGTGCGTGTGAAGAGGAAGAGGAAATGGCTGAACACCTAATACTTTTCTGTAAAGGGCTTCACCCTGCAGTTCAAAGCAATGGGACAGACTTTTTCAAGAAAATGGGGTTTAGGGTCAGTGGAGGAAAAATAGACTTTAAGCGGGTAGAAATAACCGAATGGAGGTTATCTGATTCGTGGATAAAATCAAGGCAAGAGTGAAATTTCACCCTTCACTAAGTACAAAATATATTATTAGTCATGGCTAGGTGTCGTGTGCTGCCGCCCAATTTAAAGGGTTCAGCCTTATCCATCCATCCATAGAATATGGTGGTTGTGCGTCACACGTCCACGGTGTGCGAGCAATGAAGTGTGATTCATTTCTATGGAGCAAGGGATGAACGCACATTGAAATCCACAGGGAAATGCAGCCCACATATGGGGAAAGGTGTCTCGCTTTGAAAAGTCTGGGTTGGTGGTGTTGTGAGTTCGGAAAAGGCCAACAGTGGTTCCACAGTCAGCTGGACGACTCTACAACAGGGGCATGTGAAGTTTAAGTGCTGCGACGGGTCAGATGTCTGAACCGGTGTGGGGACTATGCGGAAAGATAGTGTAAAGCAGGTAGCATAGTATGTATACTTGTAATTACTTGCACGTACACTGCTCAGCGATTGAAACGCGATGCTTGGACAACATGGTGGTCGATACTTTCTTGTGCCACTGACGGGCGCTGGTGACACTGAGATGATGCACTTTTGTGTTGCATGAAAGCAAGAATCTTTTTGATGCATCGTAACAGCATTCGGCCTCTTCAGCCGAATGCTGGGTGAACACCCTGCGATCATCGGTTCCGCAAAAAGCGCTGAAAGCCATGCTGCCTGAGTATCACATTTAAATCACTCAGGACTGTACCTTATTTTGGCTAATAAAAAAATAGGGGCAAGGACTTTCTGATTCGCCTTCATACTAGACCAAGTCACAGCTGGTAAGGTCATTTGACAAGTCAGTGTATGCAACCACAGAGAACAGCTAGCTGTTTACTGTGACAGGTTTAGTTCTTTCTCATTGACTTTTTGTCACTAGCTCAGCTAGCAAGTAGCCTGAGGTTCTAGCACAGCTAGAACCTCAGGCCTCAAGAACTTCAAGTGCCCGTTTAATGTAGTGTGCAAAAATGGATAGAAAAGTAATGCTAAAGGATAGAAAGTTGGGCGAGTTGGTACGGTAACATGATCTTGGATTGTCAAGTTGGACACTTTAGTTGGACATAGAAATTAGCGTTCGTGCTGTCTGCTCCTTTCTGTGTCTGTGTTCAGTTCGCGCTACAATCCAAGATCATGATAAATGGATAGAGTTTGAGAGCCGATGGTGATGACAGGCGCCAGCCCTACCAACTTTGCACTCTATCCAATCGGCATGCACTGAAGTGGACAGTCCACTTAGTTGACACTTGGTACACACTTACAGAATACCCGCCCCTCAGGTTTCTAGCTTAGTGGCTATGGTCTTGGGCTGCTAAGCACGAGGTCATGTGATCAAATCCCGGTCATGGTGGCCGCATATTGATGGGGGCGAAATGGGAAAACACCCGCATGCTTAGATTTAGGTGCATGTTAAAAAACCCCAGGCGGTCCAAATTTTCGGAGTCCCCCACTACGGCGTCTCATAATCAGGCCGTGGTTGTGGCACGTAAAACCCCATAATTTTTATTTCTTTATTTTTAGGCTTGCTGTTTAGTGCTTGGTTTGAAGGATCTTTAACACTTTGAGGCGGTGTTCATTTTTATTAAAATTGCTTGTTTATGTTGCAGGAGCACACACACATATACAAGAATTCGATATTAGCCCATGCAGGCAGCAGTCATTAAACAAAAGGTTGTTTGAAATTCAAACAGGAAGAAGTTGTTCCCAGGTTGAGTTTCAATGCCTTCCACACCACTCGCCCACTATCGTATCAGCAAGTGTTTATCACGTGCACACGGAGAATGTGCTATTGTTGCCTGTTCATGCAAGCATTTCTGCCACAATGCTATAGTAACCAAGTGGTGAACGAAAGGGAGTGTATAATTATACTGCCTCACAAGTAACTGGCAGCACTGCTGAAGGTACGACATCTATGCAGGCAATATCCTTGTGTAGCAAAATATAGTTGGGGACACAACCTGTCTGATTATTGTTACAGCCATTAGCATTAACAAATTGTGAACAATTACTCAGGGAACACTCAACCTATTTTAAGAGGTTAGAGTCATTGTCAAGTTGATTTAGTTTGTATAGTAAAACCTTGTGGCATACCGCATCAGACGCTTCTGAAATGTCCAAGAAAATGCAGTGCATAGTGGATCCCATGTCTAAAACGTGATGTAGCTTACATGTAAAGGATATAAGTTGCTTATCAAACCAATATGGTTTGCAAATACCATGTTGTGCAGGCAAGAGAAATGAGCTAGATTCACGATTGAGATGATAATATAGAAAGTTGCTTTTGCCGAATGTGAGACATGCAAAGTTTGTGAGCTTTAAATACCGTAACAGATTTGGCTTATAAAATTTTGGCATTACATTTTGTTGTGCAGCTGTGATGTGCAGTGTGATATTTCTTACAGCCACAAGGATTTGATATTCCATTGAATTGCGACAAATTCCATCCAAATCAGCTTTTCACTTACCTTATGATAACAGTTCTGCTTCTTGCATTCATTTAAATCAGTAGCTACTCTGTGTGAAGCAGGGAGAATAAAACTCGGTCACTGGAATTAAAATGGGATTCAGGTGCACAAGTATGGTGGGCTGCTAGAGCGGTTTTCTCTTTGTGTTTTAGGTACCCTGCAGGCTTTGTGTACATCTTCATGGCCCTGTACTACATCACTGGCCATGGGACAAACATTCCTCTAGCCCAGTACCTGTATGCAGGCCTCTACCTCTTCACCTTATGCCTGGTGTTCAGCTTGTACAACAAGACTTGCAAGGTGCCACTTCTGCTGAGCTTGCAGCCGCTATGATGCGTACGGACAGCAAAGAAAATTTTTCACTGCATTCTTTTTTTCTTTGAGGAGGGAACACTTTATTTAAAACCCGAAAGAAGTGTACAAAACACTGTTTGGACCAGTAGCGTAAAAGCTAGTAGCCAGTCCAATATCGACTATGCATATAGATTATGCATAAGGGAGGTAACGCAAGCAACACTCAGATGCAACATGTCTTCATGTGTACCACTAGAAAACACACTAAACCAAACTTGTAACAGTCAAGTTTGTGCTTGATGCAATTCAACATACAATTCTATGAAGGCAAACATTTCATAACATCAAAAGTAAGGTTAAAGAAGGAAAGAAAAAGAAAGGAAATAAAATTAAAAGAACAGATGTGCAGCAATAACAAGAAATTTCATGATTCTGTTTGGTTAGATAAGTAATGCAATTTACAACTCAGTTTAAAATCTTTAGCTACCTTTATTTCTGTTGGTAGCTCATTCTAAACTTGTGCGCCGGCAAACTGAATTGACAATTCACCGTACAAGTTGCTACATTTTGGTAGGTTGAAATTGAAATTAGAAGGTTGCCTAACGATATGGTTTGGGAAAAAGAAAATAGTCGGTGGTAATGGAAAATTGGTTTGGCTTATGTTGTTTATCATGATGCAAATCTTATGATTTTGTAGTGACATAAAGAATAAGATACTGAGCTCTTCCAAATAATTTGCAGTTTAGAGGCAGAATGGGTTGGAGCTGATAATCCACAATGCCCCTTTTTGAAGACGCAGTAAAGGCGATAAGTATGTAACATATGTAAGTCCTCAAGATTCAATGCTATAGCTAATATGAGAGGGACGGAACGAAAAATATAAAGATCTAAGCACGGAAGAGGGAAAATACTGCTTGGCTTTTATCAGAGTGTAGCAACCAAATACTAATTTCTAGCACACATTGTTTATGTGATCCTTCCAGTGTAAATGACTGTTGAAAAAAGGCATAAGTATTTCAATGAAAACACTTGCTCAATTAGAGTGGTGTCTAGCGAGAGAGAAATTAAACTGTAGTCCAGGGTCCTTTGTCTAGAATGAAAAATGACGTATTTTGTTTTTGCTATGTTCAACGTCAATCAATTACTAAAAACCAGGAAAACAGCTGACAGCTCCATCATTATACTGTTCTGCAGTGTTGTAAGCAAATTACTGGTAAATGTAAGTGCCACATCATCAGTATACATCATAATTTCTGAGAAGTGCAGTGTGCAGTACCATTTATATAGAAAGAAAATATTGAAGGACCTAGAATGGATCCTTGTGGTATGCCGCATGATATATTAACTTCTGGTGCGGAATCATTAATTACCACATATTGTATACAAAAGGACATATAACTGAAAAAGAATTCCAGTTTGCTATCAGCGAAGCCATAGCCTTTTAATTTGCATAGTAGTATATTGTGGCAAACTGTGTCGGATGCCTTCGTGATGTCTAAAAACAACAAAACTGCAATTTCATTTTGGTGTATAGTAGAATTAGTGTGCTGTGAAAGGCTTAATACGGCATTAGATGTTGACTTGTCTGAAGCAAAGCCATGTTGTTGCGGAACAGTAATATTGTTTTCGTTAATAAATTTTTTAAATTGTTGTGCTACTACCTTTTCAAAAAGGGTGGTAATGACACCTAATACTGATACACTGAAACCTTGTTAAACCGTAGTTGGCTGGAGCTCTGAAAAAGTATGTACTAAACAGTAGTACAGCTTAACCGAAATAGCATGAGATCGCCCACTTACCTGTCAAAAACGGAACTCGGAGAGTGTGCGATGAAAGGGGAAAAAAACATGCAGTATTTATTTACTTCACGCAACAAACGTGTTATTTTCGTTTGATGCTGCGGTGGCCTAGCAGCGACGACGGCGTCCTCTAACTTGCTGAAGCTGTGAGCCAGCTTTACAGCTAGCCCCATCTTCTCGGCAAACACTCGCATGGCAGATTCCTTGTTGGCATTGCATTTTCTCCGTGCACAGGTGCGGTAGCATTGCAGAAGCCGCAGGGCACCTCTTCATTGTGGCGTGCTGTTCTCGTCGCGACAATTGCATTCATGAGGCTAACGTAATGTGTAGATTTTGCCACTGTCGGGCCTGAATCGCCCATACTGTCGCTTTCCATGTCCTCCTTACCACTGTCGCTAGGCGACACTTCGGCAACAACAGAGGCAACTGTGGCGAAAAGTCGGACCTCGTAGCCGACACCTCTTCGCAGTCGCAGCAGCGCTGCCGAGCAACTTCTTCGCATTCCAAATGCCACACACTGTAGTTAACAGACCAATGTTGCTTGCCAGCACCGACTTTTCGCGTCACGTTTGATAGCACGAATGATGTCTAATTTTTCTTCTTTTCTAAGCACCCGGCGTCTTTTTTATCCAAGTTTCGGCATGACGCGAGCTCCCACTTGCATGACGCCGCAACGCTCTCTGGCACAGCGCTGAAATGATGTTGATGTGGCTTCATGCGCAAACGCACAAGGCGCTTGGAGGCCATTGTGCTGATCTCTGAGGCTTTTTCTGCCGGGGCTTGATGGATACTGTTGTATCCTTCTTTCTTGTTTCAGTTTCGTTTCTTTCAGTGTACATATCGTCATCGTCACTCAATATGATTTCCTATATAAGTGGCTTTACTGTGACGAATAAAGGAAGTTGCATACTGCGCTTGCGTGGTCCAGTGTCATGCGTCTGGTCTGAGCCAGACACCACATATTGGCGATGAGGGTCAGTATCGGAGCCATGCCGCTCGGGTGTTTCCCAGCACCGCCCCCTTTCTTGCCTGCACCCAGTGACCCGGCTGTGCCTTGGCAGCAGTGGAAACGCGTATTCCTGAATTTTCTGGAGGCCATTGGCGGCGATGAACTGCAGCCGAAGCATTACAAGGCAATTCTGCTGCACTCGCTCGGGGTTGAAGGCCAGCGAATATTCTACAGCATCCTTGCACAAGGAACAGACGTGCCCGCGGACGCCAAGGCCGAGGACAAGGTGGACCAGTTCAAGGATGCGCTTGCTACACTGGATACGCATTTCGCAAGCGCTATGAATGATTTGGTGGAGCGGCGCCAATTTCGCCAAAGACGACAACTGCCTGGTGAGACCTTTCGAGCACTTACAAACAGTCTTCGGGACCTTGCATCTACTTGCAATTTTGGCAGTGCTACAGATAGCATGATTCGAGACCAATTACTGGAAGGCACTTCGTCACGAACAACCCATGAACGCATGCTTCATGAAGGGTCTTCGCTTACACAGCAGCATGCTGTTGACATCGGGAAGCAAATTGAGCAAACGCAAAAAGAGCTCGGGGAATTCGCGCATAGCACTGTTAACAAGATTCAAGATGTGCGAAAAAGGTCAGCCTCTGAGCAAGGAAGCCGCTACAGGTGCGGCTCGTCATCGCACATGGCTAACTCGACTGCATGTCTGGCGGGGAACAAGCATTGCCACTCTTGTGGAAAAATTGGTCACTTTTCAAGCATCTGCAAATCGAAGAAACAGAAATAGTATGCCGTTCGAAAGCCCGAAAAGGCCAACGCCGTCACAGTACTTCAAATCGGTGACCATAATGCGTCGGCGAAAGATATTCGAGCCAATATTTCTATCAGGAAGATAAGATTGTCGTTGATTGTCGACACGGGCGCTACGGTTTCATTGCTCAGTGAAGAGCACTACCACAAATATCTAGCCAACACCTACTCATTGCGACTGCCGACTGCCAATTTGTGTAACTGTTCCGGAGAACAAATCAAGTTAAGCGGTTGCTTTCTTGCTGACGTATCTTACAAGGGAAACAGAGCCAGTGTGCTCTTTCATGTCACAACCAAGGGCACTTCGCTGCTGGGGCTTGATGCCGTTCGGAGCCTGGGAATCACTATCAACGGCTCAACCTTGAATTGCTGCCAGGTGACATGCCCTGATTCACTGCCTTCAGAATTCACGCAACAGTTTGCGCACTTGTTCACGGAACAGTTAGGGCATGTGAAAGGCTTTGTTCACCATGTTAAATGACGTTCATCTGTGAAACCAGTCGTTGCGAAGCTCCAACGCCTGCCGCTCACGCTACGGCAACAGGTATCGGTAGAGATACGTCTGCTGGCCGAAGATATAATTGAACCTGTCGACGCATCGGAGTGGATTTCACCGATCGTCGTCGTTAGGAAGAAGGACGGTTCAGTTAGGTTGTGTGTGGACCTACGTAAAGTGAACAAGGCAGTAATTGTCGATGCTTTTCCTCTTCCACATACAGAGGAACTACTTCATGAACTAGCTGGAGGAACGTGCTTCTCAAAGCTCGACTTGGCGTCGGCATACCACCAGCTAGAACTGACTCCGGAAAGTCGGGGACTAACCACCTTTATCACACACGAAGGATTGTTTCGTTTTAAGAGAGTGTGTTTTGGCCTTGCATCTGCCCCTTCAGCCTTTCAGAGAATGATGCAGCATATTTTGAAAGATTGTAAAGGCGTACTTTGTTACATTGATGATGTGATTGTGTGGGGCAAGACACGTGAGGAGCACCATAAGAATCTACACCAGGTGCTAAAACGCATTGGTGATTCAGGTTTGAAGCTCAACCAGAAATGCACATTTGCTGTTTCAGAACTATCCTTTTTAGGGCATACGGTGAGCTCAAAAGGGCTCACACCATTGCAGTCTAAGGTTGACGCTATGTCAAAGTGCCTGCTCCTCACGATGTTGCCACTTTGAGGTCATTTTTGGGTCTCGCTGGTTACTATGCTCGGTTTGTGCCGCGATTTGCTGATCTCGTCGAGCCGCTTAGAAGGCTCCTGCGGTCTGGTCAACAGTTCGTATGGGATGATGAGGCTGAGCGTAGCTTCCAGCTTGTTAAGACAGCTTTGTCTTCAAGCCCAGTCATACATATGTTTAACCCAGACCTTGATGTAATTGTTACGACAGATGTCTGATAAGGGACTGGGAGCCGTTCTTCAGCAACGCGATGGTGACAGCGTATGCACGGTGGCCTTCGCATCGCGTGCCCTGACTCCTGCTGAGCGGAAGTACTCCGCTGGGGAACGTGAGGCCCTTGCTTGTCTCTTCGCGTGCGAGCGCTGGCACGTCTACTTGTGGGGTAGAAAATTTTTGTTGCGTACGGACCATCAGGCACTGGTGACGTTACTTTCAGCTGCCGGTACAGGACGCAGACCTTTGCGTATATCCAGATGTACAGCTCGACTTTTGTATTATAACTTCGACATATAGTACCAAAAGGGATCGCAAAATGTCGTGTCCGATGCGCTTTCACACTTACCTCTTGACTGTGATTCGCTGCAGACGATGCAGGAAGAAATTGTGTCCGTTGTATCAGAGTGCCTAACAAAGGAACAGCTGCAGGTGGCCACTGCTGCAGACAGCACACTGCAACGGGTTGTTGTACACGTGGTACATGGTTGGGCGCCTAGAAAAGCTTTGCCAGCAGAAATAATGCCGTACTTTAACGTGCGGGATGAGCTTTCTTTCGTTGATGGCCTTTTGATGCGCGGCAAGCAGGTAGTTGTTCCGAGTTAATTAACCTCGCTCCTTGTTGGTTTTGCGCACGAAGGTCATCCAGGAATTGTGAGGACAAAGCAGAGACTACGTGATCTTTACTGGTGGCCGCGTTTGAATAAACAAGTAAAAGAAGCAATCCATTTTTGTCATATCTGCCAGGCCGCGGACAAGTCCGCTAAACCGTCGTTTGCACCACTGCAGCCGGTGACGTTTACAGCGCTACCATCGCAGAAGTTAGCAATGGATATAGTGAAACCGATTGACTGGGCCCCTTCAAACTGTAGGTACATGATATCGCTGATCGATTATCATTCCAAGTGGCCTGAGGTTGCCTTTTCATCTACAGTGACGTCACAGAGTGTGGTCGATTTTTTGCAGACTGTGTTCAGCTGAGAAGGCTATCTGGAAGAAATTGACACAGATAATGGGCCTCAGTTTAGATCGCAAATGTCTGAAACATTCTTGAGAGAGAGGGTTATTGCACATCATTGTTCTTCTCTGTACTATCCACAAGGAAACGACGCGATTGAACACTTTAATCGCTTGCTGAAAGATTTCATGCAGGTTGCCTGATTGGAACAACGGCCCCTCCAGGCTGCTGTGGTTGACTATCTCAGCATATATAGGTCGATGCCACATGCGACAACGGGTGTGTCGCCAGACAAGTTGCTTCATGGGCGCCAGCCAAGGACAAGACTCAATACAGTGGGTTTGCCGACAAGAGAGGGTGTCCATGCCAGTTTGAATAAAAATGTTCCTGCTAGGGTTAAGGCGAAGCAGACGTATGCAAAACAGTATACGGAGAAGGAGGCGAGGCCCGAAAAGACCAGCCTTTTGTGTAGGGGACTTCGTTCGTGTGCGCAAGCCAGCAGGTGGTGGGAAAGCGTCGGTAAACTACATGGGACCTTTCAAGATTGTCGGCAGAAAAGGCAAAAATAGCTTTTTGATGAGCGACGGTCGTTGCTGGAATGCGTCTAAACTAGTTCGGGTTCCCTACAATCAATCGCAGACAACAGAACAATGGGCATGGGAATTGCCTCATGACTACTCGGGTACCGCTGGGGCTGAAAGCCGCGCAGACGCTGAACAGGGTGAACTGTTGCGATCGCCGGAAACAAGGGCTGAAGTTAATGAAGAAGTGGTCGCTCCTTTAGAGGATTTGGTGGAGCAACCTTTGCGTCGCAGCACTATGGTACGCCGACCTGTCAAAAGATTTGCGTTTTCTTTACCTGAACAATAAGTGTTTAGTTCGTGTTATTTTGGTTGTTGCAAATTACTATGTTGTATTTTCAAGCGGGAGGCGATGTTGTATCCTTCTTTCTTGTTTCAGTTTCGTTTCTTTCAGTGTACATATCGTCATCGTCATTCAATATGATTTCCTATATAAGTGGCTTTACTGTGACGAATAAAGGAAGTTGCATACTGCGCTTGCGTTGTCCAGTTTCATGCGTCTGGTCTGAGCCAGACACCACAGATACGACGCACCGTTGTGTTTGCGCCACAAAAAGTGGAAACGCTACGTGTTAACCGATACGTACCCAATAAGCTGGTACGGTTTATGCAGATACAAAACACATTATGTTCAGTGGCCGCTGAGACGGGGATATGACTTTACTACTTTTAAAACGAAACTACTGTTTTAGTGAGTACGGTTTAACAAGGTTTTACTGTATAGGTCTATAGCTACTCGGTTCGTTCTGATCTCCAGATTTGTGTATGGGAGTAACTTCAGCAATTTTTAGTATATCTAGGTAGCAACTATTCTCTAGAGAATGATTAAAGAGGTGGTATAAGTGCATGTAGAGAGTATCAATATTTTTCATAAGCACTCTTGTCTGGTTGGAATCGTGGCCAGCTGCTTTGTTCACTGACATTGTACCGACAATGTATTTCATCTCATCGATGGTAATGACATGAAACTGGAATCTACTGCCGACAGCTATGCGTACAATATCGGTAGTTCTCAACGATATAAATTTTTTAGCGATGTTTAAACCAAATTGATGAAAAACTGTTAAAATCATTGGCCACCTGCGGAGAGATGCTATGAGCGGTTACTTGCTTTTCTTGGTATAATCCAGTTGTATCCCTCACAATCTTCCACTGTTGACTTGTATCGCCTTTGTTTTGTGTAGTAAGCCTAGTGAGGTACTCCTTCTTTTATTTTCTCAACATTGCAACAGATTTATTCCTGTAATGCTTAAACTGGGCATGATAGTATATGTTTGCTCTGTCCTTTTTCCATTTATTGTATTATGAATCCTTTCTTTTTAGTATGCTAAAATGTCTTGTGTCATCCACGGATATATGGGTGTAGCAATTCGTAATTGTGCTTTCAGTATGTATGTGTACATTGAGCTAATATATTTTTAATATGAGTGACAAAATTCTGAAATTCAACATTTACATCAAAGCTTTGCAAGGCTGTGAAATCGGTACATTCAAGCAGTGATTTAACGCTCTCATAGTCTACGTGGACAAATTGATTTGGATGCCTTTGATACCGAGCTAACATATAAGCCCGCGGCAACCACAGAAAGAAAGGACAGTGGTCTGCAATGACAGCATCGCAAACGCCTGAGCCTGTAAAGTGATGTCTCGATTGAATAACTAGGGTGGTTGCTTGAGCTGATTGAATAGTATGTGATTTATTAAAGGCTCAGATTGACTGATCATTCAAGCAGGAGTCGTGATGACATTTCTAAGGTTGAATGACTGGGGAAAAAATACATAATCACTGCAATCATTACCCAATAAATCAATATTAAAATCGCCACAGATAACAATGGGACCATCTTGTATTGTGAGTGGCAGCAAAATAGCCTCCATTTCTGCAATAAACTCACTTTTACATGAGATAGGAGGCCAGTAAATGGCACCGTGCTATTAGAAGAGCACACCTTAAGGGGGTATGGTAGGGTGCATGAACTATCTTCGTTTCAGCTTTATATCTCAACAACTGTTCTATATATTAGCGTGAAATTCTGCACGCTCAATAGCAATAGTGTTGGCCTTAATTGGTGTAATTTTTTACTGCAGGCCTTTTTTATTTTTTGTGTATTTGAGAACCAAACTTTAAGCTATGATGTAAAATGTACCTTTCCTCAGAAACAAAAAACAGCCTGACTGTGAAATTTAGTACAATAATTCTGTATAATAGCGGGTTTAACTGGAACCTTTAAAAAATGCTTTGCTACATTTACATCACAAGAAAAAAAATATTGCCGTCACACGTCTCGTAGCATGAAGGGTCTTTCTAATAATCTTTTCTTTTTTTTTAGTTATACCTGAGTGATTTTTTCACACATTTAGGTTCAGATTACTTGCAAGGGATGCGAGTATATTCTGGGAAAATTTCAGCGTAATGGGCTGTATAGTTTTCCAGAAAAGGTACATCAAGTTCCGAAAATTTTGAAAAAAGTGATTTTGAGAAAAACGCATTTTTATGTTTGCACCTTCACTACAACTGTTCAACATGCACCAGCAGAGTACAGAAACTTTCTGGCTTTTTTGGTGTCTTCCCCAAAGCCTTTCTTCATGTTTAGTAAACATAAACCTGAAGTAAACTTAATTACGTAAACACTGAAAAAATGACGGAAAACAACATGTAAACAAACCCTCGCGTCTGTCACGTTTAAATACCAGGCGGTGCGCTTTTTGGCGCCATTTTTAAATGGCTTAGAGCGCTCCTACGCGCTCACCGCTGCACTCTTTTGCTCCCCACAGTCTGTATTATTTTTTATTGATGAAATCAAAAAATCAGTTTTTTGGTCGATTTGCCCTACTATACCCCCTTAACCGAACAAAAAGTGCCTCAATTGTACTTTTGCTGTATCTTTGAACATCGCAGCAGTAGAATACCAGCCCGTTTCTGGTAAACAATGCACAGAGTGTCTACCAACCGGGAAAACTGGGAATTCTCAGGGATTTTGAGTAGTCTGGCAAAACTCAGGGAAAACTCAGGGAATTTGTGCTTCTATTTGGGAAATTTAGCTGTAATTTTATTGAAAGGGAATGAAAGTTGCGGTAATGTTGGCTCGAGCAACAGAGAGGAGTCGTAACGAATGGTCTTTGACGCCGTGTCAGCTGGGGGAGTTGCCAGAGTACAGTGAACGACTGACTTTCCGGACACCAGATAATCCGGACGGCTTCGCAGCACAGCTACGTACTCCATAGGGTAAATGTATAAGAACGTCTGAAATTTCGGACACAAGAACTCTTTGTCATCCAATTTTCCGAACTTTTTGCCATCATCGCAGGTATGAAACGGCATTAATCAAAACCACCACCACCGTCACTTTGATAGTTTCGACGCGGCACACTCACACGCAGATCCGCCTGCAGCCGTAGCCACCACCGCGGCAATGCTAGGCCTAGCTGCTTCAAGGTTCGGTATTAAGCTTCTTGCCATTCTGTGCCGTGTTTTTCATTGAAATAATTCACCGCTGTCAGCAATGGCACCAATACTGCTTTTGTGGTCATCGCGATTGACTTCGAAGTTGGAAAGCACGGCGCGTTGCATAATGCCAGTTCCCGAAAGTCAGCTTCGCCTCATTACAGTAATGTTACGCTGTGATGCATAACAAGTGTGTGTGTGTGTGTGGGGGGGGGGGTGCAGAGAGAGAGAGAGAGACAAACATTTATTGAATTATAAAATGGAGTTCTCGCGGATCGAGGTCTTCTCTTCTTCACGCTATCTTCTTGTCGAAGGGAAGCCTCTTCAGCACGGGTGGTCCCTCAGTCCAGGGCTCCACTGAGTTTGGCCACGTCCCTAGCGTGCTCCACCATCCTTATTTGGACGGCGAGCTCGCAGCTGACGTGCCGGCTCTCCCAATGCTCCGCACTCGGGGGTTTATGATCGCGGAATGCGTCGTTTCGTTCACACTTCCAAGTTATGTGATAGAGTGTGGGTGTAGCCCCGCACCAAGGGCAGGTGTCCCTATACTGCGTTGGGAACATCTTGTTGAATATGAAAAGGTTGGGGAAGGTGTTTGTCTGGAGCCTACGCCAGCCTGTTGCTTCCTCCTTCGTCAGCGCTTTATGGGGCGGTGGGTACTTGAGTCTAGTCCCCCTGTAGTGTTGCAGTAATTCCGAATAACTGTCACTAAGGATCCCGGCGTAACTAGCACGGTACTCCTGCTGCTGCCCAGCTCGGAATCTATTAGCTCGAGCTAGACCGTCCGCCGCCTCGTTACCCCTTATGCCCTCGTGTCCAGGTATCCAGATCAGATTGTGTTTGATTTCCGCCTCCTCCGAGGGGTTACTCCGTCTGAGGATCCTAAGGGCAGTTTTGCATATTCTGCCCCTCATGTAGTTGCGACAGGTCTCTTTCGAGTCTGTGAGAATATTTAGCGATTTATTCCCCCTATACCCTTGCATCGCCGCCAGCGCCACGGCGATTTCCTCGGCTTTAGCTACGCTCCATATCTCGGCCGAGACGCACGAGACAAGCTTTTCCTCCTTGTTCATTACTACCGCGATGGCCTTTGCCTCGCTTCCTATTACACTTATGCTCGCGTCCGTGAAGAGAGTGTTCTCTAGCCACTGTCTTTTCTATGTATTCGGCCCTAGCTTTCCTTCTGCCTTCGTGGAGCCTGGGATCCATGTTCTTCGGTATAGGCTTTTCGTTAAAAGTTTTCCTAATTCCCGCTGGTACGTCCTCGTACCACTCGACGTCTCCTATTTCGAAGCCCAGCCTACCGATCAGGTTTCGCCCCGTGTAGGTCCCCGTTAGTCTTTTCATTTGCGCCTTCCGCTGTGCTTCCGCCATTTCAACGAAGGTGTTGCTCACCCCTAGTTGCATCAGCTTTTCGTTGGAGGTGTTTCTTGGCAGGTGTAGCGCCGTCTTGTAGGCTTTCCTCAGGACGACTTCAATCTCTTCATTAGTCGTTTTAGTCCTCACTTGGTAGGGTAGCGAGTACATAACTCTGCTGACGATCAGGCTGTTGACGAGCTTGAGAGTGTCGTCTTCTCTCATGCCATGCCTCTTCTGGGAGATCCTGTTTATCATTCTACTCACGTTCTCGGTCGACTTCTTGAGGAGGCCGATGGTGTGGTTGCACTTTCTGCTGCCTTGCAGCCACATGCCGAGGACGCGTATCATGTTGCGTTCGGGTATGAGTTGTCCTTCGAGGCTGACCTCCAGTTTTGCCTTGGTGGGATGTCTGCCGACTCTTAGCAGTTCGGACTTTTCGGTGGAGCACCTGAGGTCCCTCTCCTTCACATAGTCTTCGACGCACTTGGCCGCATCTTGCAGCGCCGCTCGCTTTTTTTCCAAGGTTCCGCAGGTGGTCCAGACCTTGATGTCGTCCGCATACATCGCCTGCCGGATTCCCTGGATCTTTTCGAGTCTCTTCGCTAGGCCCAGCATCGCCACGTTAAACAGTACGGGCGAGATTACCGAGCCTTGGGGCGTACCTCTGCTAGGCGTTGCAAAGATACCGCTCCTCAGCTCGCCCAGGCCGACCGTCGCCGTTCTGCCCGAGAGGAAGTTCCTGACGTAGTCGTGGGTCTTCCTGCCGCAGTTTGTATTGTTGAGGCCCTCCATGATGGCCTCGTGGCTGACGTTGTCAAAGGCCCCTTTGACGTCGAGGGCCATGACGACGTTTTCGCCCTTTCTCGGCATTGTAGTCAGGACTTCCTTCTCGAGCTGCAGCAGAACGTCTTTCATTGAGAGGTTGGCCCTGAACCCAAACATAGAGTTTGGATAGTATCTTCCATTTTCTAGGTGCCGCTGGATGCGCTTGGTGACGATTTTCTCGTAGAGTTTTCCTAGGCACGACGTCAGCGAGGTGGGCCTCAGGTTCTCAATCTGGATTTTATTTCCGGGCTTGGGGATCATTACGACGACAGCGTGCTTCCACTCCGCCGGGACTTTCCTTTCTTGCCACAGCGTGTTTAGGTACTTAACGAGCTGGTCTATTGCTTCGTCACTCAGGTTGCATATGAGGGAGTTCCGGACTCTGTCCGCTCCCGCCGCCGTGTTCTTGGTGGCCGATCTGATGACCACGACGACCTCCTCCCTCGAGATGGGTCGGTCCATGTCCGGGTTGTCTTCGCCTCGGTACTCGCCGCGGTATCCCTCCGGCTCTCCCGTTCCGTAGCATTTCGTGCGGACTTCCTCGAGCAGCTGCTCGTCGGTGCCTTGGTATTGGTGGATCAGCCTCTGGATCGAGTTGCTGCTCTCTTGCTTGCTCTTGCTGGGGTCCAGTAGGCCTCGGAGTATCTGCCACGTCCTGGCCATGCTGAGGGTGCCGTTTAGCGAGTCGGTGAATTGCTGCCACCCCTGTCTGGCCAGTTGCGTCGCATACTCCTCGGCCTTCTTGGTGATCTCCGCAATCTTCTTCTTTAGCTTCTTGTTCATTCTCTGCTTCTTCCAGCGCTTGGTGAGGCCGCGGCGTGCTTCCCATAGCCCCAGCAGCCGCTTGTCCACCTCCGGTGCCTGTTCTGTTCTGTCCACCTCGCGGGTGTAGAGCTCCTAGATTTGCTTCAACTGTTGGCTCCATTCTTCCGGGGAAGTGATGTCGCCGCCCAGTTCTCTGCAGTGTCTTCTGAAGGCGTCCCAGTCCTTCAGTCTGGTCGAGCCGATCTTTCTCTTCGTATTTTCCGCCTCGAGTACTAGGCGGAGGACGTGGTGGTCGCTGCCCAGGTGTACCAGCAGGTTCTCCCATTCCGCGTTCTTGGCGTTCTTGACAAACGTGAGGTCGGGGCATGTGTCTACACTGACGCTGTTACCCATTCTGGTAGGCTGGGCCTCGTCGGTTAGGAGCTCGCATCCCGCATTTTCCGCGGCCGTGCTAATCTCTCTCCCTTTCTTATCCTCTTTGGTGTAACCCCACAGGGGGCTCTTAACGTTGAAATCTCCCGCTATTCACTAGGCTGTTTTGTCCCGCTAGCCTCTTGGCTTCGGCAAAGAGTTTTAGAAAGTCCCCGTCCCTTTGTGCACCCGCCATCTCCTGTCACAGTACAAGTACCGATATGCCTAATAAGTGTACTGGCAGGCCTTCAGAGCTTTTTCGGATGTGCCTGTGGCGATTTGAACCTTTAAGGGCTGTAAAAGACATGCATTCATTTTTTTTAATGTTTTCACGGGCCCTAGGGAGTCCAAAAAATCGGACGCTGACTGTACAATTGTCCAAGAGGATGCTTCAAATAGTCTGTGTAACCAACGCGCAGCCAAAGAAGAACAAGAAGACAAAGGACCTACGCATTCAGAAATAAACAGAGAAGGAAACATGTGACCACTTTTTTGAAGGCACTTGCACTCTAAAAGCAAAGTGTTGGCAGATGCCGAGATGCAGGTGTCTCTCATCCAAGCAACAAAAAAAAAATTAAAACAGTGAAACACAACACTGACGCATTGTGTGCAGGCTGAGAGTATGTCAGGACAGTTGAGGTTGACTTGCCAGCTGTTGCGAGATAATCTCACTTGTGATAAAGTTCGGGCCTCATACCCATTAGCTTGGTATCAGTTGATAGAAATAACTCATATTCGAAAATATTCTGCATGCATCTCTTTCTTATTTGTATTTGAGAATGTTCAACTCAATTTGCAATGGGTTTTTTCTATTTCTTTCAAAGATGTTTTATTCACTGTGCATTTTATCAACCCCTTCCTTCTGCTTTCTTTTTGAATAAAATAAACACTACGCCTTACTATTCAAACTGGATTAAGTTGTTTTTTTTTTATTTTTAACATGCTTACTACAGAGTGACACCATTGGGCGACATGATGTAGGGAGCCTGTCTTGACATAAAACAATTACAGTTCTTGTCACTCAGGGAAAACCTGGAAAACTCAGGGAATTTGGAAATGTCAACTTGGTAGAGACGCTGAATGCAACACCGTCACCACGTGAAGAGCTACACCTAGGCAGTGTTATAATTGGGGGTTCAATCCCATCGCTCGTGATCCGTTGTCAAGATTGGAGTCGGGCATGAATTAGAAGGTAGCTGGCCCATGTCGTCGTCCAACTTATCCACGCTGAGGACGTTGAAGGGAAGGACTGCCTCTCATCGAGAACAAGGAATGTGGGTTTATTTACAGTATTTATACCAGTCTAACATGACTGTTTGAGAAAGTACATCAGTCTAACATGGACTGCTTGAGAGAGAGTGTCCTGAGCAGCCGCAAAACAGCAGTTTATAAACACTCGGTCCTCCCCCGATACCCAGGTGGCAGAAACGGCCGTCCAAGCACCGTAGAAGAGTTGACCAGGTACCGTAGGAGAGACGAAGCACCGTAGGGGAGACGAAGCACCGTAGGGGAGTTGACGAGGTACCGTAGGGGAGACGACCCGGCACCGTAGGGGCATTTATTCCCCGAACTGCAGCACGCGCGCCAGCCACCCATTGTCTGGCGTCTTGGTCGGCGCGTGGGAAGAGGTGTCAGTAGACATTTCCGCGGCTCAGTAACAATAGTTGGTCCACCGAGCCCGTTTCGTTACAATGGCGACTTCGTCAAACTCAGCTCCAGCGCTGGAGAGTCGAGGATGCACGTATTGTTGTTCACACACAGTCGACTTAGTCACGCCGTGGCTAGAGGTGTGCGGCGATGCTCCCGGAAAGTTGCCGCCACAGTCGCAACTGGGTGGCACAACTTGCACTGCAGCTGGCCGTTCTTAATAGCAGCAAGATGACCTTGTATCCCGATATACGGGCAGATTCACTTTCTTTTAGCCATGTTTAAGTGATGCCAATAATGTAGTGAAAAGAGTGCAGTCGAACCCACTTATAACTATACCGGTTTTAACGATAGATTGGTTATAATGAGAAGCTGCTGCACCATCGATTTTTGTATGTTTTCCATGGTGAAATAACCTGCTTACTACAATGCCCCGGTGCTGCATTATCAGTTATAACGAAGACAGCTGCTGGGTATCCATGCCGAGGGGTAGTGAATGCGAAATCCTTGAAAAGAAAACGAGAAGTTTGAGCCGCAGCACGATGGGCCGCTGCCGCCGCACGCTCATTTTCCAACCTTCGCTGCACGACTCTCTCCTGTCGCTCTTCCCCACCCCTCCAAACACGAATGGGCTATGCCCATAGCTTTACGCCACCCCACCCTCCGGAACACCAATGAACTACGCCAACTGAGCATCAAGCAGTTTGCTCGCATGTTGCTAACTGGCTCCTCATTCAGCGCAGTTCTGTGAACGGCTTAATCGCTCGCGGTCGTCTTTGTTGATTGCGTCGAAGTCGTTCCTGCCCACGCGGTTTCTCGGCTTCACTTGAGTCGCCGCCGAAGGGGAACATGGCTGATTCACCCACTGATCATCGGCAACACACGTTGTTGCTGGTGAAAAAAAAGAGCACGGCTATAGATTTGGAGGCAGAGTTCTGACTGGTGTGGTTTAAGTTTGTTGCCAGCTTTGCAGGTCAATGTTGCCACACTGCCTGCCAAATTTGACAGGGAAAACCACCGTAAAATGTAGCGAATGCAACGACGCCGTTTCCGAAGCGCACAGAGTTACCAGATCACACGCGCGCGGGCTCCCTCCTGCCGACAGTATTGGAAAGTCGCTGCATAACGCGCGCACTTTCGAACCGCTTGCTTGTTGTGGGCCCTGTTCTCCGACGGTACGAAGCGCTTTCTTTCGCTGCACACGCTGTCGCTGGTCCGCACGGGACGAGGCTTTCGCTGGATCTGAAACCTGCTGAAACTGAGACGCGTCGCATAACACTTGCGGCGCTATATATCGCTGTGCGCTCTTGCTACAATGGTAGAAAAGGGTTGCATCGCCTTGATTTGCACAGGCAGTCTCCTGGCGTTTACGCTGCTCTCAACGCACTGTTCTGAAACCGAGACGCGTCGCATAGCACTCGGGGCGCTTCATATCGCTTCGCGCTCTTGCTACAATGGTAGAAAAGGGTTGCATCGCCTTGATTTGCACAGGCAGTCTCCTGGCGTTTACGCTGCTCTCAACGCACTGTTCTGAAACCGAGACGCGTCGCATAGCACTCGGGGCGCTTCATATCGCTTCGCGCTCTTGCTGCAACACTAGAAAAGGGTTGCATCGCCTTGATTTGCACAGGCAGTCTCCTGGGGCTTATGCTGCTCTCAACACACTGTTCTAAAACTGAGACGCGTTGCATAACACTCGGGGCGCTTCATATTGCTTCGTGCTCTCGCTGCAACGGTAGAAAAGGGTTGCATCGCTTTGATTTGCTCAGGCAGTCTCCTGGGGCATATGCTGCTCGCAACACACTTTTCTGAAACTGAGACGCGTCGCAAAACACTCCGGGCGCTTCATATCGCTTCACGCTCTTGCTGCAACGCTAGAAAAGGGTTGCATCGCCTTGATTTGCACAGGCAGTCTCCTGGGGCTTATGCTGCTCTCAACACACTGTTCTAAAACTGAGACGCGTTGCATAACACTCGGGGCGCTTCATATCGCTTCGTGCTCTCGCTGCAACGGTAGAAAAGGGTTGCAACGCTTTGATTTGCACAGGCAGTCTCCTGGGGCATATGCTGCTCGCAACACACTTTTCTGAAACTGAGACGCGTCGCAAAACACTCCGGGCGCTTCATATCGCAGCGCGCAGCTATATATCGCACCCCGAGTGTTATGCGACGCGTCTCAGTTTCAGATCCAGCGAAAGACTCGTCCCGCGTGGACCAGCCACAGCGTGTGCAGCAAAAGAAAGCGCTTCATACCATTGGAGAACAGGGCCCACAACAAGCAAGCGATTCAAAAGCGCGCAGGTTATGCAGCAACCTTGCGGTACTGTCGGGAGCTGGGAGCGCATGTGATCTGAGAACTCTGTGCGCTTCGGAAATGGCGTCGTTGCATTCGCTACATTTGACGGTGTTTTTACCCGTAAAATTTGGCAGGCAGTCCGGCAACATTGACCCGCGAAGCTGGCAACAAACTTAAACCACACCAGTCAGAACTCTGCTGATTTGGAAACTAAGTGCTTCCAACCGATGAGACGATCGTTGCGAACGTGCTTGCATCAGATAGCGACGGCGATGACGGCAGTGATGATGCAGTGGGGCAGGCTGGATCAATGTTGTCCTCACAGGAGACCCGACAGATGACTTAGTCCCTCCAGGGCCTTGTTTTCGTGAGGAACCTTCTGCTGCACTACATGGAGCACTTGGATGCCTTGGAAAAGGATGTCGGCAAGCTTCGCGTAAAGCATGCATGGCTGACGGACATAGGCTTTTCTCGTGCAAGCCAGTGAGAAGTACATCGTGAGATGGTTGTGGCAATCTCTTCTCGGTGTTTCTTCTGGATTTCTCAAGCTGCCACGGCAGCCTTCTCACAATTATTAAAAGGCCACTTTCGTGGCCACCAAACCAATGCCTCGGTGGAACTCGCATATCGCTTGCCACCCGTGACACCTCTTTTCAGTTGTTATAGCAGTGCCATTCTTTAACGCTGACAGCCGCGGCTTCTTACATGCGATCGGATTGCCCAAGAAGCAGTTAAACGAGTGAACACAATCAGCAGCTGGGTGGAGGAAGGCGGTGGGGAAGGGCACTGGCCTCCCTGCCTATATAGTTTTCTCACATGAGGTCTACCATCCCCCTATTTTGATTTTTTTCATGCAACCCAGTTTTAACAATTATCGGTTATAACAATGGAATTTTCGTGGCACTTGACTATTGTTATAAGTGGGTTCGACTGTACTGCGACAAGCGAGAAAGTTATCTGAATTTGTTCAGATGCTTGTTACGTTGATATAAAGGGTAGTAAGTCATCATTCCTTAGTTATGCTTGTTCAATTTGTGATACACTATAAACCATTAGATTAGACAACTTGTGTCAGATCTGTGCATGTCACATGCAGTATTTTGGTTTGTTCAGCCTTTTGCATAAGAATTTTGCCTGCAGACACCCAAGTGAATGCCAGTTTTTCTCCCTTTTGTCTGCCAGGGCCTTTCCTTGGAGCACTTTGTTCACTGAACAAAAGCGCCCTTTGATGTATATAGGAGCACTGTCCTCAAAGCCCAAGGCAGAAGTGTTTATTCTGCATTTCTTTCCTGCCTTCAACATTCGGTCTCTCGCTTTGAGTGATGTGAACTTGACAATAATGTTTCATTTTTTTGTTGCCTTTTGACGGTATACGATTGATGACTTCTATGTTTGATTCAAAGATTTCCGATTTCAAAGAGCAAATGGTTCGTATAATGGAGAAACGGTTTTCATTTTGTTGCAAAGGGATGCCTTTGATTTCAAAACTGTTCCTTCTGCTGTATTGCTGTAGGTCTACTACATCTCTCCTTAGTTCTTTCAAGTCATTTACAAGGCGACTGTTTTCTCTTCTAAGCTCCCATTTTTGGGTTTGACACAGGCAACGTCTTTTCTTAGAATCACCACTTCAGTCTTGAACTGCTCAAACTTCTCGTTCATAAGATCCATTAATGCCTTCACAGTTTCTTGTTCCCTTTCTGTAAGCCCTTTTAAATCCTTTTTCAGTTCTTCCTGCACCGATCTGCTAGGCCAACAAAGGCTTTCCCCAGCTCTTTTACAGTAGACAGTACCTTGTCTCCCATTATAATAGCACAGAATACACATACTTAGAGCAGACCAAGAGCTACATGGAAGAAATTTCGTTGGAAGGTTTTATGAAAGAATGTACCTGCGTGGAAGTGGAGCAATACGCAAGTGAATGGCTGTTCAATCCTAGCGGCTGCCTGGTTTGCTCCAGAGTGATTGGTAGCCACTTCAAAATTCTTATGAAAATCATGTAGTCGTGTAATGTCGAGGTATTTCCCCAAGAAATCTTGTATTGAATTTAGTTGTGAAAAATACATAAAGAGAGAGAGAGAGAAGTAAGATTAAAAAAACGTACATTAGCTTTCACATGGGCAATTTATGCATCTTGCATGATATCTGAACTTTGAGCATTTGTTACACATAAACTGTTTTTTCTTTTTTTGAATACCTGTATTATTATTATATTGCTATTATACCACTTTATGTGAACACATACATCTCCTTGCTTTACATCTACAAATTGAGTTTTTGGAAGGTTATAAAGTTGGAATAGCTCAAAGTTTATGATGTGTCTAGTTACATTTACATGCAAATTTTCACACCTACAGAAAACACCGGGTTTGACTTTTTCCCAACCTATTCACATTTCAAATGTTTAAAAATTGCTTGAATTTTTTTTTTCAATGGCAGAAATAAAAATGAGGTGCATCTACTACTTGAAAAAATTTGCGCACTTTCAGCATAAATTCATTGGTGACAAGCCAAAAAGACTAATATGTAGTATGTAGACGTAGGTGATATCCACTTTTGAGTACTAATCGAATATGAATAGTAAGTATTCAATATTGAATAGTCAGACGCACATTTTTACAGCTGTAGAACACCTACTTATTTCTGTGTGTTCAGGTACCACACCTGTGCTGACTACAGTAATAAGGACCGCTGCCACGGAAGAATGATCAGTATTAAACACAAGATCACCAATTGTCATATAAAAGAAATATGGCATATATATATATACATATATATATATATATTGTGTGCTTAGGGCTGCGGCTTCAGAGCCACTGTGTCCAGCTGAGGCTGTCAGACATGATACAGGATGCAAAAGCCATTTGAGAGAAAAGCTTGACTGCCTGAAGTCTTACGCCAACTTGGTTGCCTATCCTCACTGCTCAGGGTGGCTGCGCTTTGCGTGTGAGCCAGGCTCAGATGGTGATGGTGATGGCACAACGGTGCAGCCATGCGGCTAGTGTCCCCACAATATATATAGGCTCTACAAAATTTAAGAGCCTGGTCGCAAACAAGCTTTCCAAGAAATAATGGCTGCTGTATGACTAGCTTTCCAAAAAACTTCAAATAAATAATAGCCCGAGAAAGATCAGAAGTTGTGGGGTAATAAAATGGCTGAAGGATTTATGTACTGTTGACACATCTAAAACGGCCCATTGCAAGGAAAACATCACATGTTATAGTGTAATGTATAAAAATTCTACAAGAATAAAATGCCAAAAACACTAAATGGCAGATTACAAGCAAGAATCACAAAATTTTTATGCCGGCTTCCACTGAGAAACCGAAAACAAAGCTTGCGATACCCGTTTTGTTTCTGTATTGCGTTTGTCTCTCACTTCTGATAATTTGCAATACATTGTTTAGTAGAACATAAACAACATAAACAGACTTTACCATTGGCTGTTGTGAAAAATACAAATTATTAGTGTGCAGTGTTCAATTCATATTCGAAACTTGGAATATCGGCCCACCTTTACTGATATGTATTGTGAAGCCAACAGCAATGAAACCGAGGAAGGCATAGGGGAAATAACTAGTTTAATTGAAAGGAGTGGTGCTGGCTAACACTCCCAGGGCCAGATTTATTACACATGCGCATACAAGAAATTGTCTTGTGATCGCAGTGAACCCTTTTATAGCTGTCTTATCAACAAACCTGTGTCAATTGTCACTTATTTGAAAACTCATCAGCAATAAAATCAGTCTTTCCCGTGTACGCAATGGCTCTGGTTGAACTCACTGTCTCCCGTCTCTCCAGCACAATGACACAACACTGTTATATTGCACTTACCCGTGAAAGTGTATTGGAGGACAACTGTCACAAAAAATGTCAGTTCAGCTGTCACCAGTGGTTCGTCCACATTCACATCCCCTTTTCCTTACTATACCTCACCATTTATATTAAAAATGATTGTTAATTTTTTTGCCTGCTTTCTCTGAATCCATTGCCCGTTTGCTTGGTATGGTTGTGACTAGCAAAAATGAAGCCGCTCAGTTCACCTACTTCTCATTCAGTATGTGTTGTTGCATTTCCGAGTTTGTCTGCATATTGGACCACACCATATCTGGAAAACAGCTACAGAGTGATTGCATGTTGCCTTTCCATCTAATTACAGTAAAACCTTATTCAACCGTTCCCACCTAAACAGTAGTTTCGTTTTAAAAGTAGTAAAGTCACATCCCCGACTCAGAAGCCATTGAACATAATGTGTTTTGTATCCGCAAAAACCATACCAGCTTATTGCATACGTAACGGTTAACATGTAGTGTTTCCACTTGTCGCCGCACCATCACGGCAGTGCGTCGTCTCCATCGGGCAGCCCGGCCCTGGCAGAACAAGCATCAGAGATCAGAACGACCCCCAAGTGCCCTATGCATTTGCGCATGAAGCCACATCAACATCATTTCGGCGCCATGCCAGAGTGTGTTGTGGCATCGTGCAACAAGGACTCGCGCCGTACCAAAGCTCGGATAAAAAAGACGCCGGGTGCTCAGCATAGAAGAAAAATTAGACATTGTTCGTGCTATCGAACATGGCACGAAGAAGTCGGCGCTGGCAGGCGACAGAGATCTACTGTTGACTACGGTGTGTGGCATTTGGAAGGCGAAGAAGTTGCTCAGCAGTGCTGCTGTGACCGCAAAGAGATGTCGGCACGCACCTTCATCAAGAAGAGCAAGAGGATGAGGAAGGAAGCTGCTCGTGGTCTTCGGCTGTACGAGTTCAAGGCCTCCGCTCGATTACCCAGCAAGAAAACAAAACCGTGCCTGTGCCTGCACTCCAGAACACTGGTTCTGGTCAAGTAGCGAGCGGTTTTCTTTTAATCTGTGCCTTTTACATAATTGTTTTTGACCTTTTGTTTCAGTATCTGTTAACTTGCCTGAGTAATTTCCTATTTCTCTGCAATGTCACTCTCTTCGTCAGGCCAGGAGGCTTCCTCCTGGTCAGCTTCTGTTCCTAACTCTGATTTGCCAGTGGAGCTTTTCTTACGCAGTGAGACGAGCAGTATACCTGTGGCTTTGGTTCTGAGTGATGGCTGAGTGATTTGCATGAAGAAGCCCAAGGTAATTCAAACCGAACTCCGGATGGCCTCAGCCAATTCTCAACAAATTACCGAGGTTCAACAGTTTGGCCGAGGTAGCATTCTTTGCTGCTCGTCAGACCAGGCTTGTGTTCAAGATTTACTGAAGTGCAATGTTTTTGCGACACATCCGGTGAGCAGCTTCATTCCTTATCACCTTGCATGTACCAAAGGCCTAGTCCATGGTGTCGACATAAGTCTATGTCCGGCAGAAATTTTGCAATTGTTTTTAGCGGCAGGCGTGATTTCTGTGTATCGTTTCAGCCGTGTCATTGTTAATAAGTGCATGCCCACAGAAACAGTCATTTTTACTTTTGCTGGAAAGGACTGCGCATCGGAAATCAAGGCTTGGCCACTTCTATACCGAGTAGAGCCTCTATCACCGCGTGTCCTTCAGTGTCTAAAGTGCTGGCAGTTTGGACACTCCATAAAAGCTTGCAGGTTGTTACGGTTGGCATGTAACACCCCGGGCAAAAAAGATGCTCAACCACCATGCCTCATCAAAACGGAGGATGGATTCCTAATTTGTTACGGCTGTCTCGAGTGGTCGCCTATCTGGTGGACGCCCCACGGTGTTTACAGGCCCCTTTGTGTGTGCGCTTGAAAACCCTTTCCGCGAACTGTCTGACTCTAGGGGAGACCCTTTTCCATGAACCAACGTCGCCTAGAAGAAAGGATCAGCCGCCCATCCTGGACCCGCAAGTTGCCACCAGCGGTGGCGAGCAAGTGCAACATCACCTAGGAAAGTGGGAGCAGCCGCAAAGCATCAATAAGGACGTGCAACATTGCTGAGGAAAGTGGGAGCAGCCAAAAAGCACCGAGGGGGACTCAGTGCATGTCACGCGACATTGACGCGAACACGACCCCACCTACGATTTTAGTGAGCCTATTTAAGGGGCCCCGCAATGTACTTTTCAATTCATTCATTCTCTTCTTATCCTTCACCAACTATTGAATGAACAGTGCAAGTTTCGCACTAGAAATGATCTCGTCCTTGCCTTGTCGCCATAGTCTACCGGACGCCTGCAGCCCATTGATAACGCCACACTACCCAGTAGTAACGCCGGTCGAGCTTCGAGAAACAGGCGTCGCAGCAAGGTCCAACACAAAATGTCGAATTTGTGGAGAGGGCCATAATTCAAATGACTGTTCTTCCCGAAATGAGTCTTGCTGCCTTTCCAGTGGTCCCCACCCTGCAATGGGCCTAATTGCCCTGCAAGGTCAAAAGAAGTGCAAATCCTCGAAATAATTGATAGACGTCGATGCTCTCGTCGTGAGGCCATTGGAGAAATTCAGAGCAGGACTCAAGGGTATGCTGGTATAATGGCCCTTCAAACACTGTGTATGGAAAACTCAATCTCTGAGGCTGTGGCAGCTTCTGTAGAAAAAGCATTGGAGAAAGCAATCGAGCGCATTCTGACAAATCTCACTGACTCCCTTGTTCAGGTGCTGTCCTTACAACTAGCTCCATGGCTTCAACTAACTAATAAAGCCAATATTGAGGATCCACTGTCAGGTCTATTGCAGAGTCCACCTATTGAAATATCGACTGCGCAGCCATTCATGAATAACAATTCGTCAAAACCATCAACTTCTGAGAAAGTCGACCACATCTGTCTCTCTGACGCAGATGGGATGGAAAATCAAGATGTAGATATGGACCCCGATCTCTTAAACGGACAAGGTCACCGACAGAAAAAAATCTGGCTCTCCCACCAACTCCAAGGCAAAAAAGTATGTTAAAGAGATTCTGACTAAGAAGGACTTCTTAAAAGAGAGTGTTTTAGACCAAGCAGTCCCTGCTGCTCGGATTTATTCACCATAGGAACTTTAACAGTAATTCAGTGGAACTGTCGTTCCATACTCTCCGCTGCAACAGATTTATTATATCTTACTTCTAAATATTCTCCAGATATTATTATTTTATGGGAAAATTGGCTTGCTGCTGGTCAGACATTTGATCTAAAAAGTTTCCGATGTTTTCGATTGGATCGCCTATACGGAGGTGATGGTTTAGTTTTGTTTGTCTCATCAAACATTTGCCATAGAGCTACTATAACATACCAGATAATGTCTCCAGACTGTGAAATCTTAGCACTGGATATAATACTTCCTGGTTGCACACCTTTTTCTATAGTTAACACGTACTTCCCCGCTGGAGTGCAAGATACCCGTTATCTAGATACCTCTATTGCTTGCAGTCAGAAGAACATCATACTAGTAGCAGCTTTAATTCTCATCATGTATCATGGGGTTTCTGAATGGACACTTGTGCAAACGCTTGTGGGATTGGGTCTTAGCAAATCATTTCTCTTGCTTAAATTCGAGAGCACATACTTTGGTTCTGGGTCAGTCGTGATCTGCCCTAGATCTTACGTTTGCTACCTCGAGCATGTCTGTCACCTCCTGGAAGACTGTAGATTCCGGAACTAACAGTGATCACCTCCCTATAATTTTTGAACTGCTTACCCCGTTAACTAGTTTAGATAGTAATGTGCACACTTTTGTTAATTACGAAAAATTTAAAAATGCTTTAAAATCAGCTTTACACGCTCAGGAGGGCATGGAGAGGGATATTAATGTAATGAGCCTATGTTCAATTCTAAAACAATCGTTAAGAAAGGCTCAATTTGTTGTGCAATCTACTAAGGGTGGATCATATTGTCCCTGGTGGAATCATGACTGCGAGCAAGATTTTAGGCATAGAAAACCTGCGTGAAAAAACTTTTATACAACCAGTGTCCTGTTAATTGTGCTGATTATACATATATAGCTACTACATTTAAACGAACAGTCTTAAAAGCTAAGGAGAAATATGATTCTAAGCAATACACATACCTTTCGAAGTCTAGCAGTAAAAAAGCCCTGTTTAAATTTCTTCAATCTCATAAGGTTATACCAGCGCCCGTGAATGTGGACTCTATTGTTCTATCAACAAAATAATTATCAGAATCACTTGAGAAAATTGCTCAAGGACTTGCATGGCATTTCAAACATAAATTGCCGATAGGACTAAAGAAACCTCCCTTGGGAGACGACTTTGTAACAGTAACATCAACAGAGTTTGAAGGCATTATTAGTTCGTTACCGGCATCAGCCCCAGGTCCAGATGGAATTACAACAGGAATGCTAAAGGTTTTGTTTGATTATGCGCCTCAGGACCTGCTAAATATTGGGGGTGAGGACTTACCGAGTCGCCATCTGTCGGAAGCGCCTCGTTTGAGTAGTATAAGGGATAATGAGGCTTGCTGCTCATAAATTTGGCTGTCGGTGCTCAATAAAAACTCTACGCGGGAGCCCTCCTGGACATTTCTGTAAGTACTCTCGAAACAATGGAAGTTTTTTTACTGTTAAAATAATAATCTTGGGCAAACAGAATGGTTTACGCACACAATCTCTTTATCGGATAGATACAGTGAACGCCCAATTCTGGCGGTCGCCGCGATGTAGTCATCTGAACTGGCTTCTTGCATGAAAGGTCAGCAATCGCTAAGAGCGAACTATGTAAAATATGTTCTTAAAGAGGGCTGTCTGTATAACCACATGGAGCATAATAGAATGAACCTTCGATGCAGCAGTTGCAGGGGTTCGCGGTGACCGACTGAGCGTCTGCATGCATGTCCGCGCAATGTGTGTCGCTGTGAGCGCGTTTTCGCACCATGCCTTAAGCTTTAGGCCGCAGCATATGAGCATTTGACAGTACACAAGCAGCCACTGTTGTGTAGACACTGTCAGAGCTGTTCAAAAATAATGTTGTTATAACTAGGGACTTTGTACACCTACGACGGCGACTTGTGCCATCGAGACGATTCAATCTTTTTTTTTTCTTGGACGTTTCGGTATATTTATTTCTCAGGTTGCATCGCACTGTATGCTTATCGGTCTTCTCAACTAGCAATTACCGACTGCTTCTTTTTCTTAATCCATTACATTTCATTGTTTGGTGCTGCACAATAATGAGCATATGCCATGCTGTTGCCTTTCCATTCCAGTGGGCTTGCCAGTATCTAGCATAAACACATTTATAGACCAAATCTTCATGACATTAGACGGGCAGCACGTGCCGGCGAGCGTTTCGGTGCGCGCTTTCTGCATGCTACTCACCGAGCATCGCAACCCCGACGCCGTTTCAGATGTCTTCCTCGCGGAAGTGCTTGTTGCACACCCGAGTTGTAGCCAATGGTTGCTTGCCGGTTCTAAGTTTCGCTATCCAAGCTTCGCGCAGCTTCTTGTCAGCGGGTACGTGTGAAGGCTTAGACCAGGCTCCGTTGTGTGCGGCTGGCACTGTGGCACCGAGCAATAGTCTGCCATGCTGGACACCTTCAAAGCCAGCCACTACGTGTTATAGGGCTTTCACGTGTTGTCAAGCACACACCCGAAGGAGGAAAACATCCCTACTTGATCAGAACCGCCGTGCAGGTGAGAGTTAAACTTTCGTTTTCAGCTGGCTTCGGCGCTTCCGAAGCAGCCAACGTGGCCACTGCGTCCACGTGATTCCTCATGCCACGTCACGTGGATAGGGGCGCCAGCTTTTCCAGTGGTGGAGCTTGCCCCCAATAATAAATTTCTCTCTCAAGAATTCATGGGTTCCAAGAGAGTGAAGAGTAGCTAAAATTATTCCACTATTGAAGAAAAAATCAGTTGGACTTGACTTAGACAACATAAGACCAATTTCTCTTACTTCCAATGTCATCAAATTAATAAAAAGGGTTGTTCACGGCTGTATAACAAATTTTATGCAGGATGATACCCTTGTTAGTCCTTGTCACATTGGATTTCGTCCCGGCCACACCATATGGTGCGCCCATGTGGATTTAGAGAGCCTCATTAAACTTGCTCACTGCAAACGAGAGTATGCAGCTTTGGTGACGCTAGATGTATCAAAAGCATATGACTCTGTTGAACACTGTATTCTATTCGATAAGCTTCAGTCTACGGATTTCCCAAAATATATAACCGCTTGGATCAATGAAGTTATAAGGAATAGAGTTTCATTGTTACCAGCATGGTATTTCGACGTCCAAACACAAGCAGACAAGAGATGTACCACAGGGTTCCGTTCTTTCCCCTATATTATTTAACATTTGGCTGAGAACAATTCCTTTGCCTCCGAAAGTACATGTTTACGTTTATGTGGACGATATCGCATTTTTTACATCTGCAAATAATATACATTCACTGCAATAGTCATTGCAGAATTACTTAAGAGTGCTGGAGACATGGCTAGAGTAGCTATGTATGTCGTTAAATATTAGCAAAAGTGTGGTATTAGTATTCCCATTAACTGCACAGGTGCATATATCTTTACAATACTGACAGGAAATTATTCCTCAAGTTGACGAAGATAAGTACCTTGGTGTTATTTACGATGGCAAGCTCACCTGCTGGAGTCACATTGAACTATTAAAACAAATGCAGAACATGCCGTAGTTATGCTTTGCCGGCTCAGTCACCATTGCTCTGGACTATGCAGGGATACTTTACTGATGATATATAAAATGTGTGTTGGCCCATATTAAAATTTGGCTGCTTAATATTTTTCGGTGGCCCTGCCTATTACATTAAACCTCTTATACTTTTAGAAAGAGGAGCTCTACGATCATGCCTCGGTCTACCTAGATTTGTTGCCAACGCTGTTTTATGTCGGGAAGCTGATATACCCACCCTAGATTGCAGATTCCGCATGTTTACGATTCAGACATTTTTAAAAATTTGACTTCCTAAAAAGACATATGCAATATGCATTTATCACTGAACCGTCTGAGTTTTTTTCAGGTATCGTGGTCGAGATTACACAGTCCTCAGATATTTGTGCAAGTACAGTTATAAAAATTGGATGTGTCCATACACAAAGTTTGCCATTCAAGTGATGCCTTAACAGACCTCAAAATTGAGGCCGAGGACATATTTCCAAATCATGCTAAACTATTACCAAGGCGAGATTTAATTAATACCTTACACGGCCACCTACACCAGCTAACCACTGACAGTGTAATAGCTACTGACGCTTCTGTGTGCAATGAGAAGGCAGGAGTAGGGTTCCTCTCTGAATCGCCTCAATGGTCTTACTCCCTTCGCCTTCCCGATTTCACACCCATATTTCTGGCTGAATTATTAGCGATTATATTAGCATTACGAAAACTCCCCCAAAATGACCCATTAGCTGTTATTGTGACTGACTTGCTATATGTATGTACAGCACTTAATGCATCTTTAAATTCAAGAATTCAAAGAACATTTTGTTCGATGGTATCTCATACTTACTGAAAGTATGTTTGCTTTGGGTACCGGGACATTGTGGGTTGCAATTAAATGTAATGGCTGATTCACTCGCACGAGCATCCCTCAATGGCCCTATCATATCTGTTTTGCCAACATCAGCTTATGTCACCGCGGCTAGGTACAGAAATTTCTCAATATTTCAAAACTTTACAATATCTGTGCTAACACCGTCTTCTGAACTCCACCATCTTGGCTTCCCATGGAATAATAATTTGTGTCCTTCAAGGCAATTGGAAGTTTCTTTTACAAAATTTAGATGTCGTATACCTCCTCTAAAGTTTTACATACACAGGTCTGGTCTTGCTATGTCCCCTCTATGTTCTTTTTGCAGTACACCTGAAACTATCGAACATTATTTTCTCTCGTGCCGCCGCTTTCCAAGACAAAGAAAACTATTAGAATACTCATTTATGAAACTTGGGATATCGCTAACCTCACCAACCATTCTTTCTTTTGGGGCGACTTCACTGGTATCCAGCCACAGGGATGCTTCTCTTGCAGTCTACAATTTTATTACAGACAAAAAGAGTACCTTGCTGAATTTCTATAATTATCAATAATTTATATTATTTCATTTCTTCACATTAACTTACTTTATCAAAATTCTTAATGATATTTTCATTACACTTCTAAATTACAGTTCTATAGTGCCATGCTGCACTATTCAAATCTAGTTTCGCTTTACTTCTAAGCATACGGAAAACTGCCTGCTTCTTGGCCAATTGGGGATTTGGAGCCGGCACGCTGGCTGACGCACAGCTAACACTACTGTTGGTTATGCAGGTCCTTATTGCAATCGGATCAGCGATCCTGCTCGGTGTGGATGGTGACCGGGCACTGCTCCCACTATCGCCGAAACCGTCTTCATCAAGCGAAATCGGATGGGCCACGACGACAAACAAGTTTGACAGCGGATTGCCAGTCATCACCGCCTTACATCATCGTTTAAATGAGCCACTCGTCGACGACGAACTACCAATCCCTGTTGAGCATCGAGGACCACGTGACACCAACCGAACCTACTTAACCGCGCAGCACTTTGGCTTCGTGGGATTTGGAGCCGGCACGCTGGCTGACGCACAGCTAACACTACTGTTGGTTATGCAGGTCCTTATTGCAATCGGATCAGCGATCCTGCTCGGTGTGGATGGTGACCGGGCACTGCTCCCACTATCGCCGAAACCGTCTTCATCAAGCGAAATCGGATGGGCCACGACGACAAACAAGTTTGACAGCGGATTGCCAGTCATCACCGCCTTACATCATCGTTTAAATGAGCCACTCGTCGACGACGAACTACCAATCCCTGTTGAGCATCGAGGACCACGTGACACCAACCGAACCTACTTAACCGCGCAGCACTTTGGCTTCGTGGGATTTGGAGCCGGCACGCTGGCTGACGCACAGCTAACACTACTGTTGGTTATGCAGGTTAGTACTTACTATCCATTGCAACTTCATGGTCCGCTATATGCGTTGCCGGCTCCTCCCACGATAATTGCTACTGCGCACCATCGCAGACGAATGTGCGCGCGAGTGTCTTGCCGAAATTGCCGCCTCTTTGTCAATAGAGTGTTGTACTTGATTCTTCTTTTGTTGCTATCGGGCGATGTCGAGCTTAATCCTGGACCTCTCACCGAAGCAGCAATGGAGGTACTTAAAAGTTTACAGACTGGTCAGGCAGCAATCATGAGCAAGCTAGATACCATCGATACCAAGTTAGCCAAACACGAGGCTATGCTGGCGGAAGTAAACAGTAGGCTTGGTGTAACTGAGGAACGGGTTGGAACGGTAAATAAATTAGTGTCGGACCAAGGAAATGCAATACGATCACTTGAACAACAAGTATCTGCCATGCGAAAAAAAAACGTTGATCTTGAAAACAGAAGTCGCAGGCTTAATCTTGTCTTCTATGGAATAAATGACGGAAACCATTCTGAAACGTGGATTCAATCCGAAAACTTGGTTAAAGATATTTGCAAAACTAACCTGGGGATCGAACTGAATTCGATACAAAGGGCACACCGAGTAGGTCGTTACAGTGATAGGTTCAAAAGGCCAGTCATAGTAAATTTTTCTTCATATAAGGAAAAACAGGACGTCTTGTCAAATGCTAATAAGTTCAAGGGGTCACCCTACAGTGTGGATCAGGATTATTCATCCGAGACCCGAGAAATACGGAAGCATCTGTGGGAATACGCAAAAGTTAAAAAAGCGGATAGCAATAACAAGGTAAAGCTAAACTTCGACAAACTTATTATTAACGGAAAGACCTTCACGTGGGACAAAGAAAAAAAAGAAGTTGTTCCATTCAGGGAACGGTGACGCAATAGAAAGAAAATGAAACAAGTATGTCGTAACCTCGTTGCTGTTGTAGTAAACTGTAGGAGTATAATAAACAAAGTCGATGAATTCGCCGGTCTGATAGAGTCTGTCAAGGCTGACATCGTTTTTGGCACAGAATCGTGGCTGAACCCGTCTATCGCGGATAGCGAAGTATTCCCTAAAGAATTCATTGCTTATCGGAAGGACAGGCCCCGCCTCGGTGGAGGGGTGTTTTTGTTAATTCACTCTTCTCTTAAATCATTTATGCTAGATCTTGATACCCACGATGTCGAATCAATTTGGTGCTCAGTCGCCCTACCTGATAACTCCTCATACGCTGTTGGATCATTCTACAGACCACCGAACTCAAACTTCAAACTGTTGCAATCTTTGTTTGACATCGTTTCAGAGGCATCCCGGCAGCCTATTTTGCTTGCGGGTGACTTTAACTTACCTGACTTGGAATGGCTTGAAGGTGAATGTGTATGCAAAGTTGACAGCCGTGTTAACTTAGAAATGAAAAATCTTGTAAACACCTTCGGACTATTACAGTATGTCAGTGCTCCAACTCGGAATAGTAACATTCTGGACCTTTTGTTCTGCAGTTCCCCTACCCTTATTAGCTCGGTTTATATAATACCAGGAATAAGTGACCATCACGCCGTCATTGCAAACATTAAAACAGATATTAACCGATCAACGTCACGCACTTCAAGGAGAGTTTTTTTCTTCGAAAAAGGTGATTATCCTAGTATCTCCCAGGAGCTCCTCGATTACTTGCCGGTTTTTGAATGTCTTGCTGAGGATTACGACATCCATGGTTTATGGCGGGTATTTAAAGATAAACTGCTTGAGCTTACGGACAAGTATGTTCCAAGCGTAGACTCCACCAGACTCAAAAAACGTAAGAAACCCTGGGTGAATTCGCGTATTCTCAGAATAATTAAAAAAAGAAAGAGAGCATTTAATAGATACAAAAGAACTAAAAGTATGAATCACATAAAAAAGTTATCTGAAATAACACAGGAGTATAAGTTTGCTATAAAAAATACGAAGGAAGAGTACTTTAAGACACTCAACGACAGAATGAAAACTAATCCTAAACAATTTTGGAGGTTTTTAAAAGGATGCGGATCAGATTTTGTAGGAATAAATGAAATTGTTTGTAATCAACAAATAATTACAGACGATTTTGAAAAGGCAACGTGTTTGAATACATATTTTCAATCTGTCTTCCTACCTAAATCCAATCATAGCTCTACACCACATGCAAGCAGACTTCCTTTAATGGAACAAGTTGAATTAAGTGTTAGAGGCATCGAGGCACTCCTAAAGGTGATAGATGAAACCAAAGCAAACGGTCCGGATGGTATATCTCCACGTATACTAAAGCGGTGTGCTACACCTATCTCGATGTACCTTTATTTAATCTATGAGAAATCGCTATCCACAGGACTCTTACCTAATGACTGGAAAACCGCTCAAGTTGTACCTATTCATAAAGGGGGTTCGAAAAGAGATGTCGCGAATTACAGGCCGATCTCACTAACATCCATCTCGTGCAAAATCATTGAGCATATTATATATTCCGAGATAATGCGTCACATAACAAATAATAATATACTAATCAAAGAACAACACGGGTTTCGGAAAGGTCTATCTTGCACAACACAATTAATTGAATTTTATCACGAATTGGCATTCGATGTTGACGAGGGAGGACAAACAGATTGTATCTTTTTAGACTTTCGCAAGGCATTCGATACAGTGTCACATCCACTTCTTCTTATTAAACTTAAAATGTTAAACATTCACTCAAGCGTACTCGCTTGGATTGAAAATTATCTGTCTCAGCGCCGACAATGTGTTGTTTTGAATGGAAAAAGCTCGGCATACGCTGATGTGACGTCAGGAGTCCCACAGGGCTCAGTCTTAGGGCCACTTTTGTTTCTACTTTATATAAATGATATTTCTGTTGGTATTTCTTCATGTATTCGGTTGTTTGCCGACGATTGTGTTGTTTATAGGAAGATTAAGAGTGAACAAGATGCTGCCATGTTACAATCTGACTTAGAATGTATTAATACTTGGTGTTCCACATGGAAGATGAATTTGAATTTAAAAAAGTGTGTTCATGTATGTTTTACAAGAAAGAAGAAGCGGATTGTAAATCTTTACCAGATAAATAATACCCTGATAAAAAACGAACCTATATACAAGTATCTAGGTGTGACGCTCTCATCCGACTGTTCATGGTCTGCTCATGTAGATGACGTCATTGTAAAAGCTGGTAGGGCACTCAATTTTATTCAGAGGAACTTGAAATGTTCACAGCCGAACCTAAAGAAAACTGCTTACCTAACATGTGTTAGACCAATTTTGGAATACGCCTGTGCCGTCTGGGACCCCGTGCAGAAAAACTTGATTGATAAGCTGGAAAGAATTCAAAACCGAGCTGCTAGGTTCGTCCTGGGGCGGTATGGGCGGAGAGAAAGTTGTACTGAAATGAAACTTGAATTGAATTGGGAGCTGCTTTCCTCTCGGCGGAAAAAGTTGAGACTGAAGTTTTTATACCTCATATTTAATAATAAGACTGGAATTAGCAGTAAAAGCTACTTGAAAGAACCACATTATATTTCTAGGCGTAATGACCATTCACTTAAAATTCGCGAATACCGTGCCAGGACGCACTTGTTTGCGGATTCCTTTTTTGTGAAAACTATTGTGGAGTGGAATCGGCTGTGTGAAGAGCAAGTGTGCTGTACGAATGAAGATTTGTTTTTTTCCCTCCTGTAACCCCCCTGCTATAACGCCTTCGGGCAATGCGGGGTAATTCTTGAATAAAGAATAAATAAAGAAAAAAATGCCCCATAGTGGGTATGCGCCACGGTTTAGGATACAAGACAAGACAAGACAAGATGTCGGCTACGAAGTTCGCCTTTTGCCATCGTTGCCTCTGTTGTTGCCGAAGTGTTGCCTAGCGACAGGGATGAGGACAACATGGAAAGCGATAGCACGGGCAATTCAGGCTTGACAGTGGCAAAAGCTGCACATTACGTCATGAATGCAATCGTAGCGACGAGAACAGCACTGCGCAATGAAAAAGGCGCCCTGCGAGTTCTGCAGCGGTACCGCACGCGTGCATGGGGAACATGTAATGCCAGTGAGGGCTCTGCCATGCAAGTGTTTGCCGAGAAGAGGGGGCTGGCTGAAAACCTGGCTCATAGCTTCAGTTTCAAACTCACAGTGAGTTTGAGGCCGCTGTCATCCCTGCTAGGCCATCGTGGCATCAAACGAAAATAACACTTGCCGCGTGACGTGCATAAATACTGCATGTTTTTTCCCCTTTCATCGCACGCTCTCTAAGTTCTGTTTTTGACAGGTAAGTGGGAGATCTCATGCTATTTGGGTTAAGCAGTACTACCGTTTATACATACTTCTTCCTAGCTCCAGACAACTACAGTTTAACGAGGTTTCACTGTACATGTGATCAGCTTTTCAATTTAAGCTTACTGCAAAATTACAAAGCAACGAATGCAGGCCATATATCCTAATTATTACTGCAGGGATTGAAAAGAAGGAAGATCACTGTCATTAGATGGGCAAATTTAGTGTTGAATTGGGCAGATGCACTTTGCATTGTCAAGTGCAATGTTGGAGACTTAGTGCTACATGAAAAAATAAAGTATCATTTGTTATACACAGTGGCGGCCATTGTGTACATAAAAAGCATTTGAATATAAGTATTTGAAGTGTTGCACTAATGTTGCTTTCTTTCTTAAATACAAAAAACTTGTCTTAGGTTGCTGGTGTTCACAGAAACTGCTTGGACAGCAGCACGATCGTGCTCACAGGCAATTTTCTGATTTGCTGTGATATTACAATGTTCACATTTTTTGCGGGCGAGCACTTTCACCAGATTTCACTGTTATAATGTTACATTGCTCTGCATGTGACGCACCGGCCGAAGCTTCGTGAAGATTTTGTAGTCGAGGGAGGCCTGCGTAATCACATTGCACACCAAATGAGAATATTGTACATTCTCAAATCTATGCAAGCATCAGTGATTGCTCTGAAATGTGTGGTGACTGCATGTATAAATTCCGAACGGACTCGACACACGAGATTACATTCAACGAACACTGATCTTGCTCATGGCAGTCATCACTTTAGTGTTTCTTTGTTTACTGTTCTATTTTTTGTCATTCTCTTGGTTCTTTCAACTTTGTTTGCAGACTCTGATTTTGTTTGTGGTTACTTTAGGGCACACTATGCAGTGAGTGTGCCTACACTTTCACATGTGACAATGACACTTTGTTGAGCTTGGAATGGAAGGCATGACTACATGCACAATGTTATAACATTACAAGTGTTATAATAGATGCAGTTACACTGTAGCGGAGCTTCACATGGCTAAACGAACGCCTACATGAGAAAGTGTTGGCAGGCAGTGTCGCAGTGAGGCAGCATATAGCTATATAGCAGCATATAGCAATGTGGTAAAGTGCACTCCATACCTCTGCTCACAGAAGAAGTCATTTAAATTATTTCTCTGCCTTAGGCTGTATTTATGTTTCAACTGCACAAGTGGTGTTCTTGTGCGATGCCTCTTATTTCATGGCAGAGCCTGGACTGAAAAGCAAATTTTTATTCTTAATAGCCAACATTGTTCCTTTACTTGCAGCAAAAAGAAGTATATGTTGAGCAGTGATCTGAACAGTCGTCAAGGCCTGATATACAGGTCAAGTCCGTTGGCTATATATACATGGCTCCTTGTGCATTCCATCATAATCGCTATTACCAGTGTGTGTTCCACAATGTACACCACTGTTCGTGTCGTGCATACAATCTGGTTAACAAGATTCCTTCACTATAGCATTGGTGACAACTTCTGGGAAAGTTCCGATACGTGTAGGCACATGCTGTTTTAACGATAACTTTGTAGCATTGTTTAGCTGATGAGAAATGGTCACTGGAAAAATATGAACAGGGTGCATAAAAGAACTTTCTCCGCGTCTAGTTGGTGTATACTTGACGATTTTTTTTTTAAGCGCAAACAAAAGACACGGCATAAAGGGAAGCTCAAACGCAGAACAGGCGCCTAGCCTGTGTTTGACCTTCCTTTTGTGCCGTGTCTCTTGCTTGCGCCTTAAAAAAAACTGTAAGAAAACAATGTACACCTGTCAATATGGCCCAAATGGGCACATCGATGTGTGCTACAATTTTTAATGCTGACTGTAGTGTTGGCCTACTAAGTGAAGGCACAGCTAAATATATTGCTACCCGCAAGCCTTTGCCAGCCATGCCAATCACATGCCATCGCAAGCATGGACTAGTGCATTTAGCGAAGATGGCCGAAATCCCTGCAGTGCTCATGCACATGATTGGTGCCACATGTAGGATCACTTTGAATGAAACTAGCGTCCTTCTCGTGTTTTTGTTGGGCTTTAATTGCTCCTCTAGGTTTTTGGGCACAGTCACCATGACATTGATTTGGCAAAATATATACTTGTTTTGTAGCTCGTTGGGTTCACATGTAGTGTAATATATTGTAACGTCACGATCGCACCATGTTAAAACAACACTGTATTTTACATATAAGCCTTGTGCCATAACCTCAGTTTCACTTGGTCCTTCTCTTTCACCATCACTTATCTTCGTCTTCGCCTTTAGTCAACGTTAGTCCTCTCCCTCGGGAGGCTGCCCATCCTGGTCAGCAAGTGACTGCACTAAGGTCGTGATCCTGAATGGACTAAAGTTGAAAAATGTTCAGTTTTACAGGATACGCACAGCGGTCTCTCCTTGCGGTGGGGCACGAGCTTAGTTGTGGGCATAACAGATGTCGCCGAGGTCCTGAGTCGAACACTGCTAACAATGTTCTGCATTGTCTTCCCCTTGTGCTGCAGACACTCTCCAGATTGTCAGCCTCATTCTTATGCAACGCAAAGACACTTTATTCGTAGGCTTTCACTGCACCTGTATGTTTGGTCAGCCCTTTGGCCCTGTTCTCCTGTGTAAGCCCACTGTTCATCATGTTTGGACTATGGCAGGTCTTCTTTTACGCCTGGTTCTCCTTTACTTAGCACCCTCTGCAGGCTTAGACTTTGTGCTGGTGCATCTTAGGGTTGTCCGCATTCTTGTCTGGGACCTTGCTCACATCTACTGACCCCAAGACAGACATGTCTTGGTTAAAAGTGAACTCCCTGTTGGAGTGCAACAGGAACTGGTCGTAGCATCTCGTCTTTGGCAGTGTCTTATTAACCACGGGCTCTCAATAGGTCAGGATAGGTTGCGATAGGTGCTGCAGCTCGACAGGCTTACCATTACTGCAGATGTGCTGCAGGCATCATGTCACCAGTCTTCTCTTTTTTACTAACTCACTTCCTCTTCATTTGCCTTTGTGCCTTGCTTGCTTTACACCGTGACAATATACTCTGCACTTGAACCTCGCTACAACAAAGTTTAAGGGGAGTTGAAAATACAATAGACAGTTTTAGTTTAGCGTATGCTATACCATTGCGTACGCTATAATATAGCAGGTCAATACTGCGCATGTGCAGGATGCTAAACGACTCGTAGCGTATAGCATACACACGCAATTTGTCAGATTTAGCGTTAACGTCTTTGCGTGGTTTGCATAGTTTGCGGGAAACATGGCGGCGGTCTTGGCTGCCAGCTTCGAAATGAATTTGTCGTTGCTTTCGTAAAATGCACTTCGTTCATAGTAAATGACTGAGTGAACGGCTTTTGCTTAGTCTCAGGCAGCTTTGATGACAGAGTTTTATGGATAACCTTGTGGAGTTTTTAAGATCGCTTCTCATTTCGAACGAGTCGAAGCCTAATGAAAGAAACCTTTGAGATGTCAGCTCTGCCTATCGGTAAAGTCGAGAGATGGCTGGGACTACAACATCTGGCCTCTGAGAACGGAAGATCTCACGGGCCAACTAAAACTGCAATAAACATGCGCTGCTTAGTGTACACTTTACTACAGCATATAGTGTACGCAGGTATAATGTGCGCTATACTCTGTCTAATAGATGTCACATGTTGTACACAAGTTAAACACACGAACCGAACCGCTACATGGCCACATGATGATGATGATCTCTATGGCCTTTCCCTTTGTTTTTGGCGATCTGCTGGAGCACAAAATATAGTTCTGGGGTGCTGTTCTGGACATTTTTAACGCGACAGCGTTAAGGAGCTCGTGTCGCAGGAAAGCCGGTGTCGTCGGCGTCAGCGGCGTTGGCCGTGAGCGATAAATTCCAGAAGGCACTTAATAAATAAAAAACATCTTGCAAGATGGGCTGGTGGGAATCAAACCAGGGTCTCCGGGGTGTGAGACGGAGACGCTACCACTCAGCCACCAGTTTGTTCCTTCGAAACGGGACAAAATCGCCTCTAGTGAGTGCGGTATTGCCTTAGAAACGTGCGTAGAAAGTTATACTGCGGTGTATATCGGTAATTATGACCATGTAACTTACAGAAGTCGCAGTTTCTCGAGTACCGAAGTACGTTTCCGCTAAATTTCTTCTGCGCTCTGCGTGTGCGCAGAGCGCAGAAGAAACTCCTCGCAATGTACGGCGCTGCCCCGACATGTGGCGCGCCACTCGCCCCATGACCGCGTCCGCCTTCATGGCACGTCGGGGCCCTGCTATCTCTGCCGATCACGACGTTTGGCTGGCGTAGCGCGTTTGAGTAGGCGGTGCAAACGGGATGCGATAATGCTATCGCGTTCCACTCTTGAAGGCGAAGCTTAAGCATCCTCCAATTTTTTAATTCCGCTATATTGTCAAATGTGCCACCTTGTCAGCTCTGATTGGCTCATAGGGCTGCTATGGCATTGGCTCAAAGTGCTGCCATTGCAAATGTCTGGAATAGCATCTCTGGCCTCTGTATTTTGAAAAAAGTTATTGTAAGAAAAAAAGAGGCGGGGAACGTGTGATGAAAGACCACTGTTGCTTGGCAGCATATTCGTCATGAGAGTTTTGAGCTGCCATGCCAAGCGAGTGTCAAACCTCGTGGAAAGCAATTACTCAGTGGATTTTCTTGGTTTGGGAAAGAAATCTAGTTAGTCTACTGGCAGGACAATTTTACTTGGTTAAAACAAGGTGGCAAAGGCACAGTTCTCCATGGGGCATTGGAAGGGAAATTCCATTAACCAAGTTATATCCATTGTTTCATTATAGCCTGTTTTATCATAACAAGTTTTGAGTGTACATGGAATCAAGGGCTCTCATTTCTAAAATAAATGTGTGTGTGTGTGTTTTACTGTCCTCTGGTTGCGCCATGTAATATGTTGGCACTCTCCCTTTGGCAGGTGCCTCCGTACGTACTTGTCCTCATGTGTGCCACTTCATACCGCATTCACTCCATCTACGTGCTACGGCTGTTCAATGACCCCGTTGCTATGGCCCTGCTGTATGCCTCCCTTAGCTTCCTCATCAGGCGGCGCTGGGTGCTGGGCTGCATCCTGTTCAGGTATGTCTCAGAGTCAAGATTTTTTTACCTGTACCTATGGTGCAAAAGCTGCTTGTCTTGTTTTGATATAGCACTCTGCATTGCAAAATAATTCAGATAAGCATTTTACCCAAGGTGTGCAGATTGCTGCAGTCATGATCAGGCATTCTTCTTTCAACGGAGACCTTGTGCACGTCCCCAATAACTGCCATCTATCTGCCTATAGTAGCATGCTGCACCCATTTTGATGTCCTGAGAAAAATAAGGAAGCAAGCAATTTCTCACAGTGGAAACGGCCATCTTACTGTTTGCTTGCATGCTTGCGAGCTCATAAATAGCCTCTAGCAGTTATAAAGTAGTTTGGGGGGCTGTTGAAGAATAACGTAGTAGCTGAATGGAAGTGTGCCTGGCATGCACAGTGAGCCCATATCTTTCCACCAGTTGGTCTGGTTTTAAGCCTAGGTTTTGAAAGGTCCAACTGCAGAATATTCACCTTGGAAGCCATAATGATGCAGTGCCACCTAGCAGATTTGTGCAAAAGAAAGGCCTCAGCATTTGCAGTGCTGATGTGTGTTGAGCACTTAGCAGCTGTGAATCCAGTCTGCAAAAGAAATGTCTTTGTTGGCAGCAGTGATGCCCGATATCAATGCATTCAGCATTGTTTTGCACCAGATTCTTGACACATCCTCCATTCTGGGTGTTTGCTCTGTTTGGAGCTCATTTTCCTCATTGTCATGTAAGCCTGATTTTTGTTGTTGGGGCTATTTTCATAACAATGAAGAATTGCATGCCAACATACCTTGCCTGTTGAGGTCTTTGAAGTGCATGCATACATCACCACTCTCATTGCCTGTGAGTGCAGTTCGAGAGTAAACCTTGCAGAGACTACCTGGCATGATTGTGCAAAAGCACAGAGGTTAGCATGTCCAGCTTCCAAGTACACATTGCTGCAGTGACACGGGTTTTAATACTAGTGCTGGTGTTAGGCAAAGCTTTATACTGAGTGCTTACTTGGCTACTCTCTGCACGTTTTGACCACATTTGCATGTGCCACCTGAGGTGTTGCAACCACTTGACTGTTCCACCACTATAGAAGTTTCTGCTGACTGGGTGGGCACTGCTGCTGCTTGCATGCCCAAATAGCTGGCACGCAGGACATCACCTGGGTTTTGAATCGAACCGAAAACCGTACATGAACTGAAATTCTAGTCAGTCCTGAACCCAAACCGATATTCTTAGAGCGGGCCTGAAACCGAACTGAACCCGAACCGAAAAAAGTAATAGTAGTTAACAGTTCAGCACAAAACAGTTCAAGCATGTAGGATGCAAATGGGTGCTAAATAAATAAACGAGTTTTCAAAGTAATTTTTTTCCAGTCGGCCCACCCCACAGGAACATAGTTAAGGCTCATGAATTGAGCGAGAATGGGGATAGACGATAGGGATGTGCTGATGACTATATGGCCACTTTGACAGAGACGCTTGCACTTCTGAACCTGGCCATGGGGCTGAAACATCATTTCGGGGGCAGCGCACAACCACCATTTCTGAAGGAGCCCACACTAATTCAGCCATGAGGCCAGCTGAACAATAAAATGCACATGCAAGGACACACTCTAGAGAGCAAGAAACATGGGGACTTCAAGAATGGAAAATAGGAAAACCAACTAGTTCATCACCTCAGCTTCTTGTAACAGTAACTCTTCGGTCGCTAATGGGTGCCGTCATCTTCCCAGTGCATGGTGACAACGGCTGTAAATGGCAAAAAAAATCGCTTTTGTTGTGTGCCATGGTTTAACACACATTGAATGTTTCCAAGCACAGTACAATGAGCTCTTCGATTTCTAAAAATCAGTCCTTTGAAACAATGTGTGTGATTTGGACAATTTTGTCCGCGTTTAGTCATCGCAAGACTCTGCATCACATGCTGTTGCATCAAGTTAGCTGCGGTGCTTAGTACAAGCTGTCCTTGTTCATCGTTCCAAAGCATAAATCTACTAGACTAGAAGCTTGGAGTTGTAAGTTATGTAATACAGTGTGAATCCACCCTCTGTCACACATCACAGTTTACATACCACCAGTCCATTAGTAAATAATTTAAGCAAGAGAAAGATGAACCAACCATGCTGCTGTCAGTGCGTGGAGGCTAAGCCTACCCTATGTAGACACAGGCATTCTCACTAATTAGGTCTGTCTTTCTGTCTTTTATATGCACCTGAAAATTTCTCCGTATCAGAGAACTCTATTCATAAACTGCACGTCCTAGAGAAAAACATTGTTACTCATTCTTATCAAGGTGCCTTGACTCCTTTCTGATAGCTCATTTTCGAAAAAGTCATTGCTAGAATTGCGGCAATGACGTCAATACAAAAAGTTTATCCAAGTGCTCCACATCGTGGTTCGAATGAGTCTACAAAGCAAAATAAAAAAAAGACCCAATGCAGAATCACGTGGCCACTGCACACGTTGTCGGCATCTCAATGCCCAGATTTACGCGGCATCCTCATATTCGATTGTATCTGAAAATTTTACTATTCAACTACCCTTGTAAACTTCTACTGTTGTCTGCATGCTCAGTATAGATGACAATAAGAGGAAATATGTAAAAAGGCAAAGAAGCACCCTGGATGGCACCGTGGGCAGCACTGCAATCTTTATTACCCTTGTAGGGGTGCAGGCTGCTGGCCTTGTTTTCTATGGAGTTACTCGGTGGTTATAGAAGTAATACCTAAACGTCCTCATCACAAAAATATGCATCATCAAGAGCACAGTTTCTTTAATAAATCGAACCTTTCTATAGAAATACCACGGTCGAGACAACGCTTTATTCCAAGAAGGAAAAATGGCGCCAACGTAATCAACGAACGCGAGCCGATGATTGATGATGACTTTGTACAGATGAAGATGAAATCCGCATAAATGCTTAGACTAATTTCCCCCGTGAACAGAAGCGGCCAGCCTGGCCGCGCATTAGACGGCGGAACGAAGATGAAAGGGCTTCAGGCAGGAAACATGCACGATCTCTGTTCCGCAGCAGCGTCGGTCAGTTGGGGAATCAACAGGTGTAACGCGATAGTTCACTGGCGAGGTCTGCTCTATGACTTTGTAGGGGCCAATATATCGAGACTCAAGCTTCTCACATAAACCGGGTGTTTGTATAGGTGTCCGCACATCGTCACCAGGGCGGTAGGAAAAGATGTGGTCAGAGGCATCGTGCCAATGTTTGCGATCGTCTTGGCTTGCTTCAGTGTTGATATGGGCATGACGATGACCTTGGGCAAGCCAAAACACAAACTGGTCGCAAATGAATCGTGAAACGTTGACGGGGCCAGAGAAGAAAGAAACGTCGAGTGATGAGGTGGGGTGGCAGCTATATACTAAGAAAAACGGAGAGTATCCGGTGGTCCGTTGAACAGACATGTTGTATGCATCTGTTACAAATGGGAGAATCGCATCCCAGTTACGATGGTCAGGTTGAATATACATGTATAGCATGTCGCACAGCGTGCGATGAAATCGCTCTGTTAGGCTGTTGGTTTGAGGGTGGTAGCTAGATGTTGTCTTGTGCACAGTGTTGGACGCTTGCAAAACTTGATTAAGAGTGCTTGAAAGAAATGCCTTGCCTCGGTCGCTCAAAAGAATGTGAGGTGCCCCATGACTTAACTAGATAGCCTGCAAGAAGAAGGCCGCTACTTCTGAGGCAGCTCCTGAACGTATTGCGGCTGTTTCAGCGTACCGGGTCAAGTGGTCAACAGCAGTGACAATCCATCTGTTGCCGTCTGGAGTAGGTGGGAGTTGCCCGAAACGGTCAATGCCAACGACAGAGAAGGGTTGTGCTGGACAAGGAAGTGGTTGTAGTGTCCCGACCGGAGCAGTAGTAGGTCGCTTAAGGTGTTGGCAAAGCGTGCACGAGGCAACATATCTAGCTACCCTTGTAAAAGGACCTGGCCAAAAGAATCGGCTGCGTATGCGCTCGTGTTTTGTGGTAGCCCAAGTGCCCTGACGTAGGGTCATCGTGTGAGGCCTGCAGAACAGCAGCGCGAAGAGAGCGCGGTAAAACGGGAACCTATCGATGGCCTTTCGGGTGAAAAATGTACCGGTAGAGCACGTCGCCTTAAACTTGAACAGTTTAAGCTGTTTCCATAGCCTGACATTGGGTGGAGATGAAACACCGCTAAGGCGATTAATAATACCATGGCAATAAGAATCTGCGCGCTGGTGAGTGGAAAGCACTGAAGGGCGGTTTGATGGAGTCAAGGAGGAAATCAGTGTAATAGATTATGCGTCCTCCATGCGGCCAATTTGACAAGGTGATGTGATGGGCTCCGATGATAGTGGTAATGGGCATCGTGAAAGAGCATCGGCATCTTGGTACTTCCTTCTGGACTTGTATATGACATCAAAGTCATACGCTTGTAATCAGAGCATCCAGCGGCCAAGGCGTCTAGACAAGTTCTTGGTTGCCAACAACCAATATCGTGCATGGTGGTTGGTCACAACCGTGAAATGTCGACCGTGGATGTATGGACGAAATTTCTGAATGGACCAGACAACAGCCAAACACTCTTGTTCGGTTATCGAGTACTTTTCTGCGGAAGTCAGAACGCGGCTTGGACATACAACAACCTTTTCGCAAAATTCGGGGTTGCGCTGCAGCAGTATGGCACCAATTCCTTGACCACTAGCGTCAGTATGCAGTAATGTGGCCGCCTTGTCATCAAAATGACAAAGAACAGCTGGGGATTTTAGTGCGCACTTGAGTTCTTGGAACGCAGCTTCACACTAATCGTTCCAATAGAAGGAACTGGAACTAGCAAGGAGGTTGTGGAGGGGCGAGGCAATGCTGGTGAAGTTCCGGGTAAAACGTCGGAAGTATAAGGCCAGTCGAAGGAAGCTGCACAGTTCTTTTGCATGAACTGGGCGTGGAAAGTTGGGCACTGCTGAAATTTTGTCCGGATCGGGCTGGATGCCGTCTTTGCTAACGAGATGACCCAGGACTTTAATCGTTATGCTAGCGAAACGGCACTTCGTCGTGTTTAGTTGAAGTCCAGCATTAGAAAGGCATGTGAGCACTTTATCTAAGCGTTGCAGATGGTCAGTGAAAGTCTAGGAAAACACGACGATGTCGTCGAGGTAACATGGACAAGTTTTCCACTTGAGGCGGTGAAGAACAGTGTCCATCATTCTTTCAAATGTGGCGGGAGCATTGCATAGGCCGAAAGGCATTACGTTAAACTCGTGACGGCTGTCCGGAGTAGAAAAGGCGTCAGCTTGTGGCAAAGTCTAACAGGTAGGTGTGTTAACAAGTGCTTGCAAGAACATAACCTATCCTTAAGCGGGGACCAGGCAAGCAATTTGGTGGTTCATTACCGTGGCTGCAATAAGCGCAAAAAAAGTGCACCATTTTTTGGTCGTGTGACCATTTTAGGGAAAGGCAAGACCGGATACGAATGCAAAATCTCAGAAGCTTTTCACATTGGAAATGAGAAAGAAATTTGTGTCATTCATGCGTCTTTGTGTTTAACAAACAAGGAATGTGCTTACCTATCGAGTATGTAAAACATGATTAATAAAAAACTGACATTCATGCACAGGTCTTGGGAGGAGTAGAAGTTGTGCATGCGTCGGTTGTTTTCACATGGTAATGTATCTTCGAGGTGTTATCTGTGCACATGTCTTGGGAGGAGTTGAAGATGCACATGCGTTGGAGGCAATGTAAATTTCAATAAAGTATAGTAAGCGTCCAGCGTCCGTTCATGTCTAACGCCTTTTCCTTGTGTGCTCATCCTTTGTGTGTCGCTGGTACCCCCTTTTTCAAGTTCATCATGCACCAACTGGCCCAAGAGCTTGCGCTAATGTAAAACAACAACTCGTCCGAGTCAAAGACCACCTCGAAAAAGAAAGATTTCTGGGCATCATCTACAACATCCCTTGCCAGGACTGCCAGGCATGCTAGGTAGGCGAGACGGGGAACCTTAAACGAAGGCTACAGCAGCACCGCAGTGATGTAGCCAAAGGACACACGGTTTCCAGCACCCTGGCAGAGCATCACGAAAAGACTGGACACAGTATTACCTGGCATTCGGCTTCTGTCATTGAAGGAGAGAAAAAATTACCATCCCGATTGCTCCCTCAATCATTCTGCATACAATCTACTACTAACATGATAAACCGGACACGGGGCCCCCTCCCTGAGTTGTACGCAAGCGCATTACATCTTCCGACGCATATATAATAAAGACCATCATGCATTCGTTCATTGTGAACAAGGCACCCGTGGTGGGCGCTGAAACGTCAACCAATGTTTTGAATTTTTTCAGTTGGCGAGTGTACGTTTATTCAGCCATATTCTTTCCTCGCCAGACGAGTTTGCGTCAACCCTCGACTTCACTGCTGAATGTCGTATGCTGTTGTGGCCATCTTGGTCGTGTTGGAAAGAACTACTACTCTTCTTCAATTTCCCGCCACATTTTCGTTCATCCCCCTATTCACTATTTAGAAATACCGCTCTGAAAGAAAGTCCCAGCATGTGACCCCATTCGGCCATTCAGTGCACGTCACTAAATAAAGTCCTGCAGTTGACTTAGGCGGCTGGCGTCATCTGCTACGGTGCGCGGACGTGCTTGAAAAGTGAACTGTGATGCCATTTGGAAGCCGCTCGCCTCGTGCACCGCCTATAGAGGCGCCACTGATAGCCACCTAGCGGGTGCTTCCAACAGACAAACAAACAAATCGCTCGTCATATCGCTCGTCATTTCAACCTGTTCAGTCCGGTATGCCTCAAGGTTCCGTTTTGGGACCCACTCTATTTTTAATTTATATAAATGATATTCATCAGGGTATAGACTCAGAAATCCGGTTATATGCCGATGATTGCGTTCTGTATCGGCCATTAAAATGTTAGGGTGATTGTGATAAATTACAAAATGACTTGATTGAAAAATGGTGCTCAGACTGGCAAATGAGCGTAAATACCTCGAAAACTAAACTTATAAGATTTACTACTTGCAGTGAAATTACGAAACACACATACTTTCTTAATGGTGAGGCTCTAGAAACTACAGAATCATTTAAATATCTACGTGTTCATCTTTCTTTGACTTTGTCTTGGCATAATCACGTGGGTTGTATTGTTTCCGCTGCATGCAAATCTCTTGGCTTCATTCGTCGAACGCTTCGTCAGGCTAACAGTGATACTAAGCTTCTTGCATATACCACCGTACTTCTTTCAAAGATTGAGTATGCCTCATTTATATGGAACCCGCAGCAAACGCATCTTATTAACAAATTAGAATCTTTGCAGAACAAGGCAGTGCGATTTATTACAGGTAACTATTCACAACACTCATAATCATCATCATCATCAGCCTGGTCACGCCCACTGCAGGGCAAAGGCCTCTCCCATATTTCTCCAACAACCCCGGTCATGTACTAATTGTGGCCATGCCGTCCCTGCAAACTTCTTAATCTCATCCGCCCACCTAACTTTCTGCCGCCTCCTGCTACGCTTCCGTTCCCTTGGAATCCAGTCCGTAACCCTTAATGACCATCGGTTATCTTCCCTCCTCATTACATGTCCTGCCCATGCCCATTTCTTTTTATTGATTTCAACTAAGATGTCATTAACTCGCGTTTGTTCCCTCACCCAATCTGCTCTTTTCTTATCCCTTAACGTTACACCTATCATTCTTCTTTCCATAGCTCGTTACGTCGTCCTCAATTTGAGTAGAACCCTTTTTGTAAGCCTCCAGGTTTCTGCCCCATAGGTGAGTACTAGTAAGACACAGCTATTATACACTTTTCTTTTGAGGGATAGTGGCAACCTGCTGTTCATGATCTGAGAATGCCTGCCAAACGCACCCCAGCCCATTCTTATTCTTCTGATTATTTCCGTCTCATGATCCGGATCCGCAGTCACTACCTGCCCTAAGTAGATGTATTCCCTTACGACTTCCAGTGCCTCGCTGCCTATTGTAAATTGCTGTTCTCTTCCGAGACTGTTAAACATTACTTTAGTTTTCTGCAGATTAATTTTCAGACCCAGTCTTCTGCTTTGCCTCTCGAGGTCAGTGAGCATGCATTGCAGTTGGTCCCCTGAGTTACTAATCAGGGGACCAACACTCAAGTATCACCAAAATAAAACATGACCTATGACTCATCCCATTGCAGGCTAGAAGAAAGATATCTCGGCTAACTTTCTTCCATCAGCTTTTTCATAACCCAAATATATTCTCTCATACACACATCTTACCAGCCAAAAGAAAATTCTCACGAATTGATCACGAATTTAAGGTCGAACACCCATTTGCACGTACTAAACTATTGCAGTTTTCGTGTCTGCACTTAGCCAATTCGGAATGGAATCATCTCCCAAGTAATATAGCTGAAATAACTGACCATGTTATATTCAAACAAGCACTTAATGAAAAATTCGTGAATTAATAACATTAACATTTCTTCCTGCCTTTCTTCAGGTATCATATTGTTACGTAGGAAGACGCAGACGACAAACTATGTACAAATATATTTACAAGGAAAATACGCTGCGCATGGCCAAGAGGCAACAGCCCGCGCTAGCTTCTAAATCGTCGTCATCGTCTTCACACTGCTGGCCTTTCGTGATCGCACATATTGTGCCGTAGCACTACCCCCGGCTGCAAAAGCGCCGTCCCGGAGCGACTAAAGATCGGACTCGGAAGCAGTGTAGTAGGCCTTGAGCCTACTGACGTGTACGACATCACTAGATGCCACAGGAGAGGACGAGCTTGAGCCCACAAGAGCAATTTCGTAAGTCACAGGCGTCACCTGGCGCAGCACGCGGTAGGGCCCTGTGTATCGCGAAAGAAGCTTCTCTGAAAGTCCGACGTGACGAGAGGGCGACCACAGGAGCACGAGCGCACCAGGTGAAAACTGTACGTCACGATGGCGGGCGTTGTACTGACACTGCTGAGTGGTCTGTGAGGCCGTAAGTCGAGCACGGGCAAGCTGGCGTGCATGGTCGGCGAGGGCGATGGCGTCGCGCGCATACTCGCTTGTTGAGACCGCAGCAGGAGGAAGTGCCGTGTCTAGGGGCAAGGTAGGTTCGCGACCGTACAGTAGGTGAAAGGGAGAAAATCCGGCGGTGTCGTGCCGGGAAGAATTGTACGCAAAGGTTACGTAAGGAAGGGCAATGTCCCAGTCGTGGTGGTCCTTGGAAACGTACTTGGCCAGCATATTGGTAAGAGTACGGTTTAACCGCTCTGTCAGGCCATTGGTTTGAGGATGGTATGAAGTAGTCAGTTTGTGTTGAATGGAGCAGGAACGCACAATGTCAGCGATAACTTTCGAGAGGAAGTTTCGACCACGGTCAGTAAGTAGCTGTCGCGGGGCGCCATGAAGCAAGATAATGTCACGCAAGAGAAAGTCCGCGACGTCAGTGGCGCAGCTGGTAGGGAGAGCCCGAGTGATAGCGTATCGGGTGGCGTAATCAGTCGCGACGGCTACCCATTTGTTCCCAGAGGATGACGTGGGAAAGGGACCGAGCAGGTCTAATCCAACACGAAAGAACGGTTCCACAGGGACGGTGATCGGCTGGAGATGACCGGCAGGTAGCACCTGAGGTGTCTTCCGACGCTGGCAGGGATCACAGGCAGCAACATAGCGTCGAACGGAGCGAGCGAGACCAGGCCAATAGAAGCGGCGGTGGACGCGGTCGTACGTGCGGGTTACCCCAAGATGTCCTGCAGTGGGTGCGTCATGCATCTCAAAGAGCACAGTCTGTCGTAGATGTTTTGGCACGACAAGAAGAAGATCAGGGCCATCAGGGAGGAAGCTCCTTTGGTACAGAATGCCGCCCTGGAGGACATATCGGCGAACGGATGCGTCGGTAGGTGTAGAGCGCAGACGCTCGATGAGTACTCGCAGCGATAGGTCTCGGTACTGCTCATCGGCGATGTTAGCGAAGGCAGACACAGAGAAAATGCCGTCGGCGGTACTACTGTCGGCGTCGTCAGGCTCGTCAACCGGGTAGCAAGACAGGCAGTCAGCGTCCTTGTGTAGTCGGCCAGATTTGTAGGTGACAGAGAACGAATATTCTTGGAGGCGTAAGGCCCAGCGACCAAGTCTTCCTGAAGGGTCTTTCAATGAGCATAACCAACAAAGCGCGTGATGGTCTGTGACAACGGAAAAGGATCGGCCATATAAGTATGGGCGGAATTTCGCAACCGCCCAAACTAGGGCCAGACACTCACGCTCAGTGATGGAATAGTTGCGCTCTGCGGGTGAGAGGAGCCTGCTGGCGTAAGCGATAACACGGTCGTGGCCACGCTGGCGTTGTGCCAGTACTGCTCCAATGCCGTGACCGCTGGCATCAGTACGGACTTCGGTAGGCGCAGAAGGATCGAAATGGGCCAGAACGGGAGACGTTGTGAGAATGTCGATTAGATGAGAGAATGCAGAGGCCTCGTTATCGCCCCACTGGAAAGGAGCGTCTTTTTTCAAAAGGTCGGTTAGTGGTCGTGCTATGGCGGCGAAATTCCTCACGAAACGGCGGAAGTACGAACAAAGGCCGATGAAGCTGCGCACATCCTTGACACACTTCGGAACAGGGAAGTGCGTAACAGCATGGATCTTGCCTGGGTCCGGTTGCACGCCGTTCGCGTCAACGAGATGTCCAAGGACGGTAATCTGGCGATGGCCGAATTGGCACTTCGATGCGTTGAGTTGCAGACCGGCTCGCCGAAAAACGTCCAGGACTGCTGAGAGGCGCTCGAGGTGCGTAGCGAACGTTGGGGAGAATACGATAACGTCGTCCAAGTAGCACAAGCACGTGGACCATTTGAAACCGTGAAGAAGGGAGTCCATCATGCGTTCAAAAGTGGCAGGAGCGTTACATAGGCCGAACGGCATCACCTTGAATTGATAAAGACCGTCGGGTGTTACAAAGGCAGTCTTCTCACGGTCGAGATCGTCCACGGCAATCTGCCAATAGCCGGAGCGAAGGTCAATAGAGGAGAAATAGCGAGCACCGTGGAGGCAGTCAAGGGCGTCATCAATCCGAGGTAGGGGATACACGTCCTTTTTGGTAACCCTGTTAAGGTGCCGATAATCCACGCAAAAGCGCCATGAGCCATCCTTCTTTTTTACCAGCACAACCGGTGACGCCCAAGGACTACATGACGGTTCAATAATGTTCTTGGCAAGCATTTTGCGAACTTCTGCGTGAATAACTTGACGCTCAGCTGGTGACACTCGATACGGGCGGCGATGAATAGGAGGGGCATCGCCGGTATTAATGCAATGTTTGACAGCTGTAGTTTGGGCTAAAGGACGATCGTTAAAGTCAAAAATATCGTGGTAGGAAAACAGAACGCGGTAGAGTTCACGAGCGTGCTCGGAGGGCAAGTCGGGGGCAATCATTTTCCGGAAGTCAGCGATGGTACAATTTGTCGACTGCGATGGGAGAGGAGTATCGGATGAAGTGTCGTCTTCTGCAATGGATGCTACTGAGTGATCCTCGAATGAACAAAGCTGGGCCAAAGACATCCCACGTGGCAGCACTTGTGTCGTCAAGCCAAAGTTGACCACTGGCAGGCAGACGCAATTCGCCGTAATAGATAAAACTGTATGGGGTACTGTGATCCCGTGTGTAAGGAGGACGTCTGGCATAGGAGCCGCGATGTAGTGACCGTCGGGGACTGGTGGGGATGACACTAGGTCAACGTAGGTCAGTGCCGAAGGTGGCAAGCGAACGAAGTCGGCGGAACTGAGGCGACTGGGGTGTGGTTCAGCAGGATCCAGAACAGGCAGGTCAAGGCGGAGAGTACTGGCGGAACAATCGATGAGAGCAGAATGTGCGGAGAGGAAGTCTAAGCCGAGGATGATGTCGTGTGGACAGTGGGCGATGACTGTGAATAGCACGATTGTTGAGCGATCGGCGAAGGAGACGCGGGCGGTAGACATACCAATGACGGGGGCTGTTCCGCCATCGGCGACACGGACAACAGGCGTCGTGGCGGGCGTGATAATTTTCCTGAGCCGGTTACGAAGGTCAGCGCTCATTACGGACAAATGCGCCCCAGTGTCTATGAGAGCAGACACAGAAACACCGTCGACTTGCACGTCAAGAAGGTTCAGATGAGTGGGCAAAGTCAGTAGAGGATTTGGCGGCGTAGGGGGCAATGCAGCGTCACCTCGAGGCGCTGCATCGTCTATTTTTCCGGCTGGGAGCGGCGTCCGAAGGGAGTCGGCGAATAGGAGCGACGGGGCTGGGGAGAGCGAGATTGTCGTCGTTGGGGCGAAGGCGAACGAGAATAGGGGTGGTTCGTTGCAGGAGAATCAGTGGCGGCATTATCGGAGCGTGCGGCATAGGGACGAGAAGGGCCACCTGAGGGGCGAGAGTAGGCAGTAGAAGTAGACCGGATCGGGGAACTCCAGCGACTACGACAGTGCCGAGAAATGTGCCCGACGCGATGGCAGTGGAAACAAATAGGCTTGTCGTCAGCAGTGCGCCATTCAGATGGGTTGCGGAAACGTGGTGGGTAAGAAGATGCGGGACAGGGCGAAATCGAAGAAGCCGGGCGGGGATCAGGGCGATGGGCCGAGCAGATGGTGTGAAGACCCATGTTTTCAAACTCCTGGCGGACAACTGCCTGGATCAGTGAGACCGTGACTGCAGATGTGGGGGGGGACTGGGGTCGAAGGCAGCCGGATAGGCGGCCTCGATCTCACACCGGACGATCCTGGTAACATCGGCAGTGTTGTTGGGACGAGGAGCGTCGGCACAGGAAGATGTCGCTGGGGTGTTGGGCAGACGGGCAAACTGCTGGTCAATACGTCGGCTTTTGGCGAGTTCCAGGCGGCGGCACTCCTTTATAACAGCATCCACCGTGGCTACGTTGTTTCAAACGAGAAAGTTGAAGGCGTCATCGGCAATGCCTTTGAGGATGTGGGAAACCTTGTCTGACTCAGTCATGTGGGTGTCAACTTTGCGGCACAGAGCCAAGACGTCCTGAATGTACGTGACGTAGGGCTCCGTTGACGTCTGCACACGACCGGAAAGCGCCTTCTGCGCGGCAAGTTGGTGACCGTAGGGGTTGCCGAACAAGTCTCGAAGCTTTTGCTTAAGCGAATCCCAACTGGTCAGCTCATCTTCGTGCGTCCGATACCAAACTCGAGGTGTGCCACCGAGGTAAAAGACGACGTTGGCGAGCATGATAGTTGGGTCCCACCGGTTATTGCGGCTGACGTGTTCGTAAAGGCTGATCCAGTCCTCGACGTCTTCCCCATCTTTTGCCGAGAATACGCCAGGATCACGGGGAGCGGAGAGGGTGATGTAGGTCGTGAAAGTGGCAGCAGGTGTCGGAGCCGGTGGAGTCGGGTTGGCGTCGCCGGGAGCCATGAAGGTAGGCTCGACGTACCGTCCACTGCGAAGCTCCGTGACGAGGTACAGGGAACGTCCACCTCCACCAAATATGTTACGTAGGAAGACGCAGACGACAAACTATGTACAAATATATTTACAAGGAAAATACGCTGCGCTTGGCCAAGAGGCAACAGCCCGCGCTAGCTTCTAAATCGTCGTCGTCGTCTTCACACTGCTGGCCTTTCGTGATCGCACATATTGTGCCGTAGCACTATTATTGTTTGTATAATTTAATAATTATTGGCGTATGATGTTGTTGAATTAGAAGTGATGTAAAGGTTGTATAGCATGTAATACTTCATATAAGGATATTCGACTTACAATGTATATTGTATATCATTGTATATTGTATATGAATTGTTCTCCCCCCCTATGTAATGCCCAAGCTGGGCCTTTACGGTAAATAAATGAAAAAAATAGATATATAAAGTCTGCTCAGGCAGCATCGAGATGTGATTACTTCCCAAATGTGGCACCAACTTTTCAGCGAAATATGGAAAAATACCATATGCAGCAACTATTAGCAGTTCTTGCGCCAAACTACCTATTTTCTAAACACACTTCCAAAAAAAGAAAGAACAATATCTAAGATGCCCTCGGGAATGAAGCACTTCCTTGGTATCATTCCGATAAGACACAGCGTGATTTACACCTTTTACAAACTAGGCAGGGTGAAAACCTCACAGCTCAAAAGAATCAACAAGAGTTATGCATTGAGCAACTAGCAACAGTTAAACATGTGCGAAGCCACACATAAAATAGATGTAAAAACATGAAGTGCGCAACAGCTGGTGTGAGGATTTACCGGGTCGCACAAAACCAACAATTTCAGTTCTTGCAAACTTCAGTAGCTTTAACATATAACATAATGCACTCGTGCAGTCGTGCTGCCTAGCTAGTGCAATTTGGTAAACAAGCAGAAAACAATATAAGCAGCAAACAGCATTCCAAACTTTAGCGAAATGCCTTTAAACCGCATGCTGCACTGCAAACGAACTTCGTCGCTTACGCGTCTAACTATGATCAAGTGGAAAAAAGACACCTACGAGACAAAGGAAAGGATGAGCACAAGAAATTTCCCTGCCAAAGCAACAATCCATTTTTGCTATCGTTGCTCCCGCTGATGAGGCTTTGTGGGGAACCGTGTCGCCGGCACGTTTTTGTCGGTATTTGAGCCCCCCACCCTGCAACAATTCTTTTTCGACATTCCTTGAAACTTTGGCCACCCCACACATGCGAAGGGTGTTGCTTATTTTGCTCTGAAAACGTGAATAAGACAGAGAAGCACTATCAACGACACAACAAACTACGGCGCGCGTCTGGCTCCTCTCATGCGTGTGCGCAAGCGCTCCACCAGTGACGTGTCCATCGGCGCACACTACGCGTATAGTGATGTCAGAATGTAGGAAGTTTGTCGCTCAAAACAAGTTAGGCCCGAAAAGAAAGCGAGCGTGCTACAACTTTGAAAAGTGCTGCGACCCTGCCGAAAAACACAGCAACGACCACCCGCCGGCGGTTTTAAGCGATAGCTGCGACCAGTGGCGTAGCCAGAAATTTTGTTCGGGGGGGGCTACGCCACTGGCCCAATATATATATATATATATATATATATATATATATATATATATATGTAGCTGCGTGTTTTTCCCTGCAACCACTTCAGCACATTTGAGGAGGTTTGTGGCATTTAAAAGAAAATGTTTAATTCTAGTGACTACTGGCTTCCAATTTTTCATTTAGGAGGTCAATTATTTATTAAAAATTGGCCAAAATTGAAAATTTTCGGCAAACGAAACTATCAAGTTTAAAACTCCGTGACTCAACAATGAAAAATGATATCACAATTCTGTGAATTGCATCTAATAGTACATCTACAGCGGACAAAATAAATATGTTACACATGGATCTCAAAAAAATTTAGTATTGTGGAAATACGGCTTTTGCAGAACCCTTGTACACAACGTAACCAATTAACGTAAGATACAAATTGACACAGCAAACTTGTCCGCTTTGACTGTTATAATAAATGCCGTTTACAGAACCACAATATCTGTTCTTCATGCATAGCTATTAGTTTGTAAACGCCGTGCTTCTATTTTTTCAACCTTTCGAATTTTCCAAAATATTTTAAACCAAATTCAGGCCCTAAATCGAAGTTCTGTTTCCAACAGACACTAGGATTTAACTTTCTCTCTCAAATGCAACCAATTTCAATAAAAGCGATTAGCAGGATTATCTCAGAAAAGCGTTTCTGCGTTTTACAAGTATTTGAATAGGTCGCGTCGGATTGGGCCCGAGCTAAAGCTTCCTCTTAAACAGTTTATCGAGGGATCAAATACATGAATAATAACTGCATTGTCATTGCCAAAGATGCTGCAAACGAATTCTTGAAAGCTACGCTCTGTAAATACAAATAAAATATGTATTTTTTTCATAAAATATTATACTCGTATGTGCCAAAAATTGTGCCCAACATAACTGACGTCAATGCTTCCATGTTTTTTGTCTATTTATTAGGTAAAGAAAATATCACACGAACTTTAGAACAATATCAGTTCGAAACCAGGAAAGCAGTGCATGCCGCTGATATGAAAAATTAAAAGGCAATGAACTGAACAAGTTGAGGACAAATATCTTAATGAAACTTTGTCATTCAAGAACCGTGCTTACATTCTTGTATATATGCAATGGCCAGTGAAAAATCTCAATGACGCTGTCGTTTGTTCCATTGTATTACGCAGGAGTAGCTGTCCCTTGTCGTGTATCGTGAGTAATTGCACCGAAGTTATAGTCGCGACAGAGAGCACGAATAAAAAGCAGGAGTTCTGCAAGATATATGAGGGCAAGTCAAATGAATGAGCCAACAACAAGGTACTTTATTTAAAAGTAGTCTTCATGAGAATTTAGACATTTGTCCTATTGACTAACGAGTAGCGTGATTCCTGTCTTATAAAACTCCTTGGGTTGCTGCTTCAAAAAGTCTGTATCTGGTTCCCTTGAGCTGTTTTTTCGGTTGCCCCAAAATGTAGATGTCGCAAGGTGACAGGTCTGAGCTGTATGGCGGATGTTGCAGCGTTTCCCACTTGAACTTTGCCAGTTTTGTATTAACCACATAAGCGACGTGGGGACAGGCATTGTCGTGGAGCAAGATGACCCCATTCGTTGATTTTCCACGTTGTTCGTTCTTGATTGCGACACGCTGCCGTTCTGGCGTTTCACAATATCGGAAACAATTGATAGCCTCTCAAGATTTAGCAAATTCTATCAGTAATGGACCCTGTCGATCGAAAAAAAAAGTCAACAACACCTTTCCAGCGGAAATGATGGCCTTTACGTTCTTTGGGCGTGGTAAATTCGAATGTTTCCGCTGTAAGCTTTGCCGTCGTGTTTCAGGCTCGTAGTAGTGGCACCAACGTTCGTCCCCGGTCACAGTTGCAAAGAAGAAGTCGCCATACTCATTGTGATACCCGATCAGATGAGTCAAGGCAGCGCGAAACTTCTTCTCGCGATGGATAAAAATCTTGGGGATCCATTACGCACCAAAGAGCCGATAGCCGAGAAGCTTATGAAAATGGCGTGAACTGAACCGTGACTGATGTTCAGACGGTCTGCCAGTTCATCGATGCTTATCCTCCGTTCTTGTTTCAGCAGCTCATGAACCTTTGAAATTGTGTGGGGGGTGATTGCACGATGGTTTTGGCCCGGTCTTGGAATGTCTTTGCAACGTCCTTTGAACCGTTTGCTCCAACGATTCACAGTGGTCAATGAAATGCAGTGTTCAACGTACACGGCAGTCATATGGTGATTAATTTCTGTTTTGGAAACACCTTCAGCTGTCAAAACTTCGCGACACCGAGTTGTTCAACTTTTGAAGTGTCCATTATGTGACGCAACCATATTCAACCCAGTGTATGAGAGCATTAAGGAACATTTATCTTCACACCTGCGTGTCAATTTGTAAATGAGAAATGCCGTTCTCCTACGCGCATGCCTCGCAGATAATGAAACGAACCATTATTGCGCGGTTAGGGTAGGCTCACTTTCATTTGACTCGCCCTCGTACATTAGAAATGCAAAGATACAATGGGATATGCAAATGCGAACATACTGCTTGATAAAGGACAAAAAAGTGTCACTGGAAACAAAGCTCACTGCATGTATACACAAAACCTCGCAACAAGATATTTAAGTATACGTATAAGTCTCCAATGAGTCTATGTATGTAACTGTATAAGTTAACTGTATATAATGCGTCTAATAACTGTATAACTGTAATATCTGTATAATGCGTATATAATACTGTAATAAAGAAGTAACTGTATATAATGCGTCAAACAAGGCAAATAAACATGTTGCACAATCATAGATTCACAGAATCCTAAATTCCGCCCCCATTCCATCCACTCCCCCCCGATGTATTGCGCGCGACGGAAGGCGGCGCGCTTGCTCCCCGCTTTTCTCCTTTGCGCACACAAGACTGAGCCACCATCGTCGGCTCACCCATTCCACCTCCCCTCCTACGCTTTCACTCGCACATACAGCATGCAGCGCGTGGTCACGATGTTATCACCCTTGGACTTTATACGAAACATCAGGGCGATGGCAGGAATGCGCCTGGAGTGTCCATATAATTGCTTTTGCAATAATATAATAAACGTATCCGGCAACTGAAGCGTCCCGTCGCCCATTACTTTCCGCAAAAGAAGTATCAAAATCGAACTTTCACCATGCGACAATTCGCTGCGCCGCAACAATGTATTTTTTTTCTGTGAGGCGGAGGCACCAAAAGGAAAAAGAAACGCATAGGAAAGTATCTTGGCCAGAATCTAATGCCTACTTCGGGCACCTAATGGGGCTACGGAAGGAATACCGAAGAAAACATGAGACGCTTGGTCCACTGAGAACCATACGCATACTGCTCGGTATCCTACAGCGGCGAAAGAAGACTTTCCGTAAACGTTCCGCTCAAGGAATGCGGTGCAATCCTTCGAGTCCCCACAGTGATGGCGGCGAGCGACCATTGTTTTTGTTTTTTTCTCGTCTGCTAGCCAGAAAACGTCCAAAACTCTGTCCGGTGAAAATCCACTCGGCCAGAGCAAACCGAACGCGCACCGAAGTGTACCGCACGGTGGTCGGGGCCATACGAGAAAAACCTATGCGCTCTGGTTGGCTCTGGCAGCCGGCGGTTAGGGTAGCGAGAACAAAAAAAAAAAAAATCGAAGAGGCTCAATGTGTCCTCGCGAATAAAAGTCAAGTAGAAAAAATAAATAAGAACGTATTTACTTTGGCTGGCTTGGGTGTCTTGACATGGATGTTCTGGCGTAGGTTAAAAAAAATGTTTATATTTTTTTATGTGACATGACGGCACAAATGAACCACCCCAACACTTCGTCTCATTCGACCTCGCTGCCTGTTTGTCAACTCGTCTGCTAGTGTGTTGATTTGGCTTGTCTCGTTGTATGTTCCGATGTAAGACTTTAGAAAAATCAGTAGACATTTGGCGTCAAATGTTTATAACAACATTAAACCCACAAAGTTCCGCAATTGAAAATCTAAAGCACAACTTTGGAAATGTCAATGCACCTTTCACATCAAGAGCTTATGAGATTTATACCCATAAAGTTTCGCAATTGATATCCATGCGCTCCATAGATTCCGTGGCCTCAGTGAGATGCCGCGGCGAGCCCGCTCACCATCAAAGCGCCCTTGAAACTTTGTGCTCGGATGGGACTGCTTGGCGTTATGTGACTCCCGGTGTATGGGCGTTGCCACGAAATCCAGCCCGAGTTTGCAATCTTCGCGGTTAAATGTCTTTTCGAGCCTCAAAAAGACATTCTAGACAAAATCCAGAGTGATTTCCGGCGCCGGAGGTCACTTTGGTCGGCGGTGCATGGACAACACGAAAAAATTTCGGGGGGGGGCTGAAGCCCCATAAGCCCCCCCCCTGGCTACGCCCCTGGCTGCGACGTGGGAGGCCCTGGTGAGCTAGGCCTAACGATGTCGCTGGCCGCGAGTGATCTCAGAAGCAGCATTCGGCACGACACAAAGATGGTGCAGCAAGCAGAATTGCTCCAATGGCAGAAGCAAGCAGGGGTAGATAGTTAGGTAAACTATTAAAAGAATAATCCGAAAAACCGCTAATGGTCGGGGCCCTTAGTCCAGGGCTCCGCTGGCTCTTGCCATCTTCTCAGCTCTCTTTATCAGCTTGAGCTGGTCGTCGAGGGCCAAGCTGGACAGCAGTGCCTCCCATTGCTTTCTCGTGGTCTTCGTGTCTGGGTGTTCTGTGTTGTGTAGTGTGCACTCCCACATAATGTGGTATAGGGTTGGTGTGGCCCCACACCATGGGCATTCGTCCCTGTAGGCTGTGGGGGGTATCCTATGTAATATGTGTAAGTTCATGTAAGTGCCTGTCTGGAGCCTACGCCAGGCAGCGGCATCTTCTGTCTTTAGATTTCGATAGGGTGGTGGATATCGCAAGCGACGCCCTCTGTGGTAGTTCACGATGGCTGAATACTCAAGGTCGACAGGGTCCAGGTCTTCTGCAGCCGGCATGATGAGTGCTCGGTTATGTACGAATCCTCGAACTGCTCTGTCGCCCTGCAGGTTGCCCGTGATGCCAGCGTGGCCCAGTATCCGGATGATGGTTTGGGTGGTGAAGTCCTCAGGGTCCTCCTTGAGTATTCCGGCTAGGACTTGTGCAGCAGGTCTTCCAATTCTTCCCTGTAGGATGTTGCGGCAGGCCTGCTGGGAATCCGGGAGGATCGTCAGTGGTTGGTTTGCGTGTAGGCCCTCACGGATGGCTAACGCGATGGCCAGCTCTTCGGCTTCTGTAATCGTGCAGGGGCGGGTCAATGCAGCGGAGGTAACGTGGCCTCGGTGGTCGCATGCCACTGCAACTGCGCCCTTGTTGTTCGTCCCAACGTTACTAGACTAGCTTCAGTTTTAAAACTCGGCGCCGTTGCGCGGAACCGCCACCAGCCCGCGCCTTCGTGGCGCTGCAGTCGCGCCCGGCTTCACTTGCTCACAGGCCGGCTACGCGGGCGGGCCGGACTAAGCGCGCGGTGTAGCGTTGGTGTATTCTGTGGTTCGTTGTTGATGGCGAATTTTAGCAAGCGTGTCATCCGTGGAACTGTAGCCTTCGCCGAGTTTCTTAATGTCAGCAGACGATGCCCACGTGCAGCGTACCTGGCTTCAGAGCTGCTATCGGAACGATGTCGACAGTTCGGCGTACCACTTTTTCTGTGCTCACAGCAATGCGACGCTTTGCTCGGCATGAAACAGCTATTCTTCGGGCCGACTGGGAACTCTCTGCGAAATCAACAGCACGCGCTTGTGCCACTGCTTCACTTCTGTCGTCGTAATGGGGAGGCCACGTTTATGGGGGTATGAGCCATTGCTTAAGGGAGTATGAGCCACTCATGGTCTTACGCAACGGAAATACTTAATTTTGAAGAAATTTATATCGAAGAATGTACAAGAGGCAAATCGCAGGCGAAGGCTGCTAACCACGCCGCCGAGCAAACTCGAGACATCGAACGCAAGCGACAACTGCGGACTGCGGGCATACCGTCAGTGACGTCGTTGTCTTCGTCGCAGCCGCTTGTTCGTGTAACCTCATAACTGAGAAATACTTTAATGAACCCTCGGGATTAACCCTGTGATAAACACAGGGGCCGCCCGTTTTAGCTTCGCTGATTTACCATCTTCACGGAATGAAAAACCGAACTTCTTTCTTTTTTTTGTGGCTAGTGTGTACAAAGACCAACCTCATCTTTCTTTTTGTAGTGCTTCTTTGGCGTCGTGAGAAGCTTCGGTGGGGATGAAGTTGATCCTACAATCATGCACCTTGGCCAGATATTCAGGCTCGTGAGCCTAAACTGCGCGACGACAGGAAGAAACACACGGCATCTAAAAATGCAGTTTCTGCGCTTCGCTGTATGCGTTTCCTCCTTTCGTGCAGTTTACCCTTCTCTCAGTATTAACGAACTCGCGCGATAAATCTTATTGCAGTAGGTGGATGCCGCCTTCTCGTGGTATCACTAATTCGGACAAGGGAGAACGCCAGCGAGCGTGAAACGCGCAAACTGCCCGCCCGCACGAGCTCAAGGCTGTGACGAGGCGTCTGCAGTGGAGCCCGATGGAACAGCGTGGCCATCTGGCGGCTGTCACAGAAGTGGCGACAGCGGCTGTAAGCGCGCGGGCGGGGAGTTTTACAACTGAAGCTAGTCTAGTAACGTTGGTTCGTCCCATACATGGCGGCGTCCATAAAACGGGCCGTGGTACTGAACCTGAACGCGTTCTCCATGCACCGGGCCCTTGCTCTCCTCCTGCCCCAGTGTAGGTTAGGGTCCATGTTGCGTGGTATCGGGGCAACGTGAAACCTGTCCCGGACGTGACGAGGTATCAAGCAGGTTTCTTGGGTTCGTGTTGTTATTGCTGGGAACCCCAAGGTTTGTAGGACCTGCCAGCCCGTGCGAGTCCGCGCAAGTCTCTGTTGTTCCGAGACGTAATTGGATTCTGTCAGTTCGCTGAGGGTGTTGTGCAACCCTAACGCCAATAATTTTTCAGTCGATGTACTCATCGGCAGGCGGAGAGCGGCCTTCAAGGCCATCCTTAAAAGTGTGTCGGCCTGCTTCGTCTCGGACTGTGTGAGGTGGTAGTAAGGTAGGCTGTATGTGATTCTACTCACCACCAGGCTACTGACCAGTCGGAGGGTGTCACTTTCCTTCATGCCTCTGTTCTTGGATGTTACATGGGAGATCATGCGTGATATCGCCTTGACACTGGTTTTGAGGAGTGTAAGGGTGTGTGTGGCCCACTGGTTGGACTGCAGCCACATGCCCAGCACCCTCAGCAATGGCTTCTCTGGTATGAGGCCCCCGTTGAGGCGTACCTCAAGTCTTCTTGTTTGGTCTGTGGGGACTGTGTGGTTACCCCGGCCTCGCCAGACTTGTAGGAGCTCGGATTTCTCGGGGGAGCATTGTAGTCCCTGTTGGCTGACGTATTCTTGGATGATATTTGCTGCAGTTTGCAGCTGTTATTCTTTTTCAACGAGGGACCCTGTTGTGGTCCAGAGTGTTATATCATCTGCGTAGATTGCGTGCCGAAGACCTGCTACGTCCTGCAGTTTACTTGCGAGACCGATCATGGTGACGTTGAACAGCGTGGGAGAGATGACAGCACCTTGTGGTGTGCCCTTGTTGGGAGGGTGGTACACTGGAGTCTGGATCTCTCCCATCTTCAGCTCCGCCGTGCGGTGGCTCAGGAAGCTCTGAACATACTTGTACGTTCGCTCGCCGCAGTTGGTGTTGGCCAGCCCTTCTAGGATTCCTTGGTGGCTGACGTTGTCGAAAGCCCCTTTGATGTCGATTGCTAGGAGGACGTGTTCGCCGCTGCAGGAAACGTTACTGAGGACTTCTTCCTTGATTTGGAGTAGCACATCTTGTGTATACAGGCCTGCGCGGAAACCGAACATGGTGTCCGGCAAGTGTTTGTTATCTTCCAAGCAGGCACGTACCCAGGATTTTCTTTCGGGGGGGGCCCACCACCTTCATCATCATCATCATCACCACCACCACCACCACCACCATCATCATCAGCCTGTTTTATGTCCACTGCAGGACGAAGGCCTCTCCCTGCAATGCGATCTCCAATTACCCCTGTCCTGCGCCAACTGATTCCAACTAGCGCCCGCGAATTTCCTAATTTCATCGCTCCATCTAGTCTTTTGTCGTCCTCGATTGCCTTTTCCTTCTCATGGTAACCATTCTGTAACCCTAATGGTCCAACGGTTATCTAACTGGCGCGTTACATGACCTGCCCAGCTACATTTTTTCCTCTTGATGTCAATTAGAATATCGTCTATACCCATTTGCTCTCTGATCCAAACCGCTCTTTCTCTCTCTTAAATTTATGCCTAGCAATCTTCATTCGATCGCTCTTTGCGCGGTCCTTAACTTGCTCTCAAGTCTCTGCCCCATATGTCAGCACTGGCAAAATGCACTGATTGCAACCTTACTTTTCAATAATAATGGTAAGCTTCCAGTCAGGAGCTGGCAATGTCTGCTGTATGCGATCCAACCTATTTTTATTCTGTGAATTTCCTTCTCATGATCAGGGTTGCCTGTGATTAATTGACCTAGGTAAACGTGCTCCTTCACAGTCTCTAGTGGCCGACTGGCGATCCTGATCTCTTGTTCCTTTGTTGCTGTTGTTGTTGTTGTTCTAGCCTGTGGCACGTGTGGCTCCTACCCACGATGGGGGATTGGCCAAGAAATGGGTGGATTATTCCAAAATAATATAGAGCATAAATTTCCTAATATCCATGCGAATATCATTGAATAGGGTTGATTTACCGGCTAAAATAAAATCAGGAAGGTGCTGTTGAATGAGAAATAATTAATTTAAAAGTAATAAAAAATAGAATTTAGCAGGGCATTCGTTTAGATTCTATAAGGAATGTTTGGACAGCGAAGCATGCATCCCTGTGGCTGAATCCCAAAGTGGACGCCCCGAACGCAAGTATTGCAGGTTCTGTCAAGTCCAGGCCAATTCTTCGAAAAGGTATCTCCAACAATCTTTTTCTTAACGCAGCGATGCGGCGGCAAGATAGAAGAAAGTGCTGTATCGTCTCCTCCTCCTCACAAAGAGAACAAAGGGGAGAGGGAACCAAACCCGCCCTGTATAAATAGAAATTTAGGGAGGGAATGCGGCAGCGTAATTTGGTGAGGCAGACCTCAAGCATCTTTGTGTAACAAGATTCACTATGCCAGGGAAATGCCAGGTGTTTATACTCCGGAGAAGCTGTCAAATGTGGGTTTCTGGGTTTCTGTGGGTTTCAAATCTGGTTTCTGTCAAATAGGAGTTTCTGTATCCTGTTCATTACTGTTTCTAAGTGAGGATCGTGACTCCTCTTGGTACTGTATACAGGTCAGCTTAGAATTTTTCCGCTGGTTTTACTATATCTTCGAGATTGCTGATGATATCCCCCCTTTTTATCTATTAGTGCATACATCATGGTTTGTCCTATGCCAGGTTTCTTTTTTACTGATTTCAGGCCGCGTTCATTTTTTACGGCTTCTTTAGTGTTTCTCATGTTATAGTTTCGAATATCAGTTATTTTCGCCTTGTGGATCAGTTTTGACAGTTCCGCGAATTGCGTAAAGCTGTGTGGCCGCCAGTCCTATACAACCGCATAGAGCGCAGGACTCTGCGATTCTAGGCGTACTGCGCTCACCGCGAAAGGTTAGAAAAACACCCACATAAGCACAGCAGAGAAGCGGCTACGTGAGGCGGTTCGACCGATAACTGTAGAAGTGTCATTCAAAACAAGTAATTGTTCTCCACTTCCGGCGGCGTTTTCTCTACTTCCTTTTTCAATAAAAAGATGTTGATCCATAAATATTCTCATAAACAACGCTTAACATATTATTATTCACTTTTGCTTGCAGTTTGGTTGTTGCCTTGGCTCTTTCCCTTAGTATATCGCTTAATTTCTCAACTCCTTGCGATTTTTGTTTCCCGTTGCCAATTTTGCACGAAAAGTGCTTTACAGTTAGGGAAAAACAGACGAGGTAACGGGCGACAGTCATCTTGCTTATGGATTTAAGGGTTATTGCATGGTTTAATGATGGACGCTCTTTCACATTATTTTATTTCCCACCTTATCTAATCCATATCACGTGTATATGGTTCTGGGCATCTGCCAGCGTTGCGGCGAGCCGTCACTCAAGAAAATAATGAAGCAAAGGGAAAAGTTAAACGCAATTGGCGTTTTCTCCGGCCGCAACTCGTTCCATGAGAGTACAGACCAGCTGAGTAACAGCCGCATCCCTCTCCTGGTCCCAGGATCAGCCTAAACAAAGAAGGTTGAACTAACAAAAGCAACAGCTACGCGCGTGACGGTTGAATATATGGTGACAACTGAACGCATCTCGAGTTAATCGCGCGGGTGCGGAATCTATGACAAACCTGTCCTTCACATTACAAGAGGTGCCGATAACTCATCATCATCATCATCATCATCATCAGCCTGGTTACGCCCACTGCAGGGCAAAGGCCTCTCCCATATTTCTCCAACAACCCCGGCCGATAACTACCGCCATCTAAAAGGAGTGAAAAAGGCAGCATGAACAGCTGTCATGAACAGCTGTCGATGAGCAACTGTCAAGTCTCAACATTGATCTGGTGGCGCTTTAGGAATGTGTGAGGAGTGGTAGCGTGGGTTGGGAGGGGGGGTGTCACTTGATTTCGGGGGGGCCCGGGCCCCCCCGGGCCCCCCCGTGGTTACGTGCCTGCTTCCAAGTGTCTCTGTAGTCTCGTGTTTATAATTTTTTTGTACACCTTGCCAAGGCAGGACGTGAGCGATATGGGCCTGAGGTTTTCAATTGCCAATTTCTTGCCCGGTTTGGGGATCATGATTATTTGTGCGTGTTTCCACATTGCCGGCACCGTACCTTGTTCCCAGTGTTGATTGAGAAAAACCGTGAGCGCGGAGATAGACTTGTCGCTCAGGTTTCTGATCATCGAATTCGTGATCTGGTCCGTGCCCACCGCTGTGTTATGGGTGGTGGCTGCGATGACCGCTCTCATTTCGTTTTCGGTGATCGGTTCGTCCATTAGCGGGTTGGGTGTTCTGCATGGTTGTGTGGGAGTGGGATCTCCATAGCACTTGGTCTTGATGGCATCGATCAGGTCTTGTTGGCTGCCTGGGTAGGTGTGTAGTAACCGTTCCAGAGCCCTGTGTCCTTCTCCTTTGGTTTTGGTGGGGTCCAGGATGGCTTTGAGGATGTGCCACATCTTGGCCGTATCCAGCATGCCACCGAAGGAGTCACAGAATCTATACCAGTTCACGGAGGCGAGTTGCATGGCATATTCTTCTGCTTCCACTGTTATTTGTGCTATGCGCGTCTTCAGTTTCCTGTTATATTTCTGTTTTTTCCAGCGGCGGGTAAGGCCCCGTTTGGCATCCCACAGGTGTAGTAAGTGGGGATCCACCTCTGGGGTCTCTTCCGTTCTGGCGATTTGCTTTGTGTGGCGTTGTTTATGTTGACGGAGGTTGTCGCACCAGTCTTCCAGGTTCGTGATTGTGTCGGCGTTTTGTTCTTGGGCTTCCCTGATTTTTCGCCAGTCCGTGAGTTTAGCTGTGCCAATCTGCCTGCGTAGGCGTCCAGTCTGTAGTGTTATGTGTAATATGTAGTGATCGCTGCCTAGGTTTTCGAGTGTGTTGAGCCATTCGGCTCGCGTGGTTTGAGTGATGAAGGCGATGTCGGGAGTGGTGTCGCATGTTACGCTGTTCCCTTCCCTCGTCGGTATGTTCGGGTCTGTGATGAGTGTGAGGTGACACTGTTCAATTAGTGTTTGTAGCTGGAGACCTTTCCAATCCTGCCTCTGGTACCCCCACAGCGTGTTCTGAGCGTTGAAGTCGCCTATGATTACCAGGGGACTGCCTTTAGCGAGGCGGAGGGTGTCCTCAAAGAGTTTACCTATGTTTCCCCCCCTTTGGCTGGGGGGGGGGGGGAGAGGGGGCAATAAATGTTGAGAACGAAGGCGCTCTGTTTCTGGTTGCTTTTGTATATTATTTCAAGAAGTACATGTAGTACGTCCACGTCATCTATGGGTTTGTGTTGTATGGCTGTGATGTTTCTGTCTACTAGTGTTGCTACCTTCCACTTGTCCTCTTGACTTGTGTGGTATGCTTCGTAGCCATGTAGTGTTGGTCGGGTACCGGGCTCTTGTAGGGCTATGACCCCAGGTGGCTTTGAGGAATAAGCGATAAATTGTGTCAGCAGCCCTTTCTTCCTCCGGTACCCACGGCAGTTCCATTGCCAAATTTCTAAGTTTTCTTTGACTTGCCTGTATGGTCTAGGCATTGTTGGACGTTGTGGTCGGTGATGTTACGATTTGGTTCGGTGCTGTTATAGGTGTGGCCTTGTAAAGGTTCTGTCGTAGCGTCTTACGTAGTTTTATGGAGTGAAGCTGGTTCTTAAGCTTGCTGTCTACAGTGGCTTCCATGTGTTTTATTGCTGCATCTGTGCGTTGTATTGCAGTCTGTGTGATTTGTTCCAAATGGGCGCGTGTAGCGTCCATGAAGGCTTGCATTTAGGTGCGGATGGCATCGACATGGGTTTGTAGGTCAATGATGTCCTTGTGTGGAGCCATCTCTTTTGGTATTTGTGTGAGCTGTAAACACTTGTTTGAGTTGTCTGTTTTCTTGTGTGAGTGTTTGTATCTGTGCGCGCATGGCCGTGAGTTCCTGTTCCAATTTTACAGATGGTGGCGTCTGTGGTTTTTTATACGAAGGGGAGGCTACTGCTGCCCAGCTTACCTCATGTTCTTTGGTGGTAGTCTTCTTGAGTGAGGCCTCCTTGGTCTTTCGGTGGTGTTGCTGGGGCCCCTTGTCTTTGAGTGCCGCGGTGGCTGGTGCTGCCTGCTGTCCTTGTTTGGGCGTCGACCGAGATCGCCGTCTGGGCAACCGAAAATGAGGCCGGGGGCGACAGCAGGAGCGGGACCTGGACCTCGGGTTGGAACCGGACCGGGATCCGTAGATGCTCGGAGACTCCGAGTAGTCGAAGTCGGAGTCTTCCCGCTCCGAGCTGAACCATCACGGCCGAAGGTCAGCCGCCTTGGTCGATTGAGTGACCGGCCGGGGCTGTCGTTGGGTTTTAGGTGTGGTGGTGGAGGCAGGCTTTTATCTGGATGGAATGCACTTGAGTTTGTTGTTGCACCTTGTTGCGGCCGTGAGATGGGCCCCTCCGCACAGGGCGCACATTGGAACACGAGTGTGTCCGGCGTCTGGGTTAATGTTGTTGCAAACATTGCACGCACGAACGGTTGGGTTGGGGCAGACGTCTGGTCGGTGTCCGGTGATTCTACAGATGGAGCAGAACTGCCTTGTCGGCTGGTAGTCTCGGCAAGGCATCTCCCCTCCGTAATAGTAAACAAATCTAGGCACCTGGGGTCCCTCGAAGTGGAGTAGGGCTGTCTGGGATTGTCCGAGCATACGGGCCTGCACGAGGCGGACACCATGTGTGCGGACCCAAAGATTCGCCATAAGCTCTTCTTCGCCGGTGCCTGCATCGATGCTGTGTACGACACCTTTAAGCAGGCGCTCGGGTGTTGATAGATACACCTTCACAGGATGTGATCGTCTGTGAAAGGTGAGGCTTACAATTTTCATGAGGGTGGCCACCATGGCCTCATGAGGGGTGCTCACGATGATAATGTTCGAGCTGTGTCGCAGGCGGACGATGAAGTCATCCCCCTTGCAGGTCAGCGCACCTCCGGTGGCTTGGACGATCGCCTTGGCCACTTGGTGGGTCAGTAGTTTTCGAACGATGAGGCCCGGGGTCGGGCGAATAATGATTTTCATGTCAGTGCACGGAAGTGGAGGCGCATGTCGGCGCATGTCGGCGAGGCCTCCTCCTTGCAGCCGCGTCTTCAGAAATAGGTGTTCCAGCTCTGCGCTCTTCGCAGGTAGCTTGCGACGTGGCTTTCGCGGCGGCGGCTGGCGCCTGGGTTAGAGCTAGCCCTAACGGTGTGGTTTTCGATGGCGGGGTTTGCCCGACTGGGTCTTGCTCACCGGTGGATTGTTGTTTTTGCAGACGGCGTTTCCGATGAAGGGAAACGACCGTTTGCCACTGGGATTCTTTATTGGCGAGCTGCTCCGAGAGGATGGGAGACGGCCCGGGCAAGGCCTCGTCAGGCAGGGGTCTCGGGTGACTCTCGGATACAACTTCCATGGTCTCGGTGTCAGTGGGTTGGTGGGCAATGGTGCCTGGGTTTCCCACGATCGTAGCGTTCCGGGCTGGGTCGCCCCCACAGCTCACCGTAGACACGATGGCTGCTTGCGGGTCTCTGAGCTCCCGCGCGCCAGCGTTCGGTGTTAGGGCGAACCCTACCATCGGCGTGGCCGAACAAAGAGGGCTCTCGTTGGTCTTAAAACTGCGGCTCACCGAAGTGCGGCTCTATTGAATCCCCTTGATGTTTACAAATGTTCCGCTGATACCAGTGGTACCAGGGGATTTTGGGCGCTTGGAAAATTTGAAATAACGGAGCCGATGCAAAGCACGTCTGCACGCCTCGAGCTTCTTCTTCTTCTCCGCAAGCAGGGGAAAACCTCCAACAACTGGTGGGAACTTCGGCAACGAAGCGGAAATTGGACACGTATACGAGCGTCAACGACAGTGCGGACGGGCCAGCAGAGATGGAGCCACATTTTTATGTTATCGGTGTGAAAGCGATTAACACTTTGGTCTCGCATCTAAAGTGCAGTCTCTGTAGCGGCTCCGGGACTTTTGACTCACAGGAGTGAGAATACGACCTTGTGTCAAGCTTCTCGCCATTTGTGAAAATGGCGGTGATGTTGTTTCCAAGTGGAGCTCGCTGCGCGTAAAAAACAGCAAGACAGTCAACCCCTTCGTAGTGAACATTCTCGCCGCTCGTGCGATGATTAGCACTGGAAATCGACAAACAGTGCTGAACGATGTTTTTGCTGCAATTAATATCACGCACTGCGACCTTCATAACAAACCATGGCAAGGCTGTCTGAAGCAGAAGCCGGCGGTGGCGGCGGCGGCGTCTGCTGCCCAAAAGCTGATGGGCGCATGTGCGTTATCAGTGAAGTTATTGTATAATGACTTGAAACTTGGGAACTCTGGAAATATAGTGGTATCCTACGATGTTTCGTCGATGACCTGTGGCCATTCGTCGCACATCAGAGCCGGCATGGTCATCGAACTGTTCTCCGGACTTGTGCTCGACTACGTTGTCCTGAGCAACTTCTGTGCTGGGCGTGTGCGCGACCCGAAACCTGGTGACCCGGACTACAAAGATTGGGAGGTGAGCCATATGTGCCAAAAAAATACTGAAAAAGAAAAGCTGGGGAGATGGAAGTTGAAGCGGTGCTTATGCTGTTCTAGAGGTCACTTCAGCTGTGCAAACTGAGGTACACCACAGTCCTATCAGATGGTGATAGTCACGCATTTCTTGCTCTCAGACAAGCCAAAGTGTATGGCTTTGTGCCACTCGAGAAGGAAGATTGCGTGAATCACGTTTAAAAAAAGGATGAGGACTGCTTGCGCACTCTCATTGCGAAACACAAGTGCTCTGCTTTCGAAACATTGGTGACAAAGAAAAATTGACAGGTGAGGGATCACTAAACTCAGTGCCTACTATGAATGGGCATTAAAGTCCAACAAAGGGGATATGAAGGCTATGCAGAAGGCTGTGATGGCAACATAGCACCACATCGCGTCAAACGACAAGGTTTCAAACCACAGTCTTTGCCCATCTGGTCCAGACTCTTGGTGCCGTCAAAATGCTGCGCAAGCAAAAAATGAGCCCATCCTAAAGCACCAATATAATTTGCCTGTCCATGTTTGTCAAGCCCTTCTACCAGTATATGAGCGCCTCTCAGAAGAAAAATTGCTTCAAAGGTGCCAGCGCAGCATGACCCAAAACAATAAAGAATGCTTGCATTCCATGATTTGGGCATTGGCACCTAAGAAACAGCATGCCTCGCTTTTTGCTGTTGAAGCTCCTGTGGCTGAGGCAGTAATGAAATTTAATTTGAGGAAAGAGAGCTTCACCTGCCATACTCCAGGAACTTCATTTGAACCCGGGGCTACCGAAATGCATGAGAATGGCCGAGAAAGATAACCGGCGAGCAGCAACATCAGTCCGCAAGTGTTCATCTGCAGAAAATCTGTGACAAGCCTTCAAAAAACATCATTTGGGTCGCTATAGACAGACAGGTTACATCCCTGGTGGCTGCTGACCATTTAGATATGTGGATATATCAATACTTTTTGTTATATTTGAATAAGAATGAGCTTGTCCGTTTTTTTTTGCATTTTTCTCAAAACATGAATTTTTGAATATTTTCATCCTTCTGGGAGCGATCTTGTAGTTGTTGGGACACTGATAATTGTAATTTTTCTTGCAGCACTGAGCTACATGAATAATGCACGCAATGGTAGAACCAGATTTTTGTATCTCAGTTTTAATATTTTTTTATTGTCCGTACAATAAACAGCCACTTTGAACCCATTTTGAACAGAAAGCTTTGATGTGCTGTATAATTGTTATACCAAAAAACTGTTCCTACCATTGTGAAGCTTATGGTTCGTAGTATTGAGCTATGTGTCTAAAGAAAGACTGCGATTAGTAGTTCTTGCTCCGTTGTTTCCAGAAACAATGCTAATTAAATTTAGTTAACTTTAGAACGAATTGGCATATTTTAAAAACAATTGCATACTTTGAAGCAGCATAAAGAACTGAGCAAGTTTGTGCAGTTTCATTAAATTGAGGGTCGGACTACCCACTTCCCCCTTAACTTGATGACGAATGGCATCCTGTTCTCACTGCTACAAGCAGTAAGTCTGTTGGCGAACAGGTTGGATGATCAGGTCCGTGATGATTCTGTCTTTGGCTAAAGGTGTCTGCTTGACCTTCAATGTGGTGGTGAAATGATCATAGTAGACTGAGGAGCCTCTCCTTTTTGGGTTGTTCCAGCTATGGATTAACGTTGATGTGACTGGTCAAGTCCACGCCACTGTGTTCCTGAATCGAGATTGTCGTTACCGAAGCACAGGCGTTGGATTCGTCCAGTGTTTCAAAGTAGGCCATGGTGATATGCCTCGCAAAGTGCTTATATTCATCACTGAAATTAGGAATTAGGATTATGGTTTGCCTATTTTGGAGCTCTACGAGACCATGTGCGACGCCAACTTCTCGATCCAGCAAAATGGTGAGGTTACCTTCCGCGATGCCTATCCTTGATTGGTATTGTGAGCACTTGGCGAAGACAAACATGCTATTTCAAGGCAGTAACATCGTACAGTCATCGACCACGCATAAAGCCGCATGAAGATGTTCATCCTCTAAATTCGAATCCGAAGAACCGTAGTTAGAAAAAGTCACAAACAAGTCATGCAGATTAATGATTGCCCCTTATTCATAAAGAAAATCCATGCCCATGCCGAGAACACTTGGGCAGCACAAGGAAAAATGCTACGAAGGTCGAAGTACAAACTGCAAGTCTGCCGGTGTATCGTCCAATGGATGACACAAGGTGTCCTCTAGCCCTGATCAGATGTAGGCCGTCTCACGCTGTCAGCACCTTGCGCAGCTGAGTGGCCAGTGAGGCACTCTTAACCGGGTAATCAGTTCCCGTATCGACAAGTGCAGTTACCGAATAGCAGTCGATGGAAACAGTAATAGTAGCGGAAGTTCTTTGGGCAGTTGTGATTGAAGGCATCAGTGGTACGTCGCGAAGGGGGGGCATCAGCAGAGTATATTTAGCAGTTTGCATGACAGTGGCCTCACCCCAGGAGGTCGCTGTTTTCAGCTTCCCCGGCGCGCGCTTCCGCCGTTGACTTCAGTGGAATCAAAGGCTTATAGAACGCAATTTGTTGATGCGTGCTGACGAGGTGATGGCAACCGCGACTGTCTTTACTGCAGGCCAGGAAGAAGACAGTTGCTTTCCAAGTATTCCTGAATTTCATGCAGCGTTTACCACAGCGTGGGCAACGGGCATTCGGGTGGTAACCCTGCAGGCCAATCCGTCGGTTATGGCAGTCGCGATATAAATCTCCCCACACTGGTAGCACAGAAGACTGTTATCGGGAGCACTCCATACTGTGTACTTGCGCAGACCAGGATGAAAAGCTGCTTGCAGAGTCCTGCGGTGGATTGGATTTGGGAAGCATCCAGGAATCCCAGCAGGAGGCTGTGAGAAACGGGCCATTGATGGCATATATAGGAGGTAATGCTATTCACAGCATGTTTACAGGAGGTATTCAGAGACCTGGATTGGGAAGAATTGGGGATAAAAGTTAATGGAGAGTACCTTAGTAACTTGCAATTCGCTGATGATATTGCCTTGCTTAGTAACTCAGGGGACCAATTGCAATGCATGCTCACTGACCTGGAGAGGCAAAGCAGAAGAGTGGGTCTAAAAATTAATCTGCAGAAAACTAAAGTAATGTTTAACAGTCTCGGAAGAGAACAGCAATTTACAATAGGCAGCGAGGCACTGGAAGTCGTAAAGGAATACACCTACTTGGGGCAGGCAGTGACGGCGGATCCGGATCATGAGACGGAAATAATCAGAAGAATAAGAATGGGCTGGGGTGCGTTTGGCAGGCATTCTCAGATCATGAACAGCAGGTTGCCATTATCCCTCAAGAGAAAAGTATATAATAGCTGTGTCTTACCAGTACTCACCTACGGGGCAGAAACCTGGAGGCTTACGAAAAGAGTTCTACTCAAATTGAGGACGACGCAACGAGCTATGGAAAGAGGAATGATAGGTGTAACGTTAAGGGATAAGAAAAGAGCAGATTGGGTGAGGGAACAAACTCGAGTTAATGACATTTTAGTTGAAATCAAGAAAAGGACGTGTAAAGAGGAGGGAAGATAACCGATGGTCATTAAGGGTTACGGACTGGATCCCAAGGGTAGGGAAGCGTAGCAGGGGGCGGCAGAAAGTTAGGTGGGCGGATGAGATTAAGAAGTTTGCAGGGACGGCGTGGCCACAATTAGTACATGACCGGGGTTGTTGGAGAAATATGGGAGAGGCCTTTGCCCTGCAGTGGGCGTAACCAGGCTGATGATGATGATGATGACATAGAAACCAGATGAGCGGGAACATGGGAGGTTTGGTACATGTTGGTTGCGAGGGATGAACCACCTGCCTGATTTCCTTCCGAATGACATCCGTAAGAGCCGCAGCACTCGGAGGTGCCGGATCCAATGCATAACACTTCTGGAGTTCTTCTCAAACAATCTGTCGTATTAGTTCACTAAGGTAATCCCTGTCATCATTTGCAGGTACAAGCGAGCATGCAGCAGTCATAGTTGTCTGGCGTTCAAACTGCGAGCTGCTGCCGAAGCATGCATTCTATGACTGTTGCCTCATGGACCAACTGAGACACTGTTGTAGGAGGATCGTGCACGAGGCCCGCAAAAAGCTGTTCTTTTATGCCACGCATTAACAGACGCACCTTGTCTTCTGGCATTAGTGGGTCGGCCCGACCGAACAGTCGCGTCATCTCTTTGACGGACATGGCGACAGTTTCGTTGAGCATTTGGAACCTCAAGGATAGTGCCCGTTCAGCTCTTTCTTTCCTTTCGGGGCTGCTGAAGATGTCCCGAAGCAGTCAGTAAAACTCTTGCCAGCTGGTCAATGAAGCTTCGTGGTTCTCGTGCCACACTCTTGCTGCGTCTTAAAGGGAAGAGTAGACATTCCTCCACTTACGGCGATCATTGCAATCATTAAAGGCGACGACCCGGTCGAAATGGTCTAACCAGTCTTTGACGTCCTCAAAGGCATCGCCGTGGGACGGGTCAGGCATGCAAGGCATGTTGACAATGCTTGATACAGCAGCATTTGGGATCCCCTGGTTCGGCTTGTGGTTGTTGACATCTTCCTCGCAGAGCTTGCCAGGGGAGCGTCATCATCATCAGCCTGGTTATGACAGGGGAGCGTATTGCGATGGAAAACCTTGGAGGCGACGGCTGCTTCCATGGGTTTCTGCTGTCCCCGAGATACTGGTGTCGGTAGCTTCTAGTTCAGAACCAGTAGGCATAGGGCATATCCGTACCCAGCATCTCCACCAATTTGTCGCGAGAGGAAAAGGCAAGCAGTCAGTTTCAAGCAAGCAGTCGTTTACTGTTCGTTTTTGCAGCAGCTACCACACACACTTCTTCATCTTCAGCTTCCAGCGTTACTAGCGTGTGGCAATATTTTTGAGATTGCTGATGATATTACCCTGCCTATCTTTCAGTGCATACATCTTGGTTTGCCCGATGCACAGTTTCCTTCTCACTGTTTTCAGGCTGCATTCATTTTTTACTGCATCCTCAGTCTTTCTCATGTCATAATTTTGAATATCCCTTATTTTCTAGCTGTTGATTAGTTTTGACAGTGTCATGAAGTCTATTTAGTTTCTTGAGTTGGACACTTTAATTCTTTGTCTTTTCTTTGTTAGGTTCTTTGTTACTTGGGAGAGCTTCCCTACTGGTTGCCTTGGTGCCTTACCTCTCACTTCAATTCCTGCTTCTGAAGCCAGCCTAGTTACGGTTTCATTCATTGCCTCTATGTCGTCTTCATCTCTGTGTCCTAAGACTGCGTATTTGTTAGCAAGTACCAGCCGGAATCAGTTTGCTTTTATCCTTACTGTGTCTAGCTAGGCCTGTTTCTTGATCAATTTTACTCTTTTGCTCTTCAAATTGAGGTGAATCTTGGCTCTCACTAACCTATGATCACTGCACTTTACCCTACCTATTGCTTCTACATCCTGCACTATCCTAAGATCAGCAGAAATTATTTAATCAATTTCATTTGTTGTTTTACCGTTAGCTTTTCCAGGTCCACTTTTTGATCCAACGCTTCCTGAAGAAGGTGTTCATTATTTGCAGCTTATTTCTTTCCACGAATTCTACCAGCACCTCTCCTCAAGTGTTCCTAGAATCCATGTCGTAGTTGCCAATTGCTTGTTCACCAGCCTGCTTTTTCCCCACTTTTGCATTAAAGTCGCCCATGTCTACAGTATATTGAATTTGTACTTTTCGCATCGCTAATTCAACATCTTCATAAAGCTGTTCCATTTTTTTCACCATCATGACTGGAGGTTGGAGTGTTGGTTTGTACTAACTTTATTCTATACCTCATATTTAGCTTTATTACGACTACTGCTACCCTCTCATTAAGGCTGTAGAATTTGTCAATGTTGCCCACTATGTCCTTATGGATTAGGAATCCTACTCGGAGCTGCTTAGCTGATAGTCCTCTATAGCAGAGGACGTGGCTGGTTGTCAGCACTGTATAAGCTTCACCAGTTCTTCTAACCTTGCCAAGGCCAATGATATCCCAAACATTGGCTGATAATTCCTCAAAGAGCCCTGCGAGGCTAGCTTCACTCAAGAGGGTTCAGGTGTTAAATGTTGCAAGGGTCAGTTTCCATTTTTGGCCTGTCCATGTCCAGAGATTCTTAGCAGCCTCTGCTGCATTAGAGGTCTGACCACTGCCTTGGTCAGGTGCTCCACAGCTTCTGGGGACTGAGGGCCATTGGGTAATCAAATGAGTCATTTGGGAGGGAGTGGCCGAATACTGCCCCAGGAAGGCCATTTCTTGTTATGGTGAGGAAGTGTCTTGTTGAAGCTTAGTGGGTCTTCCTAATTTGGTTGTAGCTGGATTAGTATCGCCCCACTTATTCTTCGCGTTTTTGCCAGTGTCAGGCGCCACTCCAAGCCTGTCACGTAAAACCCTATAATCAAATTTTTTTAGAAAAAACTGCCCCCAAGGGCTCAGATTGTCACAGGCACTTACAAAATAGCTCTAAAGTCCTGCCGGTACACCTATTAGCCATGTCACTTGTAGTATAGTGTCGCCCCCTGTCAGATCTATGTGTCATCGCACATGTATATTTTGTAGTTGTTTAGCTAGATGGCGCACCCCCCTTCTGTCATGTGACGAACATTGGACCAATCGGGAGGTGTCATCTGGCGTGTGAAGCCTTTTTGTGAATAAACGGCCGAGGGTCGGTCGAGTCTTCGTTCCGGTATTCATCGGGAGCAGTTCGCTCCGAGTCTCCTTCACTGCGCTGGCGCTAGCCGCGCGTACGCTGGTCGGGGCCCCCCGCTTGCCTGCCGCTGCCGACACAACATCTTTTGGCGACGAGGATGGGATTCCTGCAACGGTTCCGACCGAAGCCCCGGGAAACGAACGAGCTTCGTAAGTGAAGCGTCCCTTCGGTGTCTGCACGGCCGGCAAACGCCGCCAACGCACTTGGCATCGCGAGGCTTCCGAGCCTAGGCCTACTCGCCCCCTTGTTCTTCCGTGCCCCATTCCTGCTGCGAGCTCTGGCTTGTTTTCTGCGCTGTCTCCTGCACGCTACCGGGCATGGCGTCTTTTACGGCGAACGTTCCCGTTTTTCTGGAATTGCCCGGGCCACCGTTAATCCCTTGGTATCGCTGGAAAAAAATTTTTCAGGCTCACCTCGAAGCGGCCGGCGGTGGCGACTGGACGGACGTGCGACGAGCGTCCGCGCTCGTCAGCGCTCTCGGGCATGAGGGACAACGGAAGTACTTTGCAGACGAGGAGCAGGAAGCAGCAAGGCAGTTAACCAGCGCAGCGTCAGCTTCAAGCGAAGCAGCAAGGCAGTCGACCGGCGCAGCGTCAACGTCAAGTGATGCGGTCTCGCCAGCGTCAGAGTTTCCGAGACTCTTGCAGTGGCTTGACCGGCTGTTCGCCGCGTCAACAAATGTCCTGGCGGAACGGCACGAATTCACCAGTCGAAAGCAGTTCGAGGGAGAAGGATTCCTGGAATTCGTGACCGCATTGAAGGAGAAGGCGGTACAGTGCAACTTCGGCACAAGCTATGACGAGCGCGTCCGAGACCAAATCATGCATGGGGTAGCGAACGTCAGCGTTGGCGAAAAGTTGCTGGCTCATGGCGAAACCCTGTCCCTGGACAAGGCAGAAGAAATTGGACGCTCGTTAGAAGCCTTGCATCGAGCGAACCGCGCGTTCGGCTCCGAAAATGTACGAAGAATCGAGGCATCGCAACTTGGCGTTCCGTCGACGAGCCAAGATGTCCGACTTCTTCCGAGAAGCCGCCAAGATGTCCGACTTCTTCCGAGAGGCCGCCAAGATGTCCGACTTCTTCCGAGAGGCCGCCAAGATGTCCGACTTCTTCCGAGAGGCCGCCAAGATGTCCGACTTCTTCCGAGAGGCCGCCAAGATGTCCGACTTCTTCCGAGAGGCCGCCAAGATGTCCGACTTCTTCCGAGAGGCCGCCAAGAGGGCCGACATTTCGCACATGGCTCCTCCGGGAACCGTGGTGCATGCGATCGGTGTGGCAGCACGAAACATATTGCGACGGACAGGAATTGTCCAGCAAGGAACCAGCGGTGCAACGCCTGCCACACGTTGGGCCATTTTGCATCAGTATGCCGAAAAACCCGTACTGTTCAGCACGTCTCTTCCGCAGAGACGCTTGTCTTCAACATCCGCAGGACAGCCGTCCGCGTCTGTCTTGACGGTGAGCACTTTGGAAGTTAAAAGGGATTTACAAGTTCCGGTCGTAGTTAACGGCGTCTCCATGCGACTGCAGGTGGATACGGGAGCGTCTGTCTCATTGATGACGGCTGAGGATTTTGGAAAGCACTTTGATCGACAGCACAGACTGTCACAAACAACAGTGGACTTGAAAAATTTCTCCAAGCAACGCATCGACATTCAAGGCCTGTTTCAAGCCACTGTGCAGTTTTTTCAAAGGTCATGCTCCGTCACGTTCCACGTAACGACTACAGGCACATCACTGCTGGGTTTAGACGCCATCCAACGTTTGGGCATACAGATCGACGGTACGTCACTGACATGTCGTCTACCATCGCTTCCTTCAGTACAGAGCCCCACAGGTGTGCCTCCGGGTTATGATCACCTCTCCAGTGACGAGTTCGGTCTCGTCAACAACTTTGTGCACCGAATTCATCGGCAGCAAGATGCGAAACCAGTATCTTCAAAGTTGCGCCGACTACCCCTGGCTCTCTGTGACCAGGTCACAAATGAATTGCGACGTCATCGAGCGCGTCGACGCTTCTGAGTGGGTGTCTCCACTCGTGGTGGTGCGCAAGAAGAATGGAACCATACGGCTCTGTGTAGATCTACGGGAACAGGACAGTCTCGTGTCTCACGTTAAAGAAAGGGTCTTGCAGAAACAGTGGCAAACTAAGCAGTGTATAGACAAACGTAGAGGTGCTCAGGCAACTCGTATCAAGGTGGACGACACCGTCAGAATAAGATTTAAGAGGAAAGGAATTTTTAAGTACAGTAAACCTTGTAAAGTCAATGCCCAGATGGCACCATCTACTTTTCTACTCAGTGATGGGAAGACGTGGCATGTGTCTAAGTTAACCCTAGTGATGAAGGATCCAACAGGTAGTACATTGTGTACAAGTTACAAAGATTTTTTGTACTCGTATTCAAACGTCGATAGTCATTCGATGACTCGTCTGTAGTGACATCGTCTTCTCATAAACATCAGTTAAGTAGCTTGTCTGACTGTATCACTTCCGAGTCTACGCAGTCAGCAGTCGTCTCTGATTCCGTGGGGGAATCGGTAGCCTCCCAGGACTTGTTGGGACGTCGAGAGGAGCTTCCTGGGCAACCCTCTCCAGCTTTGAGCGACAACCACATTCAGTTTTCCAACCAGGGGGAGGGAAATAATAGTGGGACGACTGGGTCTTTAAAGTCGACCTATATGCGTCGCAAACCCCAAAGTTCTTCTGAGGTACGCACGCGTCCTCATCATGACAGAAAACGGCCTCCATGGCTCGATGATTTTGTTTCTATAGTGTAGAGCGTATTGCCGTCTCGGGCAATTTACATGTTTCAGTAACACAGGCATAAAATGTGTTCCTTGTTGCGGTGCAGTGAGTTTTGTGCCGTGTTCCTTGTTGAACTTTGGTTGCGTGACTGCCTGTGTTTTGGTGCCCAAGACTGGTGCGCGTGTATGTGAACTTGGGCGGGGACGGATTGAATTTGTTGTGGACTTAAGTGTGTGCTTTGTGTGCAACTAGTGCGCGTGTGTGAACGTGGGGGGGAATGAACTGAAATCGCCTTTGGACTTAAGTTCGCGTCTTGTGTGCGCGTTTCACTATGTTTACTTTGTTTCTAGGGGGGGATGATGTAATATAGTGTCGCCCCCTGTCAGATCTATGTGTCATCGCACATGTATATTTTGTAGTTGTTTAGCTAGATGGCGCACCCCCCTTCTGTCATGTGACGAACATTGGACCAATCGGGAGGTGTCTTCTGGCGTGTGAAGCCTGTTTAAGAATAAACGGCCGAGGGTCGGTCGAGTCTTCGTTCCGGTATTCATCGGGAGCAGTTCGCTCCGAGTCTCCTTCACTGCGCTCTTTGTGTGTATTGTCCTTCACTGTACTTGAAGCCCAGTCTATCGGGCAATGGGGTCCTCGGACCTTACACGCTGCATGTTGATGATGATTTCCCTACTGTTGCATATACCCACAAGAAGCGAGTGGTACATTTAAAATAAAGAGGAAATTAAGAAATACCAGTGTTTTTACATTGCAGGCTATGTGGGTACACAAGAGCACATACCCGCGCACCAGTTTCCATTATTCCAGAGACGCAAGGATGAAATGAGCAAATTTATACTACTTCATTAACTGCTTAACAAAACCTTCGCTTCATATGGGTTCCAAGATGTGCATTGGCTCTGCATAATTTTCACAAAACCATTGAATATCATGTGCTGCTAGCATATTTTTGCCCCTCTGTCTGCTTTAGAGAGACTTCAAGGCGACTATGTATTATGCAGGTACCCTTTTTTAGTGATTTGTTGTTTAATTTTGTATAACAAACAGGTGATCACTGTGTGAGTCAAAATCACTGCGTGGAACTGAAGGAAACATACAATTATATGTTTCCAAACAATTATCTTTTTCTCTGACTCCATATGAAAGATTGCATGTATACTTGTGGCATTTTATAGTCGTGCTATTCATGATCAGCTTTGTCATTGCAGTTTGCTTGTTGGCTGTACTATTACTCACTTGAATAGTGTTTTTATTTTTTGCGTTCTTCTCCTTCCATTGTGCAAGAAATGTGGTGTATATGACATTGCGAGCTGTTGCTAAGGCCGCAAGGCTGTTGGCAACCGCTATAAATAAAAGAAATAAAAAATGCCATTATATAATATGTTCAAGAGAGTAGACTGGTGGGCTAGTTGGTACTGCATAACTTGAGGCAAAGCACAAAAAAAACACGAGGACAAGAGAAGGCAACGAAGACACAGTGCTACTAACAACTGAATTGTTATTGCATATAGTTTACACATGTATACTCTCGTACAACTGGAAGAACAAAGTCACTGTTGCATATAGATTTCTTTCCAGCAAAATTATTCACGATAGGCCGCTACCACGATAGGAACATGATTTCTTCTTTTTGACAGGGACAGAGATGGGCAACTTATGCAGTTATCATTTCTGATCATTTCGAATGCCTCGATGATCTCCTTAGTGACTTGATCGCAGTTCCGAGATATCACTTGTGATTTGTCAACCAAGGGTTTTACAGCCACAACGCGAGCAGTGTGTGGCTAGATGACTAGTCTTTACCAGATTGTTAACATTGTTAAAATGTTCCCCTAAGCGATCGTTGAGGCACCTTCCCGTCTGACCAACGTATTCCTTGCCATAGTCTAAAGGAATATGGTACACCACTCCTTCCATGCACAAAACAAACGCTTCTCGGCACTTTTTACTGCAGTCATGGTGCCTCTTTGTAGTATTAACTTTCACGCAAAAGCCAGACAATTTAGAGGGGCTGAAAAGACGTCAACGCCAACACGATTCCCAAATTTCTTGATATTATGGCTAGCTTGGTGCAAGTACCGCATGACAACCACTTTCCTGCTTCTGCTTTGCTGGGCAGTGGAATTCGAGTGACCACGTTTCCTTAACGTGCTTCCAGCCACTGCTTTTGCAAGGCATAGCCAGCTGCGCTTTGGTGTGAAAGTTGGTTTTCAAAGCTTCTGTGTACCAGGTGATGACAGGAGTTTAGAAGAGCATTTTTAAAACAAAGATTAATGATGCCCCGCTTAACTAGTTTGGAATGTGCTGACGAAAATCGTAGAACGGCTTTCTTCCCTGGGAGCTCATAGCACCAACACACATGATTGTTTGAAAAAACAAGCGCAAGATCTAAAAACCTAATGGAACTATTAGCAGGCTCTTCACATGACAAAATAAGAGGTTGGAGGCACTCGCAAAAAACTGTACAAACAGCAGACGTGGCAGAAGCCAAGCATTCATTGTCACATTGTAAAATACTAGATAAACATTGACGTACTTAAAAGCTTTTGCACCCTCTGATCCTTTTCAGACTAGTGCACAGAATCCTATCGTAATGAGTGAAAAATAGGTCGCTTAATCCAATGTTACGCCTTCTCCCTGTAAAAACGTAGAATCACCCTAAACAGCGAACATTGAAGACTAGTAAAACTTTAAATGTTCTGAAAACTGGTTAGTGGTTAAACTGACTGCATAACTGACTTCATTCTGTAAGCCCACTATGCCGTGGTTGTCAATGGCACCTTCCATGCATTGAAGTAGCTCGTTTTGAGGTAATGAGTAAAACAAATCTTTAATGTCTAGAGAGAAGGCAGAGAAGCTCACGGGAGTGCTGTCTTTTAAAAATTCTATCAAAAAAAGAAATCATGTTCGTATCGTGGTAGCGGCCTATGGCGAATGATTTTGCCGGAAAGAAATCTATGTGTGACAGTGACTTTTTTCTTCCAGTTGTACGATGGTATATATGCGGTAACCATGTGCAATAAAAATTGAGTTGTTAGTAGCGCTGTGTCTTCGTTGCCTTCTCTTGTCCTCATGTTTTTTTGTGCTTTGGCTCAAGTTATATACAGTGCAGTCCACTTATAACGATATCGAGAAAGACGAAAAATATGATCGTTATAACCGATGGTCGCTATATCTGAACTGCAGTTATAAAAAAAATTTTAAATAAAAAACGCGGAACATACCTTTGCAGCTCTGAACTCTAATTCGCTACTTGCTCTAAAGAATAGATGATGTAGAAAATAGGCTGTGAAAAACAAACTTCATTTGTAGCACCAATGACCATGTCAAGGGTTAGGCACGCCGAAATAGTCAGAAATCTGCACTCGCTTTTGCGGCAGCTTCAGCTTCACAACCACGGTGTGCATGGATTCCAGCTGCTGCGCGAACAATGGTGGCAATCCTTTAGCATGCATAAAATCAATTAAGGAATCAATCGACGACAGTGCACTTTGCGTGGACATCGAGGTCGGGGTCAAGGAGCCACTGTCAATCTCGTTGTCACTGTTGCTGCTGCCGTCGCCACCGTCGCACAACTTTGCAGTCTGTCGAGGCAGCACACCTTTGGTGATTGCCTCGTCGGTGACCTCAACGCAGAACGAGGCAGCACTGTTTGCAGTAAAAAAACTCCTCCATCGACGCACCACCTGTGTCACCAGTAGGAACGAGCTCCCCGAGCTCAGTTATGTCAGCAGCTTCCACCGTGTAGTCTTAGTGGGTTGGGGAAGTTCGTCCTGACGCACAAAGCTCACCTCTTTGAAGCAATTGTATATGGTTGACTGCTTTACTTCATACCATGCACCATAAACGAAGCACATGGCTTTCAAAAGACTGATCTTCAGGTCAGGGCGCCCGACTGCATGACCCGACGTGCCAGGAGCTGCGCAGTCAATGGCTAAAATTAGCCACTCCAGCATGCGCCGCTGATACAGGACTTTAAGGTTGGCGATCATGTCGACATCCAACGGCTGCAGGCATGCCGTAGTATTCGGAGGCAGAAACATCAATTCGACAGATGTTAGCTTCGGTTTAACGCTGTGTGCGCTACAGTTGTCAAGTAGCAACACTACTTTTCTTCCTTTGCCTTCAATTATACTGTCGAACTCAAGCAGCCATTCTTTGAACAGGTCGCGGGTCATCCACGCCTTCTTACTGCTGCGATAGCGGACCAGGATGTGCTGATTCTTAAGCACGTTGGCCCGATCATGAAAGGCTTGAGGCGATGGCTCCCGTCCATGCTAACGCACAGCAACACGGTCACCCTAAGTTTCGAGTGCTTCCCACTAGGGCATCGATCTTCTTTAAGAGCGTGAGTCTTCAACGGCAACATTTGAAAAAACAGAGCAGTTTCGTTGCAATTATATACGTCCTTCTCTGCATAGCGCTCCAGCATGCCGGGCAGCTTTGTCTGCAGCCACTGCTGCTTTGCCTGTGTGTCCAAAGACACCACTTCCCGTACCACATTTTTGTAAACGATTCCGTGCCGTTCTTTAAAGCGCTGAATCCAGCCTCCCCCAGGCTCAAAGTTTGGGCGTCCCAGAAGAAAAGCGAAGTTTTTTGCTTTGGTGGCAATTATTGGCCCACTAATAGGCTCACTGTACGCGCGGGTTGTGATAAACCACTGGTAAAGTGGCGCTTCCACATCGGCCTACGTAGGGTCTCTAACCCTTTTCCGCTGATCGGCATGGCCGCTGATAGCTCCTGCCTTCACAATCGCGGTTTTCAAGATGGTTGATATCGTCGACTGTGCGAGTTTATACTTCTTCACGAGGGCGCTCACCTTGAAGCCGTGTCGAGAGTCCTGCAAAATATCCATCTTCGTGTCAAGCGACACAGCTTTGTGCTTTGTCAGCGCCATTTTTGAGCTGGATTGTATCGTTGGTTGCACGCTGCTTCGGTGGCGTCAGCCTGCTATCGAGAGAGATAGAGACTGAGTGCGGGATGGGCGCCACCGCGCCACTTTGCTTGTCGCTTTTCTTTTTCTCTTTCGGAGCGACTGTGGCCAATGCGAATGAAGCAGCTAGTGCCATCTTGTGGCGCGCTGCGCCTACTCAGGTACGCTCCGGTGCGCGGGTGGGGCAGGACGTGCTGCGCGGTAATGGCGGCAGACATGAACTTTAGGAGGTAAACATCGCCTTGTCTCAACATCATTCGTTTCAGGGAACTAAGCAACGCAAATGTTACGATTATTTGGCACGGATAACGCCGTCCAAACAGCAAAATTTTGATTGTTATATTCTATATGTGGTGAATAACCTATCGTTCTAAATGGTTTTTTTTTTCCCATAGATCTAATGCATAAAATGACACTCTCATGTCGACCCATGATTATAACCAATATATCGTTATATGTGGTATCGTTATAAGTGGACTGCGCTGTAATACGTCATTTAGCTGGGACTTGAATTATCGCAGCATGAGCAATGCTGTGGCCGTGATGGAGAAAGTCTAATACAGTGGTGAAGCTGAGGATGAGGAGGTGGCCTGATAATTACTCATAAAATGATGACAACAGTTGTCGTCAATGTATCAGGATGGATGGATGGACAGCCAAAGCAAATCGAGCTCTTAACTGCTGTTGCAGTAAAATTAACCCTGGCTGAACCCAGCACTGTTACCATTTCAATGTACCTGCCATTGACTATTCCGGTGTACCCCAACCATTGGAGTTTATTCGGCGTTGTGCTGCCTAATTGAGTCCCTCAATGTAGGCCTTTACTAGAGCTTTTCTGTAGACGAAGGACCATTCCACAGTGGTTGACCTTGTAAGTTCGCTTTGCCACTTTGGAAAGGAAGGGCACACTGTGGGAAAGGCCATATGCTCAAGGGGCATGCTGCTGGTAGGTACTCCACATAAAAGACACTTTATTTTGCCAATCCTCGAAATGATTTTCATTGGAAAGCTATAAAACATTTCCACTATCATTTGGTCAAGTTAAAACCAATTTTCTGGTGATTTATAGCTCTTAGTCACAAGAAAGCACTTTTAGCTGACTTTTGTCATTTGCTTCTGCTCACCACCTTTTCAGCTTGTAGATGAGGCTCCTTGTGCCATAACACTAAGTCCATTGAATTTGCATCTGAAGAGCTGTTGCTTGTTCTTGCAATGTTTGTAGAAGGGCATTTACACACTTGTGAGACATACAGAGAGGAACCATTGCAATGTGCTCAATGCTGAAGTGATTCATAGCTATTCTACGTATGGAAAATGCCTTAGCCAACATGACTTTTGAAGCACTTATTCATCCTACAAAAAGACTAATTCAACTTGCAACACCTTTTGCACACATCGACATTGCCAAGCAGTGCCGACTGCTTTGCCTTTCGTTTTTCATCTTGCAATATCAGTTAAGTCAAGATTCTTCCCTGGCTCGGTGTCAACTCTATGTATTTTTCCTCTTATGTCGAAATGTTTTTGCATTGGGCTCCAAATAACCCGCTGTGGTTGCTCAGTGGCTATGGTGTTGTGCTGCTAAGCACGAGGTCGCGGGATCGAATCCCGTCCACGGCGGCCGCATTTCGATGGGGGCAAAATGCCAAAACACCCGTGTACTTAGATTTAGGTGCACGTTAAAGAACCACAGGTGGTAGAAATTTCCGGAGTCCTCCACTACGGCGTGCCTCATAATCAGAAAGTGGTTTTGGCATGTAAAACCCCATAATTTAATTTAATTTTGGGGGGGCTCCAAATATCTCAAAACCTTGACTGCAAAAATGTTGGGAAAAAGTCATTACCCAAAGGCTTCCATATTTCGTGCACAGCTGCAATATTGCCAAAAAGTGACAAGATCGTAAAATTGTACCAAATTCCACTTTATTCTATGCCACTCTTATCATCCACCATTCACGGCCAGCTGCAACCTCATTCATAATCCAGGCAGAACATTGCTTTGACGCCTGAAAAAGCACAGTAAGGTACACGTGACCTCTACAACATGCATGCTCATGTGTGCGCAGAGCGTCTTCAGCTTGCTTATTCGTTGTGCTCTGTGTTTCTATGTGGATTTCCATGCTAGGCCATGCCACATGCTATGCCAGCTGCAGCAAATGTTTGGTACGTTTTTGGCATTTTCTTGAGTAACAAGTTCAGGGCCACAGTATTGTAGCGATGCTTTTTTCGATGCCATTTCTTATAGCACTTTCTTAGTGGTCATGTGATGCTCCGCCCGCATTATCAGTGGGATAAGCTGGCCGAAAATGGTGGTTGAAGGAGTTGCACCTAATCGAGTGGAAGGCATGGCTTTAAAATCTTGGCCCTAAGGCTGTATTTCCGGTCGCATACTTTTTTGAGAGACAAGCACTTTCACTATATTTTGCATGACTAGGCATTGGACACAGTGCTTACATGCAACAGCACCTGCTTGGCTCTGTGCAAGAATTGTTGTTGCATATAAATGCCCGAAATGTCAGGTGCCGATTCGTACACTATCTCGCAAAAGTGATCAACCAAAAATACCACTCCTGGTATATTTAGCCTTTCCAAGAAATTTAGTGGCTGCTGGTGCCTATCTTGAAATGCTCTATGTGGTCTTTGCGCAGCCGCGACCATGTATTTTTGCTAATTTTCTTATCTAGAAATGCTGCTTATCTAGAATTTCCCTCGGTTTTTGCAACTTTGAGTTAACAGAGTTTTACTGTATTAAACGGGTTGCACAACGGATCTTAAGTTGCTGGAACATAGTTGCGCTTCTCTGGCCATGAGGAAGGGACCCCAGCATCTGAGAGGAAAGTTGAATGGCATCCTGGCCAGGTAACTGTTGCTAGCTTGCTTTCTACCTACAGGCGCAGGAGCCCACCAGCCTCGCGGTCGAATCCCGTAGCCAGGTGAAGTCTTGCTGCACAGGAAGGCGTAGGCCAGCCTTTGAATGGTAGCCCCATGTGGTTGAAGTCATGGTGGCTCAGGTCCGAAACCCAACGGCCTGTCTTCAGTGCTTAATCCAGTGGCCGACCTTCTTCCTGTGTTGCTTCCTGGAACTCCACTGCCTTCTACAACATGCTCTGCCTAGAGTGTACTAGACTATGGTCGAATGGGCTGAATGGAGCTTTCTCGCTGAGGTGCCATGTGTGGAAAAATTTTGTGAGGGCGCTGCAAGCGAACTGGATTGGAGCAGAGATACGCTTCGCAGTATATTCAACGTACCATATTTGCATGATTGTAAGTTGACCTATACATTTAAATTTTAAAATCTGAAGTGGGGGTGGGGGGGGTCGACTTACAATCGCAACCAAAACATGGCACCTCCAAAAAAGCGAGACCAACAAGATATCAGGAAAGGTACAACGTAGTTACATTTTTATGTTTGCTCTATGGCCCTACTCATAGTGTTTGTTATCCCACACGTTTGTTCACTTTTCGAAAGGGTTTTTCCACATTTTTTAGAATTTTCAGCACACACAACACTCATGGGGGGGTGTCGATAGTTGATGGAAGTGCCGCTGTTCCATTTGCTGTGGCACCCCCAGAACGGTGGCCCTTGCAGGGAGTATGAATAGTTCATGGAAGAGCAGACAACTAAGTCCTGGCCAAATCCGACATTCCTTAATGCCATATATCCTGAGACTTACCCGAATTATTCTTGCGTAGCTTGTAGTGAGGCTGCTACTTTGTCTCACGTGCTCTGGGAGTGCGGCTCATTGTGCCCGAAGTTCACCAAAGAAGAGTGGGGTGCGCTCCTGCGAAATCCCATTCTTAAGGACCAAATCCTGGCCGTCCAGCGCCCCCGCGATCGGGCCTGTAGGCTAGATCTGTCAGTCCCATCATGGGATGATCCGGGCACGAATTTTATTGCGTTTGGCTGGACCCAATAAAAGTTTATTCATTCAATTACTCATTCACTGCTCCCGTGTTTCTCTTCCCCTGTAGCTCTTAGTTTGACGCGTTCAACTCGACCACGACCGGCTTTATTGATTTGACTGCCAGCTGCATGCTACTTCCATGCTTCCTCAGTCGTCATGAGTGCTCCAGGCCCACTAAACAATCGGTGCTCGTTTACAGCAGCGTTCAGGATGGCTGCTATCCTTTACGCCGGAGAAACAAATCAGTGCGCAGCGGGCCGCAAGTTTCATGTTTCTGAACACTAAATAGGTAGTGCGAAAGGGGCGACTGCAGCAAAGCAAAATTTTCACCTGTGACGGCAAACGAAGGATTTCCCACGGACCGAAGTCTGAATGCTTACCGGAGCTCTAGACCAAGCTTGTGGCGTACATCACTGAAATGCGTGATCGGTCCCTGCCAGTGAAGTGTGACATGGTCACGAAACAAGCCTGGATCTTCGCTTTTTAAAGGGACACTAAAGGGAAACAATAAACCGGTTTAGACTAATGAAGCATCGTTTGAGAACCCTGCAGGCAGTCATTTCAAAAATTTTTTTTTAAATATTAGATGAGAAAATGAACGTCCAAGTATCAGTATTTGAATTTCGCGCCGAAACCCCAGCGCCGGTACGTCAGCGTGACGTCAGGGATCCCAAAGTATGTTTTCGTATTTGGGACGCGTTGGCCTAATAAAGGTTCCTGAAACTTGCCACGTTTAATATTTGGTTCCTTTAGAACACAGTGTAGTCAATCTGCACCGCTATATATAATTAGTAAGCCATAGAAGATGCCATCAAAATACAAGACGTCACAGCCCCCAGGTGCGGGAACTTAAGCAGGCGTCGCCACCCGTATTTCGTTCTTGCGCCTTTTCTGGCTTACCAAACGTCTTATCGTTGTAAGAGTGGTGTTTTTGGTGTTGTAGAAAGGTAATTTACTCATGCAGAAGAAATCATTTTTCACTTTAGTGTCCCTTTAAGGACCTGCTCTGCCATGAGTACAAGTGGCTGGCGGCAGAAGACTGCGAACTTACGCCAACCGGACCTGTCAAAATAGCCTCCCTGATGGCTGCGTGTGGTTGGGTGCATTCGGCAGGAGCTGCTGTTCCACAAGATGTCATGGTGCAGTCGTTTGCCAAATGTGGAATTTCGCTAGATGACAACGCGCTGTGGGACCTTAGTAGCAATGACGATGACAGTACTAGTCAGGACAATGGCAGAAAGACGAGTAATCCAGTGACTATGACTGCTACTAATAAATTTTCGTTACGGAATGTGCCCTCGGGTATGCTCTTTATTTTTCCCCTGTCACACGCAATGGGGGGGGGGGTCAAATTACATTAGAGTCGACTTACAATCGTGTAAATATGGTAATTTCACTGCAGGTCCCGAGACCGATTGTGTGCGTACGCTCTTATAATAGTGCTTTATTTCCACTGCAAACTTATATTGACACCTTTTTGCTGCACATACATACTTGAGGCATGGGTTATACATGACGTCTTCAATTTTGCTCTCGTTATCAAGTGCGTTGTCTGTTAGCGAGCGCGCATACATTGCGCGCACCCTGGCGGATGCCCAGTTTTCTCACAGAAAATCTCTGCAGTATGATTCTTATGGTTTTACTTGCATTTGTGTGCCCGCGACTTTTGTCAGCCAGTACCAATTGTAGATTTAGCCAGGCAAACTGTTGTTTTTAACGTTGTTTTCTAAATGTAACACGTAACCTTTGCCACAGAGGCCGCCTATCTGCAACATGAAGCTACATAAGAAAGTTTTATTGATATCCTGTGATTTGATGCGCGCTTCTTGTTGGTGGAATTTTGATCAGGGACAATGATAGAAGAACACAATATTATAGTTAAATAGACCAGGTTCATTATCTGCGTGGCGCAAAGAGATGCAGGTTACCAAAAGGGAGCATAGACATATATATCCACGACATATATGCAAGAGAAAAATTGTCAAATATTCTGAATGCACTGATTGAAAAAGTGCGAACTCCCGACCGGAATAAGTGTGTTTCTCTTAAAAGCTGCACCAGCCCCATGTGAACCAATTGACTTTATGAGAAGAGGAGTCAAGGCAATTATTGGACGTTAATATGAACAACAGTGTAAGGAACAAGATAATGCCTATGTACTCAGACTGAATCGGGGAGACCCAGAAGTATCTACCAAAGTAATCTCCGTGTCTTGTCTGGCGTTCTCCTTCAACATGCCAGAAGGCTAAATGAATTCTAATCGAATCGAATGGTATTTGCTATTCATATCCTATCTGAATTCCGATTCATTATTAAAAATTATTGAATTGCCGTTTGCATTCGAATGTAGCGAATAACAGCACTTTTGAAGCCTCGAAGGTGAGGGGCCGATGCAAGTGAGGACTCTTATTCTGTATGATTGCGCTGCTCGAGAATAGTGGCTGTTGCGCAGAGCCACACCAGTTCCTGAGAGAATTAACGCATGGGTGCTAATCGGTTCTCGTGAACAAGTTCCTAGCTGTCATTCAATATAAACGCCCCATTTTGGGACATCCTGTAAATCTGCAAACTTGATTCAGTCAAGGAAAACATTTCTTGACAGTCTCACCATGTCTGCAAAACTGCAACCCATTAAATCTGGGTGCCCAATGTGGTACCACGCTTATCTTCAATGAACACAGCAGATCTCCAAATATCTCTACGTGCATGTGAGGCACACCGTTCCTTTAAATGCTTCATTATTGTCCTTATGATAGTGCACCGGATAACTGAAAGCAGCCGTTTATAGTACAAAAGCTTCTTAATTGAGCAGACGTACAGTTGGGAAGGGCATTACATTTAGGTATGATATATAAGATAAGCGTAACATGTTTTTCTCAGAAATCAGACCCGAGAATAATTTCTATCGTTTACACCCCCCAGAAAAAAGCCGAAGGATGCAGCTATCTTCTTTTTTCTTGTCTTTTTTTAAAACAAATTCTAGCGTTAGCGATATGCTTATCGCGATATGCTTATAAAGCAACCTATACATTTCTCATCACTTGAAGTTCTTTAACGGGCTCCTAAACAGGATTACACGAGTGTTTTTCCATTTCATTCCCATCAAATTCTGAGACCTGGTTTGGATTCGTGACCTCAAGTTTAGCAGCACACGTCATATCCACTTAACAGCAAAGCTTTTAAGGGCTACTTTCCAAAGTATCGCGTCTGCGTGTAGAAAAAAATTCCGAAGATAGTACAATACCGGGCCAACCCGCGGTGGAGTCGCAGTTCGCCCTTAAGGGGCCCATACCTTTCTTCACAGAGCAGAATGGCACTGAGTTTTGTTGTTGTTGTTAAGCATGGACTGGGCAGAAAATCTCACACGGCTTACAGGCCAAAGATTAGCATATATAATAGCTACCTAAAACTATTTTCGGTGCCCGAGCGCTGACCGCAATAAAAGAACTGGTGCTAATTGCTCCACATTCTGTTTCGCGAGGAAGACGGAAACATGAATAAAATGTTGCACTGCAGTTCTTTTTTTTTTTCTACAAGAATACTTCTCGTAAATCTGAGTACAGGGCGCCGGATGGGGCCAATATGTTTTATTTGTTTGAAGCGGCAAGCAGGAAGTTTACATGTTTTTTCTGTCTGTATTTTGCAAGACCTACTGACGAAAAACTATATGCGCAAAAATACACACAAGAGATACATACTGCTTGAAGAGCAAGAAAAATATTTTTTTCCAAAGGGAACCGTACATAGTAGAATAACATAGTAGAATTAAAGCCGACCCTGCAGCCGCAATTCACGCACAGTCACCGAGCCGCAATAAAAACAAATAAAATGAAATGAGGGAGAAAAAGAAAGGTATCTATTCCTAAGGCATAAATAAATACATGTCCTATCCAATTATAAGCACCATTTGAGCAGTCTGATTGGAAACAGCAGCGTGCGAAGCAGTACAAGCGACCCTGCTGTGCAGAATCGCCAGCAGTTTCTAACGATACAATCTTGATGCAGCTAAATCCTGTTCGATTGCAGTGCCGCCACAGTATTTTTTATTGTCGTCGCGCCTCACTGCAAAACAAGCGCCGCCCCAGCCACTTGTCCCACTCAACTGTATTATAGTACACTCTAGCTCTGCCCTTCTTTCTGGGCCTCGTGTGTCCCCACAATTGATTCTTTGGAACTTCGTGTGCTTCACCAATTGATTCGCTAAGGCTTGGTGGACTTTAGCGATTGGCTCCTGTTTCTTTTATTTCTTGCGCCACATGCCTTCTTGCTTGGCTCTTCGTCATTGTTTCTTCTGGAGTGCTGCACTTGCATCCATGCACAGTCTTGTTTATCCACTCCTTTTTCTTCTTTCTAAACACTGTGCTCGGCCTAGCGTACTTCGCTCATCACACTGTTCATGCTTGCTTTTTTGTCTGGGGTGCAAGAGTTAGGGTCGGGCATGTCAAAAGTGGTAGCTGGCCCATGCCCTCGTATGACTCATCCACGTTAAAGACAATGTTGAAAGGAAAATCATGTTCTCACCGAGAACGAGAAGTACTGGGTTTATTTACAATATCTGCATGAAGAGTGGAGAATGTAATATCTCATCAGTCTAGCATGACTGAAATGAAGCCCACACAGGAGCTGAAAACGTCTGCTTAAAACCCCCTCTGTCCTCCCTAGATCCTTAGGCCAGGATAACTGCCGTCCAACTTTCGTCCAATTGTAGCATCCACAGTTGTCGAAGGACCTGCTTTCAGGGCGAGGGTTTACACACACACACTTCCGCACCTTTGTTTTACTGAACACACAGAAAGGAGGGGGACTCAAGCTGGCACATCTTGGTTCCTGGGTTGACCCCGCAGTTAGCTGGAGCAAACAACCGTGTCATTTACCGGGGTCCATGAGGGAATGCCTTAGAACACCTTTTTCCAGGAGTTCTCTTGCTCCCAGTGGTCTACGAAGGTGACAGTAAACAAACAAGCAATACTCTGTCCACCAAACGTGTCTCGCCTTGGTGGCACTGCGAGTCTGTCCGAAGGGCACGTATTGTTGGCTTCACAAAGTTATTCATCGCAGCAGGGCAGAAGAAGCTTGATCGTAACATGGGGATGACCGAGACATGGGGTATTCTGGAATGGCATTTTTGAGTGAAGGTACACACAAGTGTTGCAGAATTAGAAAGTGAACCACTTCACAGCAGTTCTGCTCATAGGAGACGTTAGGTTTATTTTGCAAATGATTTACAGGTGCTTAAGGTCAACCAAGTCTATCGTCAAGCCCAGCAGGAATGATGACATCCAGGTGCCAACAAATGGTGTACGGAAAATTGGAACTGGTTTGAAAACAAACTGCTACATAATATGGCCCCAAGACTGCTTGTTTTTTTATAACTTGGAAGATTTGTTTTCAGAGGCACTAAGATGCCTACCCTTGTAGCATTCCACTGCTTGGCAATATTTTGTTCAACTAAGATTCCTTTTTGCATATCATCAACTGTGAAGGCGTTTAAGGAATATTTCTGATTTTATGCTTTCACTTAGTTTAAATGCTTTGCATTGTGAGTTTTAGTTATGTCATGCCACAAAATCAAGCTGAAATAATTGGCTTTGCACCTGAGAGAAGGAATATAAAGAGCAGTAGACTACATCGCTGTATAAATAACCACGCATAATGCTATTTCACCAATGCTTTTTCTACCAGCCTGGCTGTCTCGGTGAAGATGAACATCCTGCTGTTTGCACCGGCACTGTTTTTTGTCCTGCTGTCTACTCAAGGCCTTGTCAAAACATGCCTGCTGATTTTTCTGTGTGGCCTCATTCAGGTACATTGTCTTGGCTTTCATATTCTGGCGCAGTATATACAATCGAATCTCATTAATTTGAGCATGCTTAATTTGAAAATTTGGTTTATTCAAATGGACGCTGTAGTTCCGTCAAAGTTATGTGTATTCCACTGGGCCTAAACACCCTTTAATTCACACGTGCAAAAATTCGCGATGGTTAATTCGAACATACTGTGCTCTGACAATGCTGTCAGCAGTGCACCAAATCACACGGCGGTGCCTCTAACCAGCATTCCTCTAACCCCGCCATGAAGGAGGAGCTTAGGAAAGACTCCTCCACACCGCGCGTGAAAAAAAAAAAAAAAGCAGTGTCGGAAATTTGTGTACAGGTGCACATCACCGATTACTTCTGTTAGTGACTTCTGTTAGTGTCGCAGCACCACCATGTACCCCATATAGTAAGAACGTCTGAAATTTTGGACGCAAAAAACCTTCGTCGTCTGACTTCCTAGTCTTTTTGCCATGGCTGCAGCTCCGAAACGGCATTAATTGAAGCCACCACCACCACCATTTGATTATCGCACCTCCTCGAGCCGGCACTCTCGCATGCAGATCCACTGGCAGCTGTAAACAGACCACGGCAACGCTTGACCTACTTCTTTGAACAACCAAGTTGTGCATTCAAAAAAGACAACCACAGGAAAAGGCGACAGAGACGGAAAGAGTGCAAACTATCAACTGGTTTTATTTGTGTGGAGGTACCTTATATATGCAGAATCACAGCCAATGAAAGGATGAGGAGAATCAACAACATCTGTGCAGAAAAATTTTTTTCCTTTTGGTAAAATTTGACAGAAGTTTCACTTACACATTTATCGCTGTTCTCCTTTATGTGGTAAGCCTCCAAAAGCTCCTGCGCTGTGTTACTTTAACTTTTTCCGAGAATTTTTATGTTCTTAAGCAGAGGCTTGTATCCACTGCATGCAAGGCTATGAGCGGGCAAGTTTGCTTCTACTTTATTCCGAACAAAATAGATAAACAGAAACATAAATAAAACCAGTTGATAGTTTGCGCTCTTTCCATCTCTGTCGCCTTTTCCTGTGGTTGTCTTTTTTGAATGCGCAACTTGGTTCTTCTAAACTACCTAGACCTACTTCAACGTTCGCTACCAAGCTTCTTGCATTTTGGTGCTGTGTTTTTCATCGGAACAATTTTCCGCTGTTAGCAATCACACTGACTACGCCTTTGTAATCCTCGCCAATGGCTTGGAGCGCGGAAAGCATGGCGCATTGCATAATGCCGGTTCCCGAAAAGTCAACTACGCCCCAATATAGCGTTCTTATGCGGTGAAGCATACCAAAAGTTCGAAAGAGCAATTGTTATGAGACATGGTGCGTTTCCTCCAATTATATGCGGGTGCACCCACCGTCTCCTGTCACAGTATGAGCACCAGTATGCCTAATTACTAACTGTAATATGTAAGTACGTGTGAATAAATCTTGGAGAAGTTCCTACTCACATACTAGCTTGGTGCACATGTGCCAACTGCAGGTAAGTCCTCCATTGAATTAGCTTCCTGTAATTCGAACTTCTTTTAATTCGAACATATCTCCAGGCCCCTTCGAGTTCGAATTATCGAGATTCGACTGTAATTGATCTTTGTCAAACTGCAAGTAATAACTGGAATGTCTGCAACATTATAGATGTTGCCTCATGTTATAACAGCAGCTATTGCAAGTTTTTTTACTTGCTTGCTGACAGACTCATGCATCTTGGTGCTGCTCATGCTTAGAAAAAAACACTTTCTTTGTCAGGTGGTCCTAGCTCTGCCATTCCTGCTAGCCAACCCTGTCTCATACATGACGGGGGCATTCAACTTGGGTCGAGTGTTTCTCTACAAGTGGACGGTTAACTGGAGGTTCCTGCCAGAAGAGCTTTTTGTGGACCACATGTTTCACATGGCACTCCTGGCTCTTCACCTTGTTGTCATTCTTTGCTTTCTGCCAAAGTGGATCAGGTAAGGTCTTGGTTTTTTTGCTAGTAGGCCTGCATCATACTTTATACACGCGGCCGATCATCGAGACGGGATTCTGCGTATATAGCAAATTAAATCAGTTTTTTAGTATTCGTTTGCGAAGCCGTAATGCGATAACAGCACTTCATTCAGGCTCAAACAAGTGCATTATTTTTTCAGGTTAGTAACTCATCACGAATAACATTTCATCAAGCATTAGCTCATCCGTTCACGAAGTGACTTACTTGTCGCTAACCGTGTTGCACCAAGGTGCATGCATTGAGGTTGCACTCACCTCGATGCAAAGAATTGCCACGCTATGATGCGGTCAAAATTGCAGTAAGTGAAATGATGCATTCGTTCAATTGAGGCACCATTTGTTGTCTCATTACATGCATCTCAAAGACATAGTGGTCGAACGAGCTAATAGTTGAACGAACGAATAAGCAAACGACTAAACCAGCCCGTAAGCGAGCAGGCGACTGCATGTTTTCTTTGCGAGTGCTCCACCACCGCATCTTAACCTACACACACGTTAAAGCTGACACGAATTAACACGTACGTCTCAAAGACTTTTGATGCTGTCGTTCGGCAACGAACATGGTTTTGGGAGAGCCCGCACACTTTTCTTTGTATCGCAAACCTACAGGACAACCGCCAATGATGAACACAAACAAAAGAGGCAAACAAAGCTATTCGCTCTGAAGAAGGCTAGTTAGTAACCACAAAATGCAGAGTTGCTTTCTTAAGATGAGTTTTCACGTTCGAGCCTCAAATTTTGTCAAAAGGAATGTGCTGAATATTAAAGGTTTCGTAATCACATTTTCGCAGGCACTCTCGCACGCCTGCAAATTCAAGCCTGTTGGCATACAATATGATTAGGCATGCCAAATACGACCATACTGCTTATATAAACAAAGTACGCATTGCCTAGGACTACACTATGAGAGACTCGCAACTACCTAGTATAGTCATGTGGAGAATGATGGTCTAAAGTTCTCCCTCCCAATTCGATGAATCCATGTCTTTCTCCCTAGCCCGTAGCACTTACCAGACGGTATCAAGAAGAGCATCTTGTCTTTGCTGAAACTATTTTGGCCTACGAAGGTGCAGTAGGTTAGGGTGATAGAAAATGCTTGAAGTGACATTGCACTTGCCATAAAAGTTCAAGACATTCGCAAACCAAAACAACACAAAAGAGCAACGGTGCCAACATGTGCTCCTCGCCACTCTGTAGAGACTTCTCAAGCAAAAATAGTGCTGAAGTGTGACTGTAAACAGACGAAGCCGGCGCGAGGGCCCACGTTATGCCATTAGGCCAATGACGACACGGCGTCAGCCTCGACCAGACTGCATGAGGAGGGGTTGGCATCCTTCAAAGCGTGGCTCTACTTTGCAAAGTTTAAGGGGCTTTAGTGTGGCCTGGGCCCAGCCGTGTCACTGTTTGCCTGCGGTTAAGTGACTGCCTCCCCGTCTTCCCAGTCATCGCACCTGGCAATGAAAGGTTTGAGGTCTGAGACGTAAACTGGACTTTTGGTCTCCACTTGGTACGGGCCCAATAATTGGCCAACAGGGAGGGAAAGACCCCTTTGGCAGCATCACTCAAGGCATCTTTGCATCTGAGGACGAGATCGCCAACACCATAGTGCACATTGCGATGGGACCAGTCGTACTGGGCCTTTCTGCCCAGTTAGCGCTTTTGCTAGGTTGGAACAGGTCAGGTCAAGGGCCGTGTCCTTCCTTGAGCGCAGTTCCGCTGTGTAGCTGGAAAGGCAGGCCTTCATAGTGCACGCCCTGCTGCTGGTCCCCAGAATGCGGTCCATGGGGTTCGGCAGCTTTCTCCCGAAGTTAAGCAAAGCGGGCGCGTACCTGGCCAAATGGTTCACCGTAGATCACAAGAAGCCTCTCTCTTTAAGGCAGACATCCCAGTCCCTATGTTGCCAAGCAAAGGCCACAAGCAAGGGCTTGAGGTTCCAGTTAATCCATTCTGTCGGGTTGGCCTGTCGGTGATGCATGAATGTCTCGCGATGCTTAATGCCAAACGCAGCACACGCATGCAGAATACCTTGGCCGTGAAGTAGGATGCATTGTCCATTATAAGCTCTGCTGGAAAGCTGAAGCGGGTAAAGACTTTGGTCAGCTTGTCACAGATTGTGCATAGCTTTAATTTCCGAAGGGGAAGAGGTTCAACCCATTTCGCGAAGTGATTGGCGACAGGCAGTAGAAAAATGTAGCCTCGCTGGCTTCTGGAAAAAGCACCCATAATGTCACAGACTGCAACTAGCCAGTGCAGCTGGCTGTCGTTTGGCTGCATGAGCCCTCGGGTGGTCGCCCACATGACGCTTCACACATTGGCACTCGCACCACAAGTGGGCATAGTGAAGAGTGTCACACTTGATTCCTGGCTAAGTAGCGTAGTGGTGCCACTTTTGGAAAGTCTTAAAGGAACCCTAAAACGATTTTGATATTGTAGACATACTGAGTTGTTAGGGTAGGTCCTTCTGACCATTGAGTGATGCATTTAAGTGCTCTGCGTAAGAAGCGTGTAATTTATTATATTATTTTTTAAATGTGCATCGCTACCGATCGCAGTGGTGCCGCTCCCATGAGTTTTCAGTTGCCTCCTCCCAATTGTAGATGTAGTAGTAGAGCTATACGATTGGATACCCAGGTCACGTCACCAGTAATTTTTCAAACTTTATGATCAACAAACGTTTGTAATAGTTAGAATGTTGGTTAATTTGTTTCTATAAAGAAGTTAGAGGAGGGCATACACAATGACAATTTATAACTACAGTCAAGCATTTCCGCCACACAGCCTGTGTCATATGTCTGCTTGTTTTAAAATGTTTTCTGTGTTGATGCTAACTATACAGACAGTGTTTGTCTCAAGCTTTCTTTTCTCGAGCATCATGGATCACCCTTGTTATGTTGTGGGCTGCAAATCTAGCAATGGGCGACATGTCAAGCTGCGGCATCGAGTCCAACTGCAAGGCAACATGCGAGTGGCATGGCTGCAGCGCATCGGGCTGTCGGTATGCAATGGGCGCCAGCATCTACAAGTTTGCCGCTGTCGTTTCCCACCAGAGGATTACTTCCACAATAAAGAGCTTTAGTGTGCCTCATATTCAGGTTGACAAAGAAGCTTTAGAACAAGTTAAGAACCACGTAAAGAGCGATGGAGTAAATAATGTTAGGTGTAACGTTAAGAGACGGGAAGAAAGCATTGTGGATCAAAGAGGAAACAGGGATAGTTGATAATCTAATTGACATTAAGAGAAGAAAATGGAGCTGGGCAGGTCATATAATGTGTAGGATAGATAACTGGTGGATAACTGGTGGAGTTACAGAATGGGTGCCAAAAGAAGGAAAGTGCAGCTGAGGATGGCAGAAACCGATATGGGGTGATGAAATTAGGCAATTTGCAGGTGCAACTTAAAATCGGTGCAGGACAGGTCTAATTAGAGATAGCAGTGAGAGGTCTTTGTCCTACAGTGGACATAAAAATAGGCTGATGATCATGATGATATTCAGGTAAGCACAAGCGAACTGGGCATTTTACCAGATGAGTGGAGGCACAAACGTGAATGGCCTGCATTGTGCAGCCACTTGATGGCACAGAGCTCAACCAGACACACCCAGCTAATATGGCAGTAACCAAGTGTATTCTACTTTGCTGCTGGTGTAAGTTGTCAGCATGAGCATAACCATGAACCTGTTGTCTTTTTATATGTTTAAAATGTTTTACACTTGGTTGCAGCAATGGTAGCTCTTTGTTTGGCTGTTTAAGCTCTGCACCACCAGGTGGCTGCACACTGCAGACTGCTCAGGCTGCTCACGTTTGCGCTAAGGCCCCTTTATCACAGCAGTAGTTGTATGGAGGAGCTTTAGTTTACACCTCTGCCCATTAGTGAGAACCTAGTCAGAACCCAGCTCGCTCGCGGGTTCTGGAATACCAGACATGCAGCCCTGTGACAGATTGCTTACGATGGACGCTGCTTCAATATTTCTCATGAGGGGTTGACAGCCAGGCGACTAGCGGAGAGGTTGGAGAAGCTTTGGGCACTGGCTCCAAGACAACTGGAAGTAGACAACACGATGTCATATCATGACGCATAGCCAGTGTAGGCGAAGCTTAGCCCCGATCTCTTGGTGAATGAGTTGAGGAGGAAAGGCATAGATAGGGAGGAGGGTAACTTGTATTTGCCTGTGGTTCTCTTAATATGAGATGCCTTACTTAAATTGTTGCACTGATGTTTTACTGTAGCTGTACCCTATGCGTCTGCTAAATTTGTCCAAACCGTTTCGGGGACCCTTTAAGACCACTTGCATGTCTGGCCATCCGCAAGTCGTGGAAATAGTTCAGGGTGGCTTTCCTTGGACTGTGGGGTATCACCACCTTGAAACACTCCTGGGGAGCCTCCTTGGATGGGATATAGTGCAGGCGAACTTCACTGATGTCAAGCAGATACATAACCATTGAGCCCGCCACAGTACCGGCTGCGTCGCACTCGGCACCTACTGCAACACCGGCTGTCCGTGTAGGCCTGACGGCACGCACTGCCGCCCCGCTCCTTTTAGGAGCTTAGCTCTTAAAGCCCGTCAGTGATTTGTTGACAAAGTAAGTAACTCTGCTGAGCCTTTAGTAGCTCTTGCCTGCTGAAGATTATAGCAGCAGATGTAATGGGAAGCACTAGCTACACATCCTCTCCGGCTGGCAATCCGGGAATCGCTTCGCCATTGGGGCTCGCTCCGTTCGAGTTATTGCAGACACAGGCTCTGGCCTCTATTGAGCGTGAATTGCCGCCATTCAAGGTAGGGGTGTGCGAATATTTGAAAGTTTCGAATAATATCAAATATTATATATTTAATATTTGTATTCGATTGAAAAACAAGGTATTCAAAAATTTTTGAATATACAATTGGATACAAATATTCTAAACAAATCGAATATACTGCTGGCTGTGTGGGAGCAAGCGTGGTTCCTAGCGTTTATTTCTAATCTAAGAAAGTGTATTTTTTGTGAACTTAAACCGCGCTAAGGACGAGACACCAAGGTAGAAGACAGGACGAATGCAGACTAACAACTGGTTTATTAAAATCACACAATGCTGCCTCTTTGAATGATGCGCATGCCCAAGACAGATCATAACTTTGTGACTATGGAACACTCCCTCGCCAAGCCCCTGTCTACACCAAAAAATTAAGCTCTTTCTTGAAAAGATGCACTGACGATTCACTGACACACCTATTTGGACCATGTCTTGCTATCAAGGAAGCTTCCAAGATTTCATGTTGCGGTTTAAGTTAGCGCAGTTTAAGTTCACAAAAAAAGTGTGTCTTACAAACTAGCCTCCCAACATACTCTCCCTAAGAAAGTGTGTTTGATCTTGTGCTAAATTTTGCGATAATTTCACGCTGCAGGCGAAATTTGGCCTGTAAACTCCACCTAGCCACTGCACGGCAAAGCTGTGCAGGAAAGCCAGCCTCCAAAAAGCAAGGGGCACGAGTTTGCGAACAGCGGGGGAGCTCTTTTGCAGGTTCCACCCCTAAACCTGAGCCTATCGCTTGACAGCAAATATGATAAGTGACAGCTGGTACTGGGTCAAATTTCTCTGAGTTTATGAGAAATTGATGTGGCATAATAAGGCACAGGTTGGCTAGAACAGACAACTGGCAGAAATTAAATTTTCCAAAACTAACATGAGTCACTTACACTATCTTTTAGTATAATAGCTTACTAGTTCAATTTTTTTACCAATGACATTGTAATTGCAATGTTCCAACATGTTAAAATTAACCAATTTGCTAATAAATGCATGTGCATATTGTCATGATCCGCCCGGGTTTATGAATGAGAGAGGGCTCGAGGCACCTTCCATTAGACAGACGCTTAGCAGCGTGGTAGTGATGAACAATGACTGACCCCAAGCAGATGTGCTCGCCGGTGTTTATTGGTGCGGTGACCAATGTTGCCTACCGAGCCTGGCGGGCCAACGAAGATTATGTCCGCGGGGACGTCACATGCTTGTTACTCCCCCTTACCCCCGTTTTGTTTGTTTACTCAAAGAAACAAATGTCCAAGCTCAGAGCATGAGGCTCTGCCGCCATCCCAGACAAGTCGATGGTGCCTGCTCTCCAGGCGAGTAACAGTCCGGTGGCCTCCGCGGTCGAGTACTCCATCTGGGTACTGGTGTTGATGGGCCGGTTGTGGCCTCAGCCAGCCTCGCTCTGTCCGGAGGGTCTGCAGCGGTTGGCCTTGTGAGTGGTGCCGTTCTTGACACCGGCCCAATGGGCGCTGCACCACTGGCAATGCTTGCCTCCGAGGTGGGCGGTGCTCTGCTTGAAGCGACTGGTGTTGCTGGTAGTCCTCTGTGGGCTGGAACTCTGAAGTGGCAGTCAAGGGTGCTAACCAGGTCTTGAGGTGAGGCCTAACATTGTCGGCATGTCTGCCATGTGGCCCCGTCTGGCATGCGGGCGAGCAGCGATGAGGCGCTGGCAGGAGACGCCACCTTTTGGGCGGACCAGGGTAGGCCAGGAAGGAAGTTCCTGGCAAAAACTGGAGCTCTCGAATCCAGCAAAGGCCCAGGATGGCACCCTTGGTCAGCAGCCAGCTTCTCTTTCATCTGCTTCGGAAGCATTGTGGATCGAAAGTCCAGATGCAGGACGTCCAAGATGTCTTGACCATCCGGCCAAGCAAGAGCTCACAGGTGGCACGGCCAGTGACATAATGGGGCGTGGTCTGGTACTGAAACAGTATCCGGGCAATCTGCGTCCAGAAATCCCCAGTCTGGCTCTTCTTGAGCTTTTCCTTGATGGTTTGCATCACCCACTTGGCTGCATCGTTTGAAGCAGGGTAGTACGGAGGAACCATCATCCGGCAGATCCCGTTTTTGGTCAGCCAGGCCAGGTACTCTATGCTGGCAAAAGCAGGACCATTGTTGGACACAATGATGTTCGACAACCCCTGGGCGGCAAAGACCTGTCGTAGCACTGCAATGGTTGCACCTGCTGATGGAGTGGTGATAGGTAGAACCTCCACCCACTTCAAAAAGGCATCCACCACCACAAGGAAGTAATGGCCCTTGAAGGGACCCCAAAATCCACATGCAGGCGGGACCACAGTCTCTGTGGGAACGGCCAGGGGTAATTTCCACATGACACGAGGCCCACTGATGCTCCTGGCAGACTTGCCAGCTGTGCACCATGCGAGCGATGTCCTGGTCCAAGCCAGGCCACCAAACATGGGACCGGGCCACCATCTTGGTCTTTTCCATGCCAGGATGACCCACGTGCCGCAACTGCAGGACCCTGGAACCCCACAGTAGGCAGCCCGTCTGCAAGCTCAGCTCGGCGGCCTTGTGGCTATAGGCCTGCTGAACCAATTCATTCCCACGGGACGCCGCCTTGACCACCTGAGACAGGACAGAGTCCCGGCTGGTCACTTGCGATACTGCAGATCTCAAGAGAACCTCCGGGTACGCGTGCTCCAGCATGAACACTTCAGCAGGCTCTGGAACAGCATCAGGCACCTCTGGCAGGGACAGGCGGCTCAGGGCATCAGCAGGTCCCAGGTCCTTTACCAAATGGTAAACCGGCTTGTAACTGTAAGCTGCCAGACTCGAGGCCCAGCGTACCACTCAAGGTGATGCCTACACGGGAACTGCCTTGTCAGGCCCCGGTAGCCCCAACAGCGGCTTGTGGTTCGTGTCTGCCTCGAACTTCCGGCCCCACATATACTGGTGGAAGCGTTCGACACCAAACATGAGGGCCAGGCCTTCCTTGTCCAGCTGGCTGTAGTGTTGCTCTGCAGCGTGAAGCCAACAAGAAGCAAACGACACAAGGCGTTCCTGGCCATCCTTGTCCCGGTGTGCCAGGACGGTTCCCACGCTGTACGGCGACACATTTATGGTCAGCACAACAGGCTTGGCAGGATCAAAGTGCACCAGCAATGGAGCCTTGGTGATTGGCTCCTTTCTGTGCTGGAAGGCCCGGTCCTGCTCCTTCTTCCCAGGCCCATTGCTGACCATCTCGAAGCAGAAGATGTAGATGTCTGTAGATGCTCTGACAGGTTCGACAGGAAACTCCTGTAGAAGTTGAGGCCGAGGTAGCTCTGAAGCTCCTTCTTGTTCTGGGGCTTAGGCGCCTTGAGCACAGCATCAACTTTGCAGGGAGTCAGTGCTAGGCCAGCCTGGAAAATGACACGCCCCAGGTACTCAACACTGGGGCCCAGGAAAATGCACTTTCCCAGCTTTAGCTTGAGTCCGGCATCCTGCAGTCGTGCCAGGACATTGTGCAGGTTCTGCAGGTGGTCCCCGTCGTCGCTGCCAGTAACCAGGATGTCATCCAAGTACTGGGGCTTAGGTGCCTTGAGCACAGCATCAACTTTGCGGGGAGCCGGGGCTGGGCCAGCCTGGGAAATGACATGTCCCAAGTACTCAAGCAAAGGCTGCAGCGGTGGCGTAAAGGTAGAGCATCCGCCTCGCATGCAAGAGGACCGTGGTTCAAATCCCGTTGCCGCGCAATTTTCCACTGGATAGAAAAAAAAAAAGGAATCCATGTGTTGATAAAATTGCACAAACAGGCCTGGAGTGCGGTCTGCTTCTGGTGACCAGAACGCGGTAACCCACTCCCTCACCAGAGCAGGATTGGCCACCTGGTGCAGTACTTGGCCACAACCTCCTATATGAATACAACAATCAAACCCCGGCCCTCAGTCCCCAGCAGTTGCGAAGCAACTGACCACGGTGGCGGTCAGACCTGTAATGCAGCAGAGCGTCTACGAATCCCTGGATCCGGCCAGGCCACCATTGGAATCTCAACCTGGCAACGTTTAACGCTAGAACATTATCTAGTAAAGCGAGTCTAGCAGGGCTATCGGAGGAATTAGAGGGCAGTATATAGGGCTTAGTGAAGTTAGGAGTACGGAAGAAGCATATACAGTGCTAAAAAGTGGGCATGACCTGTGCTATCGGGGCTTAGCGGAGAGACGAGAACTAGGAGTCGGATTCCTGATTAATTAGAATATAGCTGGTAACATACAGGAATTCTATAGCATTAACGAGAGGGTGGCAGGTCTTGTTGTGAAACTTAATAAGAGGTACAAATTGAAGGTCGTACAGGTCTACGCCCCCACATCCAGTCATGATGATCAGCAAGTCAAAAGCTTCTATGAAGACATGGAATCGGCGATGGGTAGAGTGAAAACTAAATACACTATACTAATGGGCGACTATAATGCCAAGGTAGGCAAGAAGCAGGCTGGAGACAAGGCAGGGGGGGAATATGGCATAGGCACTAAGAATAGCAGGGGAGAGTTATTAGTAGAGTTTGCGGAACAGAATAATATGAGGATAATGAATACTTTCTTCCGCAAGCGAGATAGCCGAAAGTGGACATGGGGGAGCCCGACCGGCGAGACTAGATATCAAATAGACTTCATACCCTGCGCTAACCCTGGCATCATACAAAATGTGGACGTGCTCAGCAACGTGCGCTGCAGTGACCATAGGATGGTAAGAATTCGAATTAGCCTAGACCTGAGGAGGGAACGAAAGAAACTGGTGCATAAGAAGCCAATCAATGAGTATGCGGTAAAAGGGAAAATAGGGGAATTATGGATCAAGCTACAGAACAGGTATTCGGCCTTAACTCAGGAAGAGTACCTTAGTGTTGAAGCAATGAATGACAATCTTATGGGCATCATTAAGGAGTGTGCAATAAAAGTCGGTGGTAATTACATTAGACAGGATACCAGTAAGCTATCGCAGGAGAAGAAAGATCTGATCAAGAAACGCCAATGTATGAAAGCATCTAACCCTACAGCTAGAATAGAACTGGCAGAACTTTCCAAGTTAATCAACAAGTGTAAGACAGCTGACATAAGGAACTATAATATGGATAGAATTGAACAGGCTCTCAGGAACAGAGGAAGCCTAAAAACAGTGAAGAAGAAACTAGGAATAGGCAAGAATCAGATGTATGTGCTAAGAGACAAAGCCGGCAATATCATTACTAATATGGATGAGATAGTTCAATGGCTGAGAAGTTCTATAGAGATTAATACAGTACCAGTGGCACCCATGACAATAATGAAAGAGAGAATAGTTTAGAGGAATTTGAAATCCCACGAGTAACGCCAGAAGAAGTAAAGAAAGCCTTGGGAGCGATGCAAAGGGGGAAGGCAGCTGGGGAGGATCAGGTAACAGCAGATTTGTTGAAGGATGGTGGGCAGATTGTTCTAGAAAAACTGGCCACCCTGTATACACAACAACTCATGACCTCAAACGTACCAGAATCTTGGAAGAAAGCTAGCATAATCCTAATCCGTAAGAAAGGGGACGCCAAAGACTTGAAAAATTATAGACCGATCAGCCTACTGTCCGTTACCTACAAAGTATTTACTAAGATAGTCGCAAATAGAATCAGGAACACCTTAGACTTCTGTCAACCAAAGGACTAGGCAGGATTCCGTAAAGGCTACTCAACAATAGACCATATTTACACTATCAATCAGGTGATAGAGAAATGTGTGGAATATAACCAACCCTTGTATATAGCTTTCATTGATTACGAGAAAGCGTTTGATTCAGTCGAAACCTCAGCAGTCATGGAGGAATTACGGAATCAGGCTGTAGACAAGCTGTATGTAAATATGCTAAAAGATATCTATAGCGGCTCCACAGCCGCCGTAGTCCTCCATAAAGAAAGCAACAAAACCCCAATAAAGAAAGGCGTCAGGCAGGGAGATACGATCTCTCCAATGCTATTCACAGCGTGTTTAGAGGAGGTATTCAGAGACCTGAATTGGGAAGGACTGGGTTAAAGGTAATGGAGAATACCTTAGTAACTTGTGATTCGCTGATGATATTGGCTTGCTTAGTAACTCAGGGGAGCGATTGCAATGCATGCTCACTGACCTGGAGAGACAAAGCAGAAAGGCAGGTCTAAAAATTCATCTGCAGAAAACTAAAGTAATGTTTAACAGTCTCGGAAGAGAACAGCAGTTTACGATAGGTAGCGAGGCACTGGAAGTGGTAAGGGAATACATCTACTTAGGGTAGGTAGTGACCGCAAATCTGTATCATGAGACTGAAATAATCAGAAGAATAGGAATGGGCTGGGGTGCATTTGGCAGGCATTCTCAGATCATGAACAGCAGGTTGCCATTATCTCTCAAGAGAAAAGTGTATAACAGCTGTATCTTACCAGTACTCACGTATGGGCCAGAAACCTGTAGGCTTACGAAAAGAGTTCTACTTAAATTGAGGATGACACAACGAGCTATGGAAAGAAGAATGATGGATGTAACATTAAGGGATAAGAAAAGAGCAGATTGGGTGAGGGAACAAATGCGAGTTAATGACATCTTAGCCTCAAGAAATCAAGAAAAATAAATGGGCATGGGCAGGACATGTAATGAGGAGGGAAGATAACCGATGGTCATTAAGAGTTACGGACTGGATTCCAAGGAAAGCGAAGCGTGGCAGGGGCAGCAGAAAGTTAGGTGGGTGGATGAGATTAAGAAGTTTGCAGGGACAACATGGCCACAATTAGTACATGACCGGGGTAGTTGGAGAAGTATGGGAAAGGCCTTTGCATTGCAATGGGTGTAACCAGGATGATGATGATGATGATGATGAAGTACTCAATACTGGGGGCCAGGAAAATGCACTTTTCCAGCTTGAGCTTGAGGCCGGCTTCCTGTAGTCTTGCCAGGCCTTTGTGCAGGTTTTGCAGGTGGTCCCCCTCGTTGCTGCCAGTAACCAGGATGTCATCCAAGTACACCAACACGTGCCTCATACCCTTGAAAAGGTTGTCTATCTCCCTCTGAAGTTTGGCCGGGGCTGAGGCCACGCCAAACGGTAAGCGTGTGTACTGGATGAACCCCAATGTTGTCGATTTTGTGACATACTTCAGAGAGGCATCCTGGAGCACCAGCTGCTGGTAAGCATATCTGAGGTCGAGCTTAGTGAACTTCTGTCCACTGGACAACACTGACCTGAGATCTTCAATCCGGGGCAACGGGTACTTTTCAACAGTAGCGACGGGTTTGATGGTAACCTTGAAATCCCCACAGAACCTAACACTGCCGTCTCGCTTGAGCACTGGTACAATGGAAGCGGCCCATTCAGACATCCTGACAGGCACCAGGATGCCCTCTCGCTATAACTGTTGCAGCTACTGGGTGACTCTATCCTTCAGGGCGAATGGCAGTGGGTGAGGCTTGAAACAACGTGGCTGGGCTCCCTCAGGTACATAGATGCCAGCCGTCGTGCCGGCGAATGTGCCCACCCCTGGCTGGAACAGAGACTTTGACTCGGTTAGGAAGCTGGGGACATCTTTCACCGCATACAGGCTGGCTTCCTGGTATTCTGGTAGACAAATGCCCAGTGCATGAATCCAGTTTCGGCCCAGCAGCGTTGGCGACGACCGCTTGTTTAAGTAAAGGGGTAGGGTTGCCTCCCTGTTGCCAAAGCGAACGCTGACCTGGGCTTTATCTTGGACCTGGGAGAGCTGCCCGGCGTAGCAGCGCAGCATCATGCCCGGAGCCTCAACGTACACACCAGTGAAGGTACGCTTGAACAGTTTCCTGGCCATGACCAACACGCTGACCCCTGTGTCCAGCTTCATGGAAATTGGGTGCTCGCAGATTTTGGCCGTCAGCATGTACGGTGACGATGGTACAAGGCCTGTGTGCCACATGTCAAAAATCGGCGGGTTCTCGGCCACGGCGTGGAGCCTGGCTGCCGAAGAACTCAAGCCTGCTGCAGCTCGACCCCGCCGTGTACCCTTGCGATGGCTACCTTGGCCGCGGGCCTGTGGGGGACCGGGGCTTGAACCAGGCTGCTGCTGCTGTCTGTTGTTCATCTTCCCCCTTCGGCATACCTGTGCCAGGTGCCCAGTTTTCCCGCACTTGAAGCATTGTGCTTGAGAGAACTGGCACTGTGAGGGGGAATGGGCACCACCACAACGACCGCAGGTACTGCCCTTTGTTGCCAACTTGTTGACCGCTGCTTCCACCAACGGTGAGCCAGTCACACTGGCATTCTCGCCGGCGTCCTTGGCGGCAGCTTCCATTGCCAGCACTGCCTTCACGGCGTCATCTAGCGAGGGGTAGAGAAGCTCCACGAGTCGTGTCTGCATGGCGGAGTTGTTGATGCCACAGATGAGACGGTCCCCGAGCAGGTAGTCCAGCTGGTCCCCGAAAATGCAGGCACTTGCTAACCCTCATAGCAAAGCAACGAACTGCCCGAGGGTCTCCTTCTTGGCGGCGCCAGTTGTTGAAGCAGAAACGCTCCATTAGTGTGGACGATGCTTGGTTGAAATGCGAGCGTAGTATGGTGAGCAGCTCACCCAGCGTTTTAACAGGCGGCGTGGTTGGCTTGAGAAGGTTGAGCAGGAAACTGAAGTCGCGGGAAGGGCAACACCTGGCGGTTCTGCATAGATTACCGCCATCTAAACAAGATAACAAAGAAGCACGTCTATCTATTGCCACGTATAGATGACACATTGAATTGCCTACACAGTGCGACATATTTTTCATTGATAGACCTACGCTCCGATTACTGGCAGATTGCCATCGATGACATAGACCATGAGAAGACTGCATTTGTTTCGCCAGATGGCCTTTATCAGTTTCGAGTCATGCCATTCGGCATGTGTAATGCTCTAACCACCTTCGACCGCATGATGGACATGCTCTTGCACAGCTTTAAGTTGTCTATATGCCTTTGCTGCCTCGACGACGTCATTGTGTTCTCGCCGACCTTCGCAACATACCTTGAACGTATTTTGTCTATTCTTTCCGTCTTCCGCGCTGCTTGGCTACAATTAAATTCTTCGAAGTGCCACTTGGTCGCCACCAAATTACTATTCTCGGTCATCTCATCGACTCACCTGGCATCCACCCCGATCCGCAAAAGTTTGTGCTTTTTTCGATTTTCCTGTGCCGACCTGTGCCAAAGACGTCCGCAGCTTTGTAGGCTTATGCTCTCATTTTCGTTAATTTGTCAGAAATTTTGCGTGCATTGCTCAGCCTCTGACTAAACTTCCGAAGAAAGGCGCCTCCTTTTCATGGGGTCTTGACCAAGCTGCTGCCTTCTAAGACCTTATCACTGTGATCACTACACCGCCAATTCTTGCTCACGTGGACTTATCTGTCCCAACAGAGGTCTGTACAGATGCTAGTGGCTATGGCATTGGCACGGTGTCAGCCACACCAGTCTCATAGCGTCAATGCCAATCTCAATGTCAGTAGCGTCAATCTCAGTGTCAACGTGGGCGTGACAAAGTTATTCCATATGCAAGTCGTCTGCTTTCACAAGCTGAACGCAATTACTCCATTGCAGAGTGCGAGTGCCTTGCACTCGTACAGGCAGTGAGCAAATTCTAGCTGTACTTATACGGTCGACCTTTCACTGTTACCACAGACCATCATTCTCTCTGTTGGCTCTCGATACTTAAGGATCGAACGAGTCGTGTAGGTTGCTGGGCACTGCGTCTTTAAGAATTCACCTACACAGTTCTGTACAAGTTCGGTAGGCTACACTAGACACCCCGTCGACGCTCCAGACTCCAGTGATGCAATTGCTGGAATATTCACGCTCTCCACCTTTTACCACATCGGCGAGGAGCAAGCATGTGATACATCCTTGCGCGACCTCATCAGCCGCCTCCATTCTGACCTGTCAGACTCCTCGCTTAGCTTGTTCCTCATTTTAGACGGCATCTTATACCGCCTAAATATGCACACTGGAGGACATGAACTTCTGATAGTCGATGGTTCTCGTCTCCAGGCAGCTGTACTCGTGCAACTCTATTTATATATTGTCACCCAGCTATGGCAACTAAAACAGTTTAGCACCGACAGACTGGGACAAAACGTCTGCCTTTAGCGATGGCTGGTCCTCGGAGAGCCCGCGCGCAACCACGAACTTCGTCGTTCTCGCCTTAAGGGTCCGGTGTCAACACGTGCAAACCTATTTCGCTTCATTGCTCCCCTCTCAAAAGCGACCGGCCCGGTCGCTTCAAGGGCAGCGGGCGCGCACTATGGGCAAGAGTGTCAACATGAAAAGACAAAAAAAAAACACATAAAGGAATGTACACAATGCTGAAGCGGTTTGTGAGGGTTGTTTAGCCCTGGCGTGCGTAGTACGGCTTCATCCGTACTACGTGGACGACTTCAGCACGTGGGCGGCGTCGGTTCGAACCAGGATCAGAGGTTCGAGGCACCACCTCGTAGTTCACATCACTGAGGCGGCGTACGACTTCGTAGGGGCCGAAGTAGCGGCGCAACAATTTCTCTGAGAGCCCGCGGTGCCGGATAGGCGTCCACACCCACACGCGGTCGCCTGGTAAGTACTGGACATTCCGTCGGGTCCGGTTGTAACGGCAGGCGTCGGCATTCTGCTGGGTGCGGATGCGATTCCGAGCAAGCTGGCGAGCTTCCTCGGCTTTCTCGACGAAATCTTCAGTGTTGTCATTCCTTGTGGTTCCTTGGTCTACCGGCAGCATGGCGTCTAAGGGGGTTGTAACGCGACGTCCGTAAACAAGCTCGAATGGTGTAAACTCGGTGGTCTCCTGCACAGCGGTATTGTAAGCAAACGTGACGTATGGCAAAATTTCATCCCATGTTTTGTGTTCCACATCAATGTACATGGAGAGCATGTCGGCTAATGTTCTGTTTAGGCGCTCTGTTAAGCCGTTAGTTTGGGGATGATAGGCTGTGGTCTTTCGGTGGTCGGTGTGCGTCAGTGTGACGACTTGTTGCAATAACTCCGCTGTAAACGCTGCACCGCGGTCAGTAATGAGTACAGCGGGTGCACCGTGGCGAAGCACGATGTTGTGGACGAAGAAGCTGGCGACTTCAGCAGCAGTTCCCCGCGGCACAGCTTTTGTCTCCGCATAGCGAGTTAAATAGTCAGTTGCCACGATTATCCACTTATTTTGCAAGGAGGACGTGGGGAACGGCCCAAGAAGGTCCATTCCGACTTGCTGGAACGGCGCCGGAGGCGGATCCAAAGGCTGGAGGAGGCCGGCAGGCTTGACGGGTGGAACTTTACGCCTCTGACAGTCACGGCATGTTCGCACATAGCGCTGAACCGATGAAAATAGGTGTGGCCAATAGTATTTTTGCCGTATGCGCGCTAATGTCCTCGCGAAGCCTAAGTGGCCGGCACAGGGATCGTCGTGACACGCCTGTAAAACTTCCTCGCGCAGTGTCGTCGGAACGACGAGAAGGAACGTTTCCTGGCTGTTCTCGAAATTTTTCTTGTACAGGACATCGTTTCGCAGGCAGTACGACGTCAATCCTCGTGAAAGTGGGCGTGGGACAACAACGTCAGCTCCCTCGAGATATCGGATGACTGGAAGCAGCTCAGAGTCTGCACGTTGATAGTCAGCCATGCGCACCACGTCGACGACACCAAGAAACGGCAAATCTAGCTCCAAGTCGGAGGATGTCAAGGGAATAGGAGAACGTGACAAGCAGTCAGCGTCGCTATGCTTATGGCCGGATCTGTAGACAACAGTTATGTCGTATTCCTGGAGGCGGAGGCTCCAACGAGCGAGGCGACCTGACGGGTCTCGTAGATTGGCAAGCCAGCAGAGCGAGTGGTGATCACTGATCGCTCGAAATGGCCGGCCGTATAAGTAGGGTCGGAACTTGCTGATGGCCCACACGACTGCTAAGCATTCTTTTTCGGTCGTTGAATAATTAGCTTCTGCTTTTGTCAGACTACGACTGGCGTACGCAATTACACGTTCTGCGCCATCTTGCCATTGAACCAGAATGGCCCCGAGTCCTACGTTGCTGGCGTCGGTGTGTATTTCAGTTGCCGCGGTGGCATCAAAATGCGCCAGCACTGGAGCGGATTGAAGGCGTTTACGCAATTCGATGAAGGCCTGCTCTTGTTCTTCCGTCCACGCAAAGGGCACATCTTGTCGCGTCAGTCTCGTGAGCGGTTCAGCAATCCTTGAGAAGCCTTCAACGAAACGACGGTAGTAAGCGCAGAGGCCCAGGAACCGCTGAACAGACTTTTTGTCTTTAGGACGAGGAAACTCGGCAACGGCAGCGAGTTTTTCTGGGTCTGGTCGTACTCCTTGGGCGCTGACCACGTGGCCTAGAAACTTGAGTTCCTGGAAGCCAAAGTAACATTTTTCAGGCTTGATGGCGAGGTTGGCCTTGCGTATTGCGGTAAGAACACTTCGTAGCCGGGCGAGATGTTCATCGAACGTGCTGGAAAACACAACAACGTCGTCTAGGTACACTAGACACGTCTGCCACTTTAGTCCAACGAGTACAGTGTCCATCATTCGTTGGAACGTAGCAGGGGCGGAACAGAGACCGAAAGGCAGCACTTTAAATTCGTACAGCCCATCGGGAGTCACGAAGGCGGTTTTTTCACGGTCACGCTCGTCCACTTCGATTTGCCAGTAGCCTGACTTTAGGTCTAACGAAGTGAAGAACTGAGCATGACGCAGACGGTCCAAAGCGTCATCGATCCATGGCAGGGGATAAACGTCGCGTTTGGTGACTCGGTTAAGCCGTCTGTAGTCAACGCAGAAGCGGAGTGTGTTGTCTTTCTTTTTTACTAGTACGACAGGCGATGCCCACGGACTTGTCGACGGCTGGATGACGTCATCATTTAGCATTTCTTGAACTTGACGCTTAATCGCCTCCCGCTCCATAGGTGACACGCGATACGGATGCTGACGAACAGGCCGCGCCGACTCCTCTGTAACTATCCGGTGTTGCGTAACGGAAGTGCGCTGGACTTTGGATTCCGTGGAAAAACAGCCGGAGAATTCTGTCAGTAGGCCCAGCAGCTGATCCTTCTGGACATCTGCTAAGTCAGCATTAATGTGGACGCGGGTATTCAGGCTGGCGTGAGCTGTTGCGTCCAGTGAAGTCACTTGTAACGTGCCGATATCGGAGAAGTCAGCAATTTCGTTCAGGAATGCCACAGCTGTACCTTGAGGGACGTGCTGATACTCATGGCTGAAGTTTGTCAACAACACTTGCGAGCACTTATGCTGTATTCGAACAAGGCCGCGGGCGATGCAGATGTGTTTTTCAAGCAGCAGCTGGATATTTGCCTCGGCAATACCCTCATAGCCGTCGAATGCGTCGCAGGTGACGAGGGTCAATACGCTGCTCCTTGGCGGCACCGTGATGTTCTCGTCAACAATCCTCAAGGCGTTGACATACGTGTCGTCAGTGCTGCTCCCTGCTAAGGCCTGCGCCGTCGAAAACGTTACCCGCGACTTTTGTAAGTTGATCACAGCTCCATTAGCCTGCAGAAAGTCCATTCCCAGAATTAGGTCCCTCGAGCAGCTTGGGAGGATAACGAAATCTCCGAGGTACGTAAACCCACGAATGCTCACTCGGGCTGTGCATCTTCCTACCGGGGTTAGCAGATGTCCTCCTGCAGTTCGAATCTGCGACCCTGTCCACTCGGTAGAAACTTTCTTCAGCTTGCAGGCAAGGTCCATGCTCATAACTGAGGTGTCCGCTCCAGTGTCGATTAACGCCGTTATTTCTTCGTCGTCTATGGTGACGGGAATGTTCGACGTTACTACCTCTCGTAAGGTGTTCGACTCCGTCTGTACGTCTGCGTCGTTCTGTTTTCGTCGTTGTCGTCGTAGTGGAGGATATTGCGTACGGTCGTCGTCAGCGGCCTCACCTCCGGAGGTCGCTGAACTCAGTTTTCCCGACCCGCCGGGCTAGGCGAGCGGCGTCTCAGAGCGCCGCGAGTAAAGGATTGGCTTGGTGATGGAGACCTGTAACGAGCAGGAGACGACGAACGGGGCTCCGGCCATCGCTGATCAACATTGCGACGATTTGCGACGAAACTCTCTATATCCGGCGGCCGCTCACCAGGTCGTGGACGAGGTGCATTCGGCGAGAATCCACGAAGCCCCACATGACGATAAGGACACATTCTGTAGATGTGCCCGGCTTCGCCACAATGAAAACAAAGAGGTTTGTAGTCTGGGGTGCGCCAGACGTCGCTCTTCCTAGTCCTTGCTTCGGCGATGTGTGGTGGGTTGCGAGGCGGCCTGAAGCTTACGTCCATTTGTTGAGTGGGGTGTACCATGCTGCATGCACTTGAGGGTGGCGGACGGCGTACTGCTTCAGCGTAACTCATTTCGGCGTGCGGTACCTGCTGTGGTGCCTCGTACTGTCCAGGAACATGGACGGCCTGTCGGACCTCGGCGCGCACCATTTCCGCAATGGAAAGTTGTCCCACAGGGGCCGTGGTCGTCTGCATCTTCTGCAGTTCCTCCTTGACGACAGCCCTGATGAGTTCTCGCAAGGCGCCAACGTCGTTACAGAGGGTAACGGCAGAGAGCTCCCTTGAAATCGCGGCGTCGCGGTTGTTTTGCCTGGCCCGCTGTTGAAGGGCCTTTTCCATAGTAGTGGCTTCGTCATGGAACTCTGCAAGTGTCGTCGGCGGATTTCGAATTAGGCCAGCAAAGATTTCCTCTTTGACGCCGCGCATGAGATGGCGCACCTTCTTTGATTCAGTCATCAAAGGGTCCGCACGTCTGAACAGCCGATTCATGTCTTCTACGTACGCAGTCACTCGCTCATTGGGGCCTTGAATTCTTGCCTCCAACGCTAACTCCGCTCTCTCCTTCCTGTCCGCCCTGGCGAAGGCATTGAGGAACTGTGTACGAAATTCTTCCCATGACGTCAGTGTCGCCTCGTGGTTCTCAAACCATATTTTCGCGGAATCTTCAAGAGCGAAGTACACGTAACGTAGCTTACGCTCGTGGTTCCAGTCGTTGAGGTTGGCAACCCGGTCAAAATGGTCAAGCCAGTCATCGGCGTCCTCGGAAGCACTTCCGTGGAACAGATTCGGCGTCCGGATGTGATTGACGACAACGTGCGATGCTGCAGGAGTGGCGGGAGGTGGTTGGGTCGTCATTTTAGTTCGTTCAGGTAGCAGACCGTGCTGTGGCTGGAGTCCCTGGAGGCGTCGGCTGGCACGTACGTGCACAGGGGTAAGCTCGGTTGAACTACTCGCCGGGCTTAGGTCTGGGGTATGCTCCGGAGATCTTAACATCGACCGTACCCAGCACTTCCACCAGAAATGTCACCCAGCTATGGCAACTAAAACAGTTTAGCACCGACAGACTGGGACAAAACGTCTGCCTTTAGCGATGGCTGGTCCTCGGAGAGCCCGCGCGCAACCACGAACTTCGTCGTTCTCGCCTTAAGGGTCCGGTGTCAACACGTGCAAACCTATTTCGCTTCAATATATATAGTAGGAGAGGTAAAAGAGGGGAAAGAGTGGTAGTTCTTGGTGGACCCCCCCCCCCCCGAAATATATTTCTGGCTACGCCAGTAATTGCGATTGCTCTTTTGCATAGCACATACATTTGCGAGGCTTTGTACTCACCAGGTTCCAAGGGTTGTCCGAATTAACCGATGTGCACCCAAATAAGTTTGAATAAATGACTGTTTGATGTCATTAGGTCATGTATACACCTGCTGTGACCAAAGGTCAAGCCAAAATTATCTGATGTTCCAACTTAACAAGGTTTTACTGTTGTGGAGCCTCAAACATGCTCTTGGGACAAAGGATGCAAACAAATCACAAAGGCTCTTTTTAAAGGGACACTAAAGGTTGCTATGAAGTAAAGTTAAAGTGATAAAGCCATGCTCTAGAATGTCTAAGGCATCAATATAATCGCGAACAAAGCTTTAATAACCGAGAAACTGAGGTAAATGCATGACACAATTTGACCCCAGTGACATTCTGGTACTAGCCCGATGACGAAGGCACTCCTCATCATAATTTTTGTCACTAGTACTCAACTACTCGTATTAAAAAGATAATTTCATTAGGTTATAAGATGGAAGAAAATGCTACGTGTCTACTTCTGTTTGATTCTAAGAAAAAATAGCATTTTGACGTTGCCCTTCAGTAGTATGGGTGGTCAAAAGCTTTCGTTTTTGCTTGACTCTGCGCGCTCGACTCTGTGCCGCGTGCGCTTTGGAGCTTCAGTTGTTTCCTTATCACTATGTACTGCGCTGGTTCTGCTGGCTCGCGAAACTTGCATTTAGAACAAGCAGCAAGAATGCCACAACCATGTAATGTGTGATGTGTGAACGGTCTGCGGAACTTGGCCAAGGGCAGCTGCAGCGGTGAATCCAACGTTACTTATCACTGTGGGCCAATGAGTGAACCTCACAGTTCGAAGTGGTAAAGTGCCGTACCTCTGCCACGGCACGTTGGCAAAGAGCCGAAAATCGCATAGTGTGCTCGCCGCACTTTCGTCCAGAGGATTACGAGTTCAACGCCGACTTACAGAAGTCGTGTGGAGTTACGGAAAAGCGCTACGGGAAAGCAGTGCTTTCCCGGAGCGCTGTTCCGTCGGTCTTGCCTGCATTCTCCGAAGCGCAACAACTGTAGGTCGAAGACGGAGTTGTGAGTGCGGCATTTGGTTTTCACGAAGAAAAAGCTACAAATGTGCGAATTTGTACAGCCATGACGTACAGTTGCTGTCGTAGTAGTACGCAACCATGCCGGCAGCGCGAGCCCTCAGCAGCAGGTCATGTTCATGAGTGCTTAAATCACTGAAGTCGAGCCCCGCATCATGAGCCAATGTGTCATTGTCAGGGTCGTTCATTGCAACGAGCGTCAAAGTTGGCATCATAAAATAAAGAACCAGCTTATCATTGTGCGCTTTCCCTTCTGCTAGCCACCATAGTTCCACTTTCGCGCTGCTGTTGGCTCTGTCTTGGCTCTGTTTCTGGCTGCGCGTTTGCGTTTCGCGCAGGAAAGCCGTAGTGCCATCTGCAGACGCCGTTTTACTCACCGACGGCGCAACGTCACTCTGAGACCATGAAGTCACCACTCCTCGATCAGAGGGCGAGCTATTTGAACTGCGCTAGAGGTACGCGGGCGCTTCAGAACGCATTTTCTCTTAAAATAAGTCTCTTCTTCACATGAAACAAGCATTTCGAGGTTTCTGGGATGGTATTTCAACAGTCCACGTTGACTTAATATTGCTACAGGACAGCCGCCACGGTGTGGCTGCACTGAGGAGAAAGAAGACGACGTGGCCCCGCTTGATATAGCGTCGCCATCTTTGCCACCGTTGGTCTACGTGTAAATATATTGTAAATAGACTTGTACATCAGCTACATGTAACATTAATTTGGTGGAGGTGGACGTTCCCCGTACTTGTCATGGAGCTTCACAGCGGTCGCAACGGCAACAGTGCAACTTCGGCTCCTGCTGGCGGCACTTCATCTACGCAACTGTCTCCCCCTGCAGCCCCGACCTACGTCGCCGTTTCCTCCCCCCCCTCGGGATCCTGGTGTTTTCACTGGAGTCGGCAGTCCTGATGTTGACGACTGGCTCCGCTTATACGAACGTGTCAGCACCAGTCACAGGTGGGATTCGACTATGATGCTTGCGAACGTTCTTTTCTACCTCGACGAAGCTCCACTTGCATGGTTCCAGACTCACGAAGAGGAGATCTCGAGCTGGGATCTCTTCAAAGAGAAGCTCCGCGACCTTTTTGGCAATCCCTTCTGTCGTCAAGTCAATGCCAAGAAAGCCCTTGCTACACGTGTACAGACGTCGAACGAGTCCTACGTGTCCTACATTCTCGACGTCTTGGCCCTTTGTGCCAAGGCTGACCCAACCATGTCTGAGGACGATAAGGTTAATCACGTCCTCAAAGGCATTGCTGACGACGCTTTCAATTTACTCGTGTTTACCAACGTCACCAGCATCGATACGATCCTCAAGGAGTGCCGCCGTCTTGAGCATGCTAACAGCCGCTGGGTATCCCAGCACATCACGCGACTTCCCAACACAGCTGCTACGTCATCCTGTGACGACCTCTTCCACCAGCCGTTGCGATGTGACAACTTGACCCGCATCATTCGTCGTGAGGTCAAAGCGGCCCAACCGGCGGCCCCCTCATTCCCGTCACCTGATCATTCTCCGGTGACAATCTCCTTGATCCAGGCCGTCGTCCGTCAAGAGTTGTCCAATGTCGGCCTGCAATCCATTCGTTCCTTAGGCTCGGAACCTCTTTCTCCACGCACGTCCCCACCGCGCCCTTCTTACTCCTCTTATGGACAGTGCAACCCCTCCGAATGGCGAACTGTGGATGACAAGCCGATCTGTTTTAACTGCCGACGCATAAGACATGTCGCTCGCCACTGCCGCAGCCGCTGGACTTCTCCGGTGCACTATTCTCCTGATTACCACCCTCGCCCCTCTAGCGCGTCCTTTGCCTTCACCCTTTCTATGCCCACTCCATCTTCTGACCCTGCGACACCTTTGACACGACCCCGCTACACTCGCTCGCCTTCTCCCTCCCATCGTCAATCTCGTTCACCCCCGTCACGTCGTGCTCCTTCTCCGACCCACTCGTCGCACCCCCGACCGGGAAACTAGATAGACAGTGCAGCTTCTGGAGGTGAAGCTGCAATGACGAAATTGGCACGAAATCCTCGCTTCACTTTACTCACGAACAAGAATCTTTTGGACGTTCTTGTCGACAATGTTCCTGCGTGTGCGTTGATTGACACCGGAGCGCATGTGTCCATTATGAGTGCTGCCCTTCGCCGTTGGCTCAAGAAAGTTCTGACACCCGCCCCGGACCGAGTTGTACAAGTCGCCGACGGAGGGACTGTCACTATTGTTGGCATGTGCTCTGCCCGCCTCACCATTGCTGAGAGACAAACTGTCATTCTCTTCACCGTCATAGAGCATTGCCATCACGAACTCATTCTCGGTCTGGATTTCCTTGCCAATCATTCTGCCCTCATTGACTGTTCGTCCGGCTCACTTCGCCTTGACTTGCCTCTTCTTGCCGACCATGTGGACCCGCCTCCAAGCCGTTTGAGCTGCATGGATTTTATTTGCTTACCGCCTCAATCTGTGACACGCGTCAACTGGTTGTCCTCACCAGCTGTACCTGACGGTAATTACGTGGTCGCACCAATTCCGGCAGTTATACTTACACATGGTGTTACCGTGCCACACACTGTGCTGACAATTACTGGTAACCGCACCTGCCTTCCCCTTGTCAATTTCGCGCTGACCGCGCTAGTTCTGCCTCAAGGGGTTTCATTGGCTATATAATTAGCGCTTTGAAGGATGGTGAGATCGAGCCATTCACAGTGGAACATCGTCACAGCTTATCCCATACCGTGATGTCATCGCACGGTACTGACATCGACATTGAGAAAATGGTTTCCTCTGACCTTACACCTGTTCAAGCTGAAGCTCTTTGCCGCGTTCTTGAAGGCTATCGCGACATTTTTTACTTTGACGCTGACCCTTAGGGCAAACGTCCGTCGTGACCCATCACATAAACACTGGCGATGCGAACCCTATTCACCGATGTCCATATCGTGTTTCTGCGTCCGAATGAGCTGTCATCCAACAGGAAGTCAAAAAGATGCTTGCATAGGACATTATCGAGCCTTCTTGTAGTCCCAGGGCTTCTCCTGTCGTACTTGTCAAAAAGAAGGATGGCACGTGGCATTCTTGTGTAGATTATCGCCACCTGAACAAAATCACAAAAAAGGACGTGTACCCTCTGCCACGTATTGATGACGCTCTCGACTGCCTGTACGGTGCCACCTATTTTTCTTCAATCGACTTACGGTCTGGCTACTGGCAGATATCCGTTGATGACATGGACCGAGAGAAGACTGCATTTATTACCCCTGACGGCCTTTATCAGTTCAAGGTGATGCCTTTCTGTCTCTGTAACGCGCCCGCCTCCTTCGAACGAATGATGGACTCTTTGCATCAGGGGTTCAAGTGGTCCACCTGTTTGTGCTATCTGGACGACATCATCGTTTATTCACCCACATTTGACACGCATCTAGACCGTCTTTCAGCGATTCTTGACGTGTTTTGGCCCGCCGGTCTCCAGTTGAACTCGTCAAAATGTCACTTCGCTCGCCGCCAAATCACCGTCCTTGGACACCTCGTGGATGCCAGAGGCATGCGACCTGATCCGTACAAAATTCGCGCCGTTACAAACTTTCCTGTTCCGAAGTCTGTCCAGGACGTTCCTAGTTTTGTAGGGCTGTGCTTTTATTTTTGACGCTTTGTGAAGGATTTTGCGACCATCGCCCGTCCCCTTACCGACCTCTTGAAAAAAGACGCCCTATTTTCTTGGGGACCTAACCATGCCGCATCTTTTTCGCAGCTCACTACTCTCCTTACCACGACTCCAATTCTGGCCCATTTTGACCTCTCTGCCTCAACGGAAGTTCGAACTGATGCCAGTGGTCACGGTAAAGGAGCAGTGTTAGCACAATGCCAGCGTGGACATGATCGTGTTATAGCCTATGCCAGCTGACTTCTATCACCCGCCGAGCGCAATTATTCAATCACAGAGCGCGAGTGCCTCGCTCTTGTGTGGGCTGTAGCCAAGTTTCGTCCATACTTGTACGGACGCCCCTTCTTTGTCATCACTGATCACCACGCGCTCTGCTGGCTATCCTCGCTCAAGGACCCCACGGGACGACTCGCTCGCTGGGCGTTACGCTTGCAAGAATATACCTTCTCCGTGGTATACAAGACGGGACGCTTGCACCAGGATGCCGATTGTTTGTCCCGCTACCCCGTCGACGACCCGGCTGATGCGGACACCATCGCTTGTGTTTTCTCTGTGTCCCAGTTGCTTTAAATCGGCAACGAGCAACGCCGCGATCCTTCATTACGAGCCCTCATCCACCATCTAGTGTCAATGCCTGGCGGCGCCTCTCTCTCCGAATGTTTCTCCTTAAGGAGGGGCCACTATACCACCGCAATCTCGATCCACACGGCCATGACCTTCTGCTCGTAATTCGATCACACCTGCGTTCGACTGTCCAACAACTTTACGACGCTCCCGTGGCTGGACACTTGGGCGTCTCGCGCACATACGACTGTGTACGCCGTCGATTCTTTTGGCCGGGTCTCACCCGCTCCGTGCGGTGCTACGTTGCCGCTTGTGAGTCCTGTCAGCGGTGTCAGGATTGGGGGCTCAATCCCATCGTCCGTGGTCCTTTGCCAAGATTGGAGTACGGCATGAATTTGAAGGTAGCTGGCCCATGCCGTCGTCCAACTTATTTACGCTGAGATCGTTGATGAAGTGAAGAACTGTTTCTCATCGAGAACGAGGAAAAGGGTTTATTTACAGAAATTAAATCAGTCTAACATGACTGCTTGAGAAAAAGAGTATTAGTCCAACAGGACTGCATGAGAGAAGTGACTCAGTCTAACATGACTGCTCAAGAGAAGTGTCGCCAGCATTCGCACAACAACAGTTTTTATACACTCGGTCTGCCGGCCATACGAGGCGGCGACTGTTCGTTTACTTATCGGCAACTTGCTGCCGCTCTGCGGAACAGTTTACATACACAAAGGCACACACATTCCGATGCCCAAACGACGGCGTTGGAGGGGTGCCGTTCCGGGAAGTATCAGCGCCCATCGTGAGTAGCTCGTTGTCTTGCGCCTGGACGAGCATGAGAAGCACCAAAATACGGCTTCCCCACGGCAGCTTGTCCATGCGTGTCATATCAGGTCCACGTTGGGGAACTCCGAAACCATTGTTCACACACCGAACTCGTCCCGTCACAATGTCGATGGGGCTGGAGGAAGGAAGCGGTTTTCAGCACAAAGGCCGCTTCTTCGAACGCCTCCTAGCTGCAGTGACGGAGAGGGTGCGGAATGCGCGTCTTGCCCCCCTTGTCGTAATCGGGTGGAAATCTTGCTTAGCAGCTCGCCATTCTTAACAGCGCAAAGGCCGGTTCTTCGAACGCCTCCTACCTGTAGCGACGGAGAGTGCGGAATGCGCATCTTGCCCCTTTGTCGTAATTGGGTGGCAATTTTGTCTTGTAGCTCGCCATTCTTAACAGCGCCTCCATGGCCCGAAAAATCTCGACTGTCTAGCGCTGACAACCGCTAGGCAGGAAGAGAACGGCTGCTGGTCAGGGGGGGATTGATGTCTTGGCTCGCAGCGACCACTTGTGCATTGATGTCACCGCCCCAAAACATCCAACAAGGACAGGCAACTGCAAAATGAACCCCACAAAACGTCTCTGCGCCAAGATGACGTGCATTGGCTCTCACTTTAGACTCGCTAGGCTTCAAAAAAAAAAAAAAAAAAACAAGTGCAGAAACAAAAAAAAAATGCTGCATTTCACTATGCCAATTTCTGAAGCAAATTCCTGCTGACACATTCAGCAATCATGGACGGAATCCTGCTAAATGAGAGGGGATTTTCTTCGCCTAAAGAAAAGTTAACACTAGTAACCCTAAAATTTAGGCGGGACCCTCAAACGCAGAATTCAAATTAGCCTGCTCAAACCATCTGCATTGCTATGCAACTTTCCCTTCTTATATTTAACGGAGAAGTTGTACTCTTGGAGAGTGAGGCTCCATCGGAGCAAGCAGCCGTTTTTGTGTGAGATTTGATTGAGCCAAGTCAGAGGACAGTGGTTGGTCTCGAAGATGAACTTCGCTCCGTACAAGTAACACGACAACTTCTGGGCGGCCCAAACCAAACAAGCGCATTCCTTCTCTGAAGTGCTGTAGACTTCCTCCCTTACATTTAGTTTACGGCTGGCATAGAGGATAGGATGCTCCTCGTTATCGTCGCCGACCTGACTAAGTACCACGCCCATACCTCTGTCGCTTGCGTCGCATTGAACTATGAATTCCTTTGTGTAGTCTGGCGCGCGAAGCACAGGGCGAGAAACCAATAGCGTTTTCAAACTTTGGAAAGCGTTCTCTTTGTCCTTATCCCAGTGTACGTTACTCGGTGCTCCCTTTCGGAGGGCGTCTGTTAATGGACTTGCCAATTGCGAGTAATTCGGAATGTACCGTTGATAGTACCCCACAAGTCCCAAAAATGAACGAAGGTCCGTTTTCGGGCGCGCTGAGAAAATTCTCCAATCGTAGCTATTTTCAGCTCAGCCGGCCGTCTCATGTCCTGACCGACAACATGGCCCAGATAAGTAACCTGCGAACAACCAAACCTACACTTTTCCGCTTTCATCATTAAGCCAGCTTTAAACGTACGAAGCCTCGCATTCTTGTCGTCATAGGCTTTGGTGTTCTTTTGAGCTATTGCCATGATCTTTCCGACTAGTTCTTGGGTTGCGCTTAGCCGTTCCACTAAATTTAGCACGTATTCAACCACGGTTGGACTCTCCCCTCTTTCCTCCCACATCTCTCTTAACATTCTCAGTGGAGACCGGAGTGTCCTCCCATACACTAGTTCTGCTGGTGAGAACCCTGTCGCCTTATGTGGAACCGTTCACAAAGCAAACAACGTTGCCGGCAGACAGTTCTTCCAGTCCTCCTTGTGCTCGTAACAGAGCGCACGCAAAACTCGCTTAAGCACCGAATGCCACCTCTCTACACTGTTTGACTGAGGGTGATAGACAGAACTGTGTATTAACTTTACCCCGCACTTTTGCAAGAATGTGGAAGTCAATGCGCTCGTGAATACTGACCCTTCGTCTGCCTGAATTTCGGCTGGAAACCCAACTCGTGCAAACACTGTCAAAAGCGCGTCTACTACTTCGGTGGAGCTGAGCTCTTTCAAAGGGATTGCTTCTGGAAACTTGGTAGCCGGACACAGCATGGTAAACAAGTACCTGTAGCCTGATTTTGTTTTTGGAAGAGGCCCTACCGTGTCTATTACAAGTCGTCTGAAAGGCTCTGTTATTAAGGGCACTACCTTCAGTGGAGCTTTCCAAGTCTCTCCTGGTTTACCAGAACGCTGGCAGGCGTCGCATGATCTTACAAAGTTTTCTACATCTTTGAAAAAGCCAGGCCAGTAGTATTCCATAAGCAATCTTTCCTTTGATTTGTTTATGCCTAGGTGGCCGGACCACCCATTTCCATGACAAAGACTCAAAAGGTCCTCCCTATACTTAGTAGGTATGACTAACTGATCTAAAATCCTACCCTTTCGATCTCTGTAATGCCAATACAACAATCCTCCTCTCTCATGTATCGTTACGTTGCGCCTAGCAATGCCTTCTTTAGCTGTGTCACGTAATTTAGCTAAGCTCTCATCATTCTTTTGCTCAGCTGCCAGTGACTCTCTATCCACGCGTAAGAGTTGATCAAAGTTCTTTGAGGCCGGTGATAATAACGACCCTCTCTCGCTTGTGAGCGCGTCTGCTTGCTCTTCCTGCAGGCTAGAACTCTGACACTCTAGTGCTACGCTCTCATTGAGCTGGTCAGCTGGCAGGCTCTCCTCAACTGTTCTTTTGTCCCTCGGGCCTAGCTCGGATTCGGGTATTGAAGTTATCCCCTTTTCTGCTTCCGCTGGAGGAGCTTGAGCATTTTCAGCCGAAAGCGCCGCGATCTTACGAGCTTGGCCTCGGGTCAATGCCTGTACTATGCCCTCTCCCAGTTTGAGCCCTCTGTCGCGCAGTAACTGATTCGAGCGATTCGAAAAGATGTAGGGATACTGCAGTGACAAAAATTTGGGAACTGCAGCCTCAGTCTCTAGCTCCCCAAATGGTCCACTGATTTTGACTTTGGCCATGGGCAGACACACGCTGTGTTCTTCTACAACCTGTTTTATCCATGCTACTTCTCCGGTGAAGTCATCTACCATCACGTAAGACGGATGGACAATGTCCAGCGTGGCGGCACTGTCTCTTAGCACTCGGCATGGTTTTCCATTAACTTGCAGGTCGTGGAGATATGGACTTAAAAGTTCCATGTTCTCATCCTTTTCCTCTACGTAGGAAAAAACTACGCTAAACTTCTCGCAGTTTACAGCTATATGTCCCAGTTTGTGGCATTTGTAACAGCGAATTGGTCTAACAGATTCGAATTTTCTTTTCTGTTCTTTTTGTGCGGTTTCTCCGTTAAGTTTCTCCTCGCTCTTTTCTGCGGGCTTTTCCGCCATGTCTACAGGCTCTGATCGTCTAGTTTGCGCACCCTTTTTGAACGGAAATGGTTTTCGCGGTCCATTTCGACCGTCCCAGTTTCCCTCCTCGGCGTTCAACTTTCTACGGGTTGCGTACTCTTCGGCTAATTCAGCCGCCCTTTCCACAGTGTTTACATTACCTCTGTCTTGCACCCACAGTTTCACAGCTTGGGGGATGGTTTTGTAAAACTGCTCTAGACACATGCATTCAATGATCATGTCTCTGCTGTCGTACGCTTCCGCGCTTTTAAGCCACTCGACTAGGTTGGCCTTTAAGCTATATGCAAACTCCGGATAGCCCTCACTATCTTTCTTGCCTGTGCTCCTAAACCTTTGCCGAAAAGCTTCGGCTGAAAGGCGGTATTTCTTCAGGAGACTAGCCTTAACTTTTGCATAATCATATGCATCCTGCACACTCAATCTGGCTATTACTTCCGCCGCCTCACACGGCAACATAGACAGCAACCGCTGTGGCCATGTACTCGGACCGAAGTTCATCTTCTCGCAAGTCCTTTCAAAATTGCATAGTAACAAGCCTATGTCGGTCCCGACCTCAAATGGCTTTAATAGCCTGTCCATGCGGTACGATTCTGCCTCACTTGATCGTCCCAGAGCGCCTTCACTTCCTTGAGACATCTCCAAATGTTTGCTTTCAAGTTCCAGTTGCATTTTTCTTAACTCGTGGTCTTTATCACGTTCCTCTCTCTCTCGTTTTTCTCTGTCCCGTTCTTCTCTTTCTCTTTCTCGTTTCTCTCTTTTTTTGAGAAGTTCCATTCCCATTTCAATATCTGCCTCACTGGCCTGATTGGAAATTAGCTCCAATAATTCCGATTTGAGCATTTCCTTGCGTACATCTAGGCCCAGTTCCTCACCAACAATCAACAACTCGTCTCTCAGCAGTGTCCTTAACTCCATGACTGCTGCTTTACTGCCTTGATTCTGCTCTAAATCTAGCTAGGAAAACACAACCTAGCTAACACACAACAATCTAGCTTCCCTACTGTTCTAAACAGAACAACCACAAAATGAAGCCTAGAGAGTCAAAGCAAAAACCAAGCACTCACCGCAGATACAGCACCATGTCGCAAAGTCCATCTCACCGCTGTCAGCCAGTTGTCAGGATTGGGGGCTCAATCCCATCGTCCGTGGTCCTTTGCCAAGATTGGAGTACGGCATGAATTCGAAGGTAGCTGGCCCATGCCGTCGTCCAACTTATTTACGCTGAGATCGTTGATGAAGTGAAGAACTGTTTCTCATCGAGAACGAGGAAAAGGGTTTATTTACAGAAATTAAATCAGTCTAACATGACTGCTTGAGAAAAAGAGTATTAGTCCAACAGGACTGCATGAGAGAAGTGACTCAGTCTAACATGACTGCTCAAGAGAAGTGTCCCCAGCATTCGCACAACAACAGTTTTTATACACTCGGTCCGCCGGCCATACGAGGCGGCGACTGTTCGTTTACTTATCGGCAACTTGCTGCCGCTCCGCGGAACAGTTTACGTACACAAAGGCACACACATTCCGATGCCCAAACGACGGCGTTGGAGGGTTGCCGTTCCGGGAAGTATCGGCACCCATCGTGAGTAGCTCGTTGTCTTGCGCCTGGACGAGCATGAGAAGCACCAAAATACGGCTTCCCCACGGCAGCTTGTCCATGCGTGTCATATCAGGTCCACGTTGGGGAACTCCGAAACCATTGTTCACACACCGAACTCGTCCCGTCACAATGTCGATGGGGCTGGAGAAAGGAAGTGGTTTTCAGCACAAAGGCCGCTTCTTCGAACGCCTCCTAGCTGCAGTGACGGAGAGGGTGTGGAATGCGCGTCTTGCCCCCCTTGTCGTAATCGGGTGGCAATCTTGCTTAGCAGCTCGCCATTCTTAACAGCGCAAAGGCCGGTTCTTCGAACGCCTCCTACCTGTAGCGACTGAGAGTGCGGAATGCGCGTCTTGCCCCTTTGTCGTAATTGGGTGGCAATTTTGTCTTGTAGCTCGCTATTCTTAACAGCGGCGGAAGAAGCCTTCCACACCTCCAGCTGGATGTCTCCAGCCAATCGACATCCCACCGGAAGCCTTTTTCCGTGTTGGTCTAGACCTTCTTGGACTGTTTCCTCTCTCGGGCTCCGGAAATAAATGGGTCGCCGTCGCTACTGATTATGCTATGCGGTACGCAATCACCAGAGCCCTCCCGACAAGTTGTGCTACTGACATTGCCGACTTTCTGCTCTATGACATGATTTTAGTGCACGGTGCTCCGTGACAATTACTCACTGACCGTGGCCGCAGCTTTCTGTCGGCAGTCGTTGCGGACATCCTCCACTCCTGCTCGACTAAGCACAAGTTCAGCACGTCGTACCACCCACAGACCAACGGCCTCACGGAGCGCCTCAACCAGACCATCACCGACATGCTATCCAAGTACCTCGCGACCGACCACCACGACTGGGATCTTCACTTACCATACGTGACGTTCGCGTATAATTCATCGCGTCACGACACCGCCGGCTATTCACCATTCTATCTCCTATATGGCCGAGAACCCGCGTTGCCCTTAGACACTTTGTTGCCCTCGGCCACACGTTCAGCCACTGAATACGCCCGTGACGCGATCGCACGTGCCAACCATGCGCACCAGCTCACCCGCACCCATCTCAAGGCCTCGCAGGAGCATCAGAGACGCCTCTATGATTGCCACCATCACGACATACAATTCACTCCGGGTTCTCTGGTGCTTCTTTGGTCCCCCATTCGACGTGTGGGCCTTTCCGAAAAGCTGCTGTCGTGCTACACTGGCCCATACCGTGTGGTGCGACAAGTGACCGATGTCACGTATGAAGTCATCCCTGCCAACCTCTAAGCGTCATCGTCAGCTGCTAGTGACATCGTTCATGTGGCGAGACTAAAGCCATACCACACACCTTTTGCCGCGGACGTGTAGATTAAGTTCCAGGACGGTGCTTCTACTGCCGGGCGTGATGCTGCGGGACAGCCGCCACAGTGTGGCTGCACTGAGGAGAAAGAAGACGACGTAACCCCGCTTGATATAGCGTCGCTATCTTTGCCACCATTGGTCTACATGTAAATGTATTGTAAATAGACTTGTACATCAGCTACACGTAACAATATTTTTGTCCTTTAATTATTATTGACCTTAATTGTCCCTTTAAATGCGTATGCATTTGTGTGCTTACCCAACAAGGTACACCATTGTTCCGAGCAAAGTCTATCACTTTCAAGATATGACCCACAGTAGCAAGTTAATTCAACTTCGTGCTGCCTCTCGCTTTAACACGAACTGATTGGCGAGAACACAGTGCTCGCAAAGCTATCAGCACTCGCCGCACTGTGCCCCCATCGCATATCGCTTTCGAAATAGGAGCCCGCGCATCTCTTCAACGCCAACTAAGCAGCAAGAGCACAGAGCACAGCACTAAGTGCTCTCTGTCCCCATCACAGATTGCTTTCAAAATACGGCCCGTGCAGCTGTGCCATACACAGCCGCCATCAGAGTGCGGTTGATCACGGTTCATAATGGTTCGACGGGGGTGGATAAGGCACTAAAGAGCGATAACAGCTTATAATGATCAGAATGTCATCAGCGCACCTGGTGGTGATGCCACCTGCAATAGTTTTCTTGCATCATCAATACAACTTGCGCCGCCATCCACAGCAGTCACCACAGCGCTGTCGTTTGCATGGGTCGGATCAAGTTTCATAACATTGATAATCACACCGGGATGCGGAGATGAGCAAGTGGCACAATGGTTATGCATAGTTGGACAACTCCCAGGGGAGTTTCTGCGTGAATTTTTTTTTCGCCTTTCACACACCGATGCCAGCTTGCCGAAGTATTATCAATAGAACATGCCGATGGGCGTTGACGAATTGAAGTCTGACTCACCGCAACAAAATTTCAAGCTTATATGTTTGTCCCCATGCTGGACACTAAAGCGTAATAGTTCAAATGATCGTGTTTGTTCATCACGGTGTCCTGCTCTGAAGCCTTTCTCTGGAAGGCCTTGCGAAGCATTCCGGCCGGTGTGGGATGTGTCTGCAGAATCCGCCGATCCCAAGTGAAAGAGGCTATTTCCTTTTGGGCCCAAGTAACCCTGCCGTCTGGTGCCGTTATCAGTGCAACACTTGCACCATCTCTCATACTATTCGGCAACTGCACTGCCCACACTTAGCTACGTGATGGAGCTGGAATTACAGGAAATGTGAGTCATGCGGGGAATGCAACATACGGGGGCGTAGAGAGTCCAGCGTCCCCACACTATAAATCTGAGTTACTGCCGGCGAGTGTCACTGGACACAGGTATGAGCATGAGTGTGCTATGGAAGCGATTTTGACCAAAAGTGAGTGTTCGTGAATATGCAGGAATTGTGAGCATGAGTAAGAAAGTAGAGATGAATGCCGACGAGTATCAGTACAAAAACATTGGTGAGTGAGTATCCACTTATTGTGTGCTTGGAACATGTCAAGAGGAGTGTCACCCAATAAGTCAATTTTATTTATTGTGGTTTCAAAGAAGTGTGTGCAAGGGATTATACAGGTGCACATGTATGACTCGTTCACACTGAGAAATTTCTTGTTGGCAACAACATTAGTGACCGAAAAATCTACTTCACGCAATATCGCACAACAGAAAACCCTCGGTGTGCTGATTAGTCTGAGGCCGATTTTTAGCGTTGGAAAAAAAGCGTAGCTTACCACAAGCCAATCAGAGCATGCAATTACGGGAAAACGGAGAGGATTGGAGAGGAATCTGCTCTTAGTTGTAAACGTCCTGTTACCTATATTGTAAATGGCACAAGCATGGACAGTCACGTGGTTGTTTGCAAGTATATTTGCTGGCATTTTGTGCATTTGTGCTGCACTTCATGTGAAGAGATGTACATCTCCAGGACAAATGTACTGTGTAGTACATGGAAATTATGTGCATTAAAATGGCTCAGGATTAAGCATGCATGTGTGTTTCCCATGTTAGTATGAGCTGAATCATGCTTTTTTTTTCTGTGAGAGTCCCTTGTCAGAGATATCCTCACATAGAAACTTGTCTTAGTGCTATCAACTGTGTTCAGTGTCAAAAATTTCTTGCATGTGCGACGGACGAGCTCCTCAGGAATGCATACCCAAGTGTTAGCGATCCATGAGCAGAGCATCGCTAGAGGGGCTCGTTTCAGGCATCCGGCAGGAGTCACTTCATTCCCTGCTGACCTCTTTCACTCCATACAGCAGCACTTGATGCAGTCTTTTAATGGTTTATCTATGCACATCTCAAGCGGTTGCAACTGGGATGTTACACCACAAGCTCGGTGCTGGACTCGCACTGCAGTTGCTTCACCAAGTCAGCCAGGCGACAGTGAAAAGCATCCAGGACAAGCAGGGATGGGAGCCCCAGCAGTGCTCTGAGCCACCAACACCACAAAGACTTTATCCAGTCAAGCACCAGTCCTTTGTCTATCCACCCTTTTTCTTGACAGCGGATGACAACATATTTTAGAAAGTTGTCCCCTTTTGGCAGAGTCTTCTACAGCAGCAGCTCAATGTTGACAGTGAGGTACCCAGCTCGTTGTCTTGAACAAAGTGCATCAGGTCCAGTCCAGCTTCAGGAAACACTCCCTTTTTCAGCCATGGGAAACTTCTCAGACCCCTGCGCACAAAGGCGAATGCTGCTCTCATGCACACCAAACTGCAGCCCTGCAGCACAGTTGCCAATGGTTTCAGTGGCTACATCACTTTTTAACCCATTAAGGACCAGCGTGACCATATGGTCACGTTAGTCTGCACAGTGGATTTCAATTAATTAAGATTAACAAAACGGCACCAAAATCGCCATTGACATGCTGATTGACAGATTAGAGTTTCCTTAATGGATACCAAGTATCAGCAGCTGTCAGTCTTTTTGTGGGAGCCCCTCGCAAATGCAGGAATAAGTGTTGCTCTGCGAGTAGCGTTGCCATGCATCGCTCCAAGGGGTAACTGTGTTTTTTTTTACTACTTTTTTAAGCAATAGTCAGATATCCTTACCTCCGTATTGCTCTTTGAATATGTGACCTTCTATGAGCATTTGTGAAAAAATAATGTTTGATTTATCCATGAACGTGCGTGTTATCTTGCGCGTTGCCATATGGTCACGCTAGGCCTTTAGGCTACCTAACTTTTTATGTTTTTTAACTGCATTCTCATCTCGTGCATGGCTGCTGGCGCGTTCGCACAGTGGTTATTTCTTATTTTGTTGTCGGAATAGGTTGATGTTGGAAGAAATAGCGAAGCAGTCATAGAGGAACATGACGACGTGTCAGTGGTTTATATCGAGCCGCCAGAGGCTAGCACCTATTCGGATGAAAGCTCGGCCGATGAACGCTCAGGTGGGCTCATTGACATTCTAAGCAGGTGGTAGCTATTAGCCGGCGCTGAAACTGTTTTCTCTGACGGACGCCGGATTGGTGGATGCGACTCGGACGATGACGACCCCGGCGAGCAAGGTGACAGAATATCAGAGGTTTCTTCTTCTGTAGTTGATGCGGCCATTCCGGCAAAATTATCCACTGCTTCTAAGTGGACGAAGGGTGATCTCCAGACAAGCCTTGGCATATTTCCCGACCCAAACTTTGCTGCTTACAGGGACTTTTCACTTGTTGAGTTGTTCGATCTTTTTGACATGGCCGTACTCGATAGGGCAAGTACTCGTATGGTGAGAAGAAGCGAATCAAGGTGGCCCATCCGAACACTGTTGCTAAGTACAAGATTAAAAGGAGGCACGGACCAGATGGATGCAAATGCAGGCGCCTATATGATTGCAATCCGTGGCAAAAAGTGGTAGTGGCCGATTTTCACTTCACTTTGCGATGTATCTATCAGCAACGCCTAGGCGCTAATTTGTAGCACAGGGTTTAACGTCACGCAGGTGGAATTACGCAGGCAAATTGCAGAAAGCTACCTGATGCGATGGAACAATAAGCCTAGAGGCCCTGGTCAACGCAGAACACCAAGGACTGGTGATGTGCTGACTGGTACACGGTATGACCAAGTGGCCCACTTTGGTGCACCAATACCTAATGGCAAGAGGTGGAGGTGTGCATGAGATAATTGCAACCGCGCGGTGCACTAATATGACGTCCGCATGTGTATTCGATTATTTATATCATATCACACTAAATAAGTGCTCGACTATTCGCTATATATGTTTTTTGTGATGTTTCATGGCTTGAAATAAATATTTTTAACTTCGCGTATTTTGCTGTAGCGTAAGGGCCCAGTGTGACCATATGGTCACGGGCTATATTTCAAAAACTAATTAGGCAAGAGTAATAATTTCTTGCATGTGAAATATTAGTATAAATGTAAGTTAAGATATAACATTTATTTCAAGATAGCAAGAAAATAAAGAAACCGGTCCCTAATGGGTTAAAGTAGCCGAATACTGCTTTCACATTCTTGACATTGTGTAAGATGATGGCGCAAGAACCTGACGATGGTGGCACTAAGCAATATTGAAATCTGAACTGCGAATTTGGGCTGTAAATGTTTGGATGCGCATATTGGGGGCGAGCTTTACCATTGGAAATGCCGGCATCGGCGTGATGTGGCATGAGGTATCACATGGACACCACGGCCGCATTGGCTGCTTTGGAAGCGCTGAAGCAAGCTGAAAATGAAAGTTTACAGTCCCACCTGCACTGTGGTTCTGATTAAGTTGGGAGGTTTCCCCGCTTCTGCTGTGTGCTGGACAATACTTGAAAGCCTGTAATAGGTAGTGGCTGTCTGAAGGCGTCAAACATGGTAGGCTACTGATCGGTGCCACAGTGCCGGACTTACACAACAGAGCCCGGTGCCAACCTTTGTACGTACCCACTGAACAAGAAGCTGCATGAAGCTTGGATCGTGAAACTTATAACTGCCAAGCAGCCATAGGCTTCAACTCCGCTATGCAGCAAGCACTTCCGCGAGGAAGATTTTTGATAGGGCATCGGTGCTGCGATGTTCGCTGAGTAGCAGGAAGTGTGCACTGAGATGCTCGCCCATGCACGCTGCCCAGCTAATGTCATGAAGCTCTGGCCTATGAACTTGTGTTCACTGGAATGAAAAGGGAATGGTTAAAAGCACATTAAAAAAAGGCATGGCATATGCTCATGCTTGTGTAGCACCAAACAGTGAAATGTACTGGATTAATAAAAAGCTGCTGCAGGTAATTGCTCACAGAGAAGACCGATAAATATACAATGTGACGTAACTGGAGAAATAAATATATTGAAACGTCCAAGACTTCAGAAGAAAAAAAGATTGAATCATTGCGATGGGACATCACAAGTTGCTGTTGTAGGCATCGAACTCCCTAGCTATAACGAAATTATTTTAGAACAGCTCTGATAGTGTCCAAGCAACGATGGTTGCTTGTGTACTGCCATATTCTCATATGCTGCTACCTAAAGCTCACGGCATAAAGCGAAACATTGTGCACGGACATGCATGCAGACGCGTATTCACTCACTGCGAACCCATGCAATCGCTGCATTCAGGCTTCATTTTTTTGCACTCCATTTTGTTATACAGACAGCGCACTGTAAGAAAATATTTCACATAGTTTGCTCTCTGCAACTGCCTACCATTCATGCAACAAACCTGTTTGGGGGCTGCATCGCTGCGACTGTGCGCAGCGGGCTTTCACTGTATGTATTCAGTAAAGAGGTAGTGTCTGTAAACCATTCTGCGCTCTCTGTTTGTTCAATATTGTTATTTTGTCAGTAAAGTTCTGAGAATGCTTACAGAAATGTCCAGGAGGGCCCCTGTGTGGTGTTTTTGAGTGCTGACAGCTAAACCTATGAGGAGCACTCCGCGTTATCCCTCATACTATGCAAGTGAGGCGCTTCCGACAGATGGTGACTTCGTAAGTCGTCGCCCCCAATAGTATGGGGTGGAAATTTTACATGGTAAAATCTGGAAAAAAAACCTCAGACTATACTATGACTATGGTAAGTATGGTGCAATGCAAATGGTGAGCGCTAATCACGTCTTGCCCTGCATAGCGAATACTCGAGACTGGCAGTACAGCCTTGTAGCCACTGTAGCTGTGAGCACAATTAACACGGTGTTGTTGGCTAGCATACCATCGTCATAGCTACAGTGGCTACAGTGCCAGTGTTGGCGATGCTAAAGCACTACGGAGTCAAGCAAGATGTGTCTACAATTTGTCATTGTTATGGAAGCGTGTTATTGTATTTGCCCATGTAATATGGTATAATGTCTATGATTGTTTTGTGTGCATTGTATTTCATTTCTTCTTTTTCTATGCACATACAAAATACTCCTGCACTAACCATGAATTCAGAGCAAACCTGCGAGAAGTGACCTGGTGAGCTTTAGCGCACCTTGAGAGAGTCGGCATGCGGCAACTGGCACTTCGACGAGAGATTTGGCCTGAATGCCCTCATTTTGTTGCCGACTATTGCGTGGTGTCAAGTGGAATAGAAAGTTTCTCAGTATGGACGCACGATTACAGAGCACCTGTTTCCTTGTATGGCACTGTTGACGTCGGAGCTGGCATGAATCCCGAAAAAATCATAGCAGTGACTTTTGTTGTATTGAACTTGGAAATAGTTGAAACGACGGGCAAGGCACATTAGTGATTATTTCCTTTATTTTTTTACTTTTCATGAGTATCACGAATTGTTCTCATTGTTAGTGCTTTCTTGTTTTATGTTCCTTCAAAATGATTAGTTTCTTAACTTTTTGAATAGGTGGTGTCATTCATGCTGCTTTAAAGGATCCCTGAAATGTTTTTGTCATATGCCAAGACACAGAGGGTACCTCAAAGAATGCTTTCTCACAAGAATTTTGTGTCAGCATGCTATAACACAGGTACAAGTGGTTGAATATTACCCTCCCCTCAGGCTGCGGCATTCCCCCTGAACTTTTACACCTCGCCACCATTGTTAAGTCCCACTTCAAGCAGTGATGCAAGTGTTGTCTACTTCTGGTTGTATAGAACCAAGTGTGCTCCTGCGTCTCTTTCCTACGCAGTTTTTCTCATTATGCCTGGGCTGTATGTAGCGAAATTTAAAGACAAACTGCGAGTGGCAGATGGATACACGTTGGCACTAAGCACAATGTTGGCTGGTTATCTTTTTTTAATGCTACATGAAGCAAAGAATTATGGATGCCGCTGTAAGCATTCACTGCATTGTGGCGAGCATATATGCAATGTGCAAACTACTAAGTAGCTGTTACCGGTATTATTTCGGTTTGATAATCACCTGATAACATGGCGCTACCTAATATGTATTTTTACGATTGTCGCTATATTACGCTGATAAGATTTCATTGTAGTCATCAGCAGAAGAGGAAGGCGCTGCTGCAAACTTGTGAATGTGTTAAAATGCGCTATTTATAACGTTTTTGCTACTCTATAGAATCTAAAAAAATAGAATTGCAGAGAAAGAAAAAATAAAGTACATCGATCGAGAATTGAGCCAACACTTTCTGCATGGAAGGCAGAGACATTATAACTACTACATCAAAGTCTAACTAAGATAGCGGCTTTCTTATGGAAGTTTTGACATATTGTAAAGCATATTTATTTTCCCGCAACACTTTTTTTTTTGGATCTCGGCTTGTTATAATATTTTTCTGCTATCATTCTAGACAAGAGAGAGAAAGCACTTTATTTGCACCTGTCAGAGAGTATGGGTGATCGGAGTGAAGCGCAGCTCCCCTTTTCACCGTCTACCTCCCCCCTAGACGTCGGCCGGAATCAGTTGGCTTCCGGCGGCGGCCTGGGCTTGACCGATGACTTGTTTTTGGGCCTGTTCTTCCTAGATATGGAGGGAGGATTCCCATGACTCTCTGATAAATGCGGAACATGTAGTTACCGCTGAAAGTGCTTTCTTTTCAAAACTCTGAGTGAATGTTGCATTGACCAAGGAGGTTGGTGTTGACATTGATATGCAGCGCTCGCATCTTCTACAGCATGTAGTTGCTGAACTTTACTCCTTGCATACACCTGCAGCACAAGGTGAGCATGATACAGTGCTGGTATCATTCATGTTCTTGTCACCAAACAAGAGACTGCTGCTGCTATTTTCATGCGAGAACCCCTCCATGACCAGCCGTGGTTACTCAGGGGCTGTGGTGTTGGGATGCTGAGCACGAGACGACGGGATCGAATCCCGACGGGGGCGAAATGCGAAAACACCCGTGTACTTAGATTTAGGTGCACGTTAAAGAACCCTAGGTGGTCGAAATTTCCAGAGTCCTCCACTATGGCGTTCCTCATATCAGAAAGTGGTTTTGGCACGTAAAGCCCCATAATTTAATTTGTGGAACAGATTGCCTAATGCAGTTGTGAGCAACGAGGGCTCTGCTGAATTTGAAAATGCGTTAGATACTTTCTGTTGCGAGGATGTGTACTAAATTTTTGCTACAAGCATTTTTGTTGACTTTTCTTTGTATAATTACTGTTCCTGGCATCTTTTTTTTCTCGTTGTTGCTGTTGTTAACTACCAAGAGCGCCAGAGACATGGAAAGAAAATTACGTATCATGTATTCTTGACACATCACCTTCCCTGTAATGACCCCAAGAACGGGGTTGACATTATCAAATAAATAAATAAATAAATAAATAAATAAACTCCTCCGCATCCCTTTGTCTGCTCCTTTGCCAGAGCTGTAGCAGACAATTCTCAAGTGGAAGCGGGCCATTCGTTTGAAGAAATGTCTAGATTGATTACATTTGTTTACTTATGTTTAAGGGTACAGAAATTACTGCTGCGGCATGCTTCAAGTGTTGCTGATAACGCATTTTGGATAGTCAATTGGATAGCTCACCTGACTGAGGTCACATATCCCTGCTATGTAGCAGAGGACAGGGCAGCTGAAAACTTAGGTGACCGGCACCGCTGCGATCAGTAGTGATGCGCATTTTTAAAACTTTATAATAATTTATACGCCTTTTGCGGAATGCTTAAATGTGTCACTTAATGATCAGGAGGGCCTACCCTAACAACTCGGTACGTTAGTACAAAATCATCAAAATCGTTTCAGGATCCCTTTAAAGGGACACTGAAGGCAAATGTTAAGTCAACATGGACTGCTGAAATACCATTTCAGAAATCTCGCAGTGCTTGTTTCATGCCAAGAAAAATACTTATAGTTCCAAACAAAATTGTGACTGAAGGGGCTGCATTCCTTTAGCACAATTCAAGTTGCTTGCCATGAGCAAGGTGGTGTGGCACTGCATACATCACTATTGCCCTTTGCTATGAGTGGCAAGTAAAGCAGCACTCGAGAGCTGGTGTTATGGTGTTTTGTGTAAAATATTGACATATGTACTTGTCTTCGTCGGGCGACACGTTTCACCGCCTAACAAATGTTATCACACAGCGCAGGACGCGCTTGCATGTGTACATCGAGGAAATTCTCGAAAGCAGTAATGCGTTTGTCCTCTCGGATTCCGCCGCATCTACCCCGACGACCATGGTTCCCGAACCAGACTACAAAATTAATCCAAGTCTCCCCATGATTAATCAAGAACAGCTCAGAAGTCTGCTCCGACGATGCAAAGGCTGCTTCTCCACATGATCAGGGATTCGACAGACACCAGTCACAAAGCATCGCATAATCACCAAGGAGTGAGCTCGACCACTCCGCCAGAGCCCTTACCGAATTTTGCCCCGAGAACGGGAAGCTATAAGATAACAAGTCAACGAAATCCTGCGTGACAACATCATCCAGCTGTCAAAACGCCCGTGGGCATCCCCTGTTGAAAAAAAAGGACGGAGCCTTACATTTCTGCGTTGATTATCGTCGACTGAACAAGATCACAAAGAACGATGTATACCCCCTACCACGGATAGACGACGCATTAGATCGGCTCTGCAACGCGAAATACTTCTCGTCGATGGATCTCAAGTCTGGCTACTGGCAAATAGAAGTCGAGGAGAGAAATTGTGAAAAGACCGCCTTCATCGCGCGAGACGGCCTCTACAAGTTCAAGGTCATGCCATTCGGACTGTGCTCGGCACCTGCAACTTTCCAGCACGTCATGGACACGGTGTTAGCAGGATTGAAGTGGCAGACCTGTCTTGTTTACTTGAAGGACACTGTCGTCATTGCTGGAAATTTCGACGATCACCTTAGGCGGCTAGTGACAGTACTAGAGGCCATCAAGTCATCTGGGCTCACTCTGAAGCCAGAAAAGTGCCGCTTCGCTTACGTGGCCTAGGAACTTTCGTTCCTAGGCCACATCATCAGCAAGTCTGGAGTCCGCCCCGACCCGCAGAAGGCAGCTGCCATCGCAAAGTTCCCGCAGCCCATCGACAAAAAGGCAGTGCATAGATTCCTTGGCATGTGTGCCTACTATAGGTGCTTTGTCAAGGAATTTCCACGCATCGCTGAGCCGCTGACACTGCTAACTAAATGTGACGTCGAGTTCAAGTGGGAAACGCCGCAGGCCGATGCATTTCAAGAACTCAAACGACGCATGCAGTGGCCGCCCGTACTTGCGCACTTTGACGAGGACACCGATACCGAAATCCACACTGACGCCAGTAGCCTAGGCCTCAGTGCCGTCCTAGTCCAGAGGAAAGATGGACATGAACACGTGATAGCTTACGCTAGCCGGTCGTTGTCAAAAGTGGAAGGCAATTATTCTACAACCGAAAAGGAATGCCTCGGCATCATTTGGGATACAGCAAAATTTCGCCCTTTCCTATATGGCAGGCCATTCAACGTCGTCAGCGACCATCGCACCTTGTGTTGGCTAGCAAATTTGAAGGATCCTTCAGGACAACTGGCGCAGTGGAGCCTAAGACTACAAGAATATGATATCACTGTAACCTATGAGTCCAGACAAAAACTCTGATACCGATTGTTTATCACATGCCCCCATTGACTCGCTGCAGCAAGATAACAAAAAATACAGCGCCTTTCTTGGCATTTTAAGCGCGGAAGACTTCGCTGTACAGCAGCGAGCAGACCCGGAGTTGAAAAACCTCGTCGAGTATTTGGAAGGGCACACCCACGTTGTCCCTAGGGCATTTAAGCGAGGATTGTCTACAAAACGCTACAAAACAACCTGCTCGTGAAGAACTTCTCGCCTGTGCGCGCCAACTATCTTGTTGTCCCGTCAGGACC